>NC_056729.1:132315521-132575521 GCF_019279795.1 Protopterus annectens
ACAAAATCAGAAAAGGGTTGATGCTTGCCTTGTAAGGATGTTTACAAATCCCACCACATCCTATTGCATATGCAAAATAGATGACCTACTTAGAATGTTATCTCGTACATAAACAATGAGCATGTCATAACTACCATTAGTCCTTTTAAAACTATTTGAGATGTTCTTAATTTTGACCCCAGGCATGCATGACACTGTCATGAAATTTTGCAAAGTGCAGCAAGGTATGAATCTGTCGTTTACATGATGGACTCAGCAATTCTGAAGAAAGTTTGATGACTTCCTAGTCATAATACCTGCTGTATACTTTGATTTGGCTTGGTTCAGTTCTGTTCCTAGACACACTATGGCTGTGCATGTGTGATTATATGTAGGATGTTCTGGATTTGTGCCCATAAGACTGCTAGAGGAACAGATGACTATTTTGGGGGTTTGGAAGGTGCATGCAAATTCTCATATTTGATGTGACCTCCTCTCAGTTGGTTGATTTCACTGGCTTCATTTTCCTTAGTGCAATTGTTACTTCTTACTTCTTCTAGGATGGGGTCCTTTTCATATTTCATCACAGGCTGTATCTGGGGCAGTACAGTTTCTCTGGGGTTGTCTTAATTCAGAAGTACTCCTTCCATCTGCCTTTGATGTCCTGTAGACTGGTGAGCAGGTTGTCGCTGGCATCCCTTATGAAGGGTGTCTGATGATTATCTTCTTAATCTTACAGTCTTTACCTTGCAAACTGATGGAGTTTCTTTGTCGCGTCTACTGAACCACTTTCCAGAAGCTGGTAGAGTGCCCCTGATGTCTTGCTTTTTGATACTGCAACTGCTCTCTTAGCCTCTTTGTTAGTCAACCAGTATTCCTTTATATCCTGGTCCATTTTTACATCTTCAACTTTTTCCTGCAATCCTTTCTTTCTTTTGTTGACTTTCTGGACTTCTACATTTCACAACCAGCTTTTCCTATGCATCTTATCTCCATACCTAGCTCATCTACATATCTGTCCTCATGCATGGTGTTTTGAGGTGCCATTTTTTTTCCAATTCAACTTATTTACTCTTCTTGCTGAGTATTTCCCTGAACTCTTTGTGTTTTCTCTTCCAGGTCTTCAGCCTAGTCCCTGTTGATATTAAAGTCTTCTCTGACTACTGCTTGCAGCTGAGTGTGGCAACCAGTGGTTTATTCTGTGGAAAAAAACTGTTTCACTGAGGATGACTTCACAATCACTGATTCTACCTCAATGCCCATTCCTTAATAAGATGAAGTATACCTGAGTTGAATGTTGGCCGCTCTTGTATGTGATTTTATGAATGACTTTCATGCTGGCCACCATCAAGCCATTTGCCAGACAGAAGTCTAGAATGACCTCTCCTTCTTTATTCCTGTTGCTCCACCCATGTGGACCCAGGCAGTTCTCACATCCTGTTCTTTCTGTCTCGATATGTGCATTCAGGTCCCCCATTATCAACACCAACTCAAGTTGTTCTGCTTTATCTAGTAGGTCCTGAAACTGCTACTGGAATGCACTCTTTTCCTCATTGTCAGAGCTCTTCTTGATGGGTAAGGCTAATCTCTAACCAAACGGGACAGGCTAATTCAAACGCAAAAAGGGAAATTGCCTAGAGATAAAATGTACCACAAAGGCAACTAGTCTAATACTTACCTATAAACCCATGCATCTATGCTCTGAGGCATAACCTTTGATTCTGAACACCACACTCTCCTTACACTGGAGTCTGATTGCCATGAGTCTGTGACTAATTCTAATAACATCCATCACTGTCTTTAGAAGCCTCTCCTCAACACAATTACCACACCAAGTTTAGTCTGTCCTCCAACTATGTAGTAGACTCTAGACCCTAAGCCATGTGGCTTTGCTGCACTGCCCTTCCATCTTGTCTCCTGGATACAAAAGATGTCCAGCTTTCTTCTTCTCATCATGTCATTTACTTTCAAGCTCCATCCTGTCTGTGAATCTATATTGCATATAGCAATCCATAGTTCAAGTTTGGCAGGCTGATTGTTTTTTCATTTTGTAGAACTATCCCAGATAACCCAGCCATGGCAAGTGGACACCAGGTGGCTAGTATCTTATTGACTCAGAGCTGCTGGGCTTTCTGGTGCATGTACAGTGGTCAATATGGTCACATAGACCCCCCCACTGCTATTATGGGTCACTCACATTGGGCAGAGTAGGCTGAGACCTCAACCCAATCATTACCAGCAAATACCCATGATCATTTTAGGCTAGATTAGTGAACGTGATTATTATTTGAAAATGTTCGGCGCTATGAAGATCTTCCCAGGGTAAATAACCTGTTTTGCAAAACAGTGACTTCACCCTTTTCCCAACTCTAGTGCAATCTCAGAGTTGGTATATTTAGTTAGGGGTATGTGGAGGGCACAACCCTGCACATTGGGGGCTGTAGGGAGCATAGCCCCCAACCTGGGTGGGTTAGAGATGATGTGGTTTGGGCTTTCTTTCTTTTTGGGTAAGTATGTGGTCTGTGTTCTCCCTTCTAGAGGATACTGAGTACCACAGCTGATGAAAAAAGCAATTCATTAATGCATTTCTTGGCCTTATTGATACCATGTAGAATCTGTGCAACTGCCCACAACTCCAGTCTTGGGTGATTTTAAGGCGAAAATACTCAACATGTTTTGGCAGTTGGGAGGATCCCCCTATAGACACACGGAGAACTTGAAAACTCAATGCAGGCATTGCTGGCATACATATATATGTATGTGTGTGTGTGTGTGTGTGTGTGTGTGTGTGTGTGTGTGTGTGTGTGTGTGTGTGTGTGTGTGTGTGTGTGAGTGTGTGTGCTTACTTGTATGTGCATTTGAAGGGGATGATATACAACTTAATAATTTACTATGAGGCTAAGTTTAATTCTATATTGTAGCATTTAATGTTTGCCATATGACTTTACTGACCTATACAAAAGAAAACTGACCCCCCTTAACCTCTCAACTGTTCAGATATTTGCAGAATGTCCAGATTTTGCCTCATATCTTTAGCGTGTTTCTCATAAAAGTTGTGGTTTTCTACACATCACTGATGATTGATGTCACTAAATAATGGCATATATTTGAGTTTCAGACTTTATATAATTCAGAAAATGCATACCAAGATAAATCCTGTTATTTTAGAAATTGTCTAAGTTTATAAGACCAATGTTTATAAGACCAATATTTAAAATCTATCCCAATTTTTGGAACTTTGTCCCCCCATTATTTTATGCTTTCCAGATTTCTTGTAGCAGCTTAGCCAACAGATGCTGTAACACAGGAAGTCCATAATGATAAAATATCTGAACAGTACAGTGTAGTATAACAACTGTCTCGGAAAGCTTCACTTATGTAGTCTAAGTTAGATTAGAGTTAACACACACAAACACATACACACACACACACACACACACACACACACACACACACACGCACCCACGCACACACCCACGCACACACCCACGCACACACACACGCACACACACGCGCACACACACACGCACCCACATGCACACACACACACACACACACACACACACACACACACACACACACACACACACACACACACACACACACACTCACACACATGCACACAATTTGTATCCATTAGTTGTATTTGATGCTCTACTTCAATAGTCTTAAAGGTCACTGTTAACTCATCATGAGAAGGCTGTCCTGGAGTCCTTCCTACTTGTTTAACAATACTACTGGAAAATGAGAAACAAATGCATCAGTAAAATCCACTGTCTGTGTTAGCACTAAAACAAAATGGCATGGAGACCAGCGTTATAAAGAGCCAAACAGGCCTAAGTGAGAGAGACACAGAAAATCACATCTCTGCTGCTGCTCCTGCATAGTAGTAGTATTTGCATACTAAATTGAAAAAGAGGTATGATTAGCAGTGGCAGCTGGTGGCTTCAAATCAAAGGGGGGCTGCAGGAGACAGCTGAATGTGGGGGGGGGGCAATGGGAAGGGGTATGGCCAAACTAGAAAGGGGTGGGGCTATGCTGAAAACTGCAAAAAAATGGGACTTTAATTAAATACGCTGCCCTGAGAGCCAAACCTTCATTATGAGAGTCCAATCAAGACAAAATTAAGTGGAGAAGAAAAAATAATATGTCAATGCATTGGCTACATGACAATTTACTTAATATCTAGATGGAAACAAAAAGTTTGTGAGGAATGAAAAAAAATACTTTTTAAATACATTACTGGAATACCAGTCAAAATCAAGTATAAAAAAACAAGCAGCACTCAGTTCAAATCACTTCTCCTTGCACTGCAGTTCTAATTATAATTTATATTCAACTTTACAAAAGCACCGAGTGACATGCTGAAAGTAGCAATCTCTGTGATTCCCCCACTTGTAAAAATGTTTAGTAGCCAAAAAAGACTTGCTGCCTGACAACAACTATCTGCTTGTTTCATGGGGAAAACATGATCAAAGTAAAAAATGAACAGCAAACAAGAAACAAGCTCAAGATAACTTGCTTAAAGGATTACTGCACGAGTTATGGACCACACATGATATATTGGCATTCTGTTTAGTTTACTGATAAAGCCTGCAAAGATGACTGCAAGTCTCCAACAAATGTAATGAGCTTCTGAAAATACTGTAATCCTGTCCTTTATTACAAATACTGTCATATGCACTTCATTACCTAAGGCTTATATGCTATCTAGTTATGTAAATATTCTCTGCATGGCAACACCAAAAAGGCTTTCAGTGTTGGTAATTCTTTAACAGTATGTTTATCAAAGCTTACTTGCATCTTACTGTCTCAGACAAGCTTACCTGATGGTCATTAAAGCGTTGCTACTTTAATACAGAGCACAAGTCACTGCAACAGCATGAATTTTCTGAACAATAAGAAGCATAAATCAGCAGTATAAAAATATGACAGAAAACCAGAACATTCTGCAAAATCAAGGACAGATGAAAAGCCACTGTAGTACTTGTGTCTACCTTGGATTAGGAGATATTCTGCACACTTACACTGCATAACTGCTCCTTGCCTTGCTTGGACACATCCAGAGTCACTATGTGGGGGAGTGGGGTGCAACAAGTATGTCACAATTTGAAATGTCTCTGTCTGACGGTGATGGCTCTGACATATTTGTCATACCTCTCAACCTCAGAGCAAGAAATATGGACAAAGCCATAAACAGAAGTGGGACAAAGACCCAAAAATAAGGACAATTTTTAAATATTGCTCTTATAAACTTAGAAAGATAATAGAATAGTAGGTCTTGCATTAGTATGAATTTTCTGAAGGCTATAAAATCTGAAACTCAAATGTCTGTCATTATTTTCTAACTTCCATCTTTAATGATTTGCCACTAATTTACCAGAAAACCACAATTCTATGAAAAACGGACCAAAATGTGATGCAAAAATATAAAATAGTCACAGAATACAGCTGGGAACCTGTCAAAGAAGGGACACTTTTTTAATATTAGTACTGTTAACATGAGCAGCGGACAAAATAAGAGAATCTACATGCATTTCTGAAATTAAAAGTAATCTATTACTCTGATCATTACAATTATTTATTAATTGTAAGCCCTCCACATTTTCTTCCAAATTTGTCATTTTGCGGAGGGATTATTAGGGGAGAGCAACATTTTGAGTCAAAATCAGACAGTTGAGAGGTTTGGATATACCTAATTCTATAAAGTGATTTATTTGCTCATACCTTTCAACCTCATAATGCAGGAAATCTGAACAAGCGTAATATATTGGGGGAACATACAAACCGTACTAAAAAAATGTTCTTGCATAAACTTAGACAGTTGACAGAATAACAGGTCTTGCTTTAGCATGCATTTTTTTGAAGGGTATGAAGTCTGAAACTCAATGTCTGTCATTATTTAGTGACTTAATTCCTAAATGATTTGCCAGAAAACCACAAATGTTATGAGGAACAAACTAAAAATAAGAAGCAAAAATCTATTAATTCTGCAAAAACTGGACAGTTAAGAGGCATAGTTCAGCCAGGACTGATTTTGCCACCCTTTCCCCCTCACAAAATCATGGTCGAATGGGGCTTCCCCCTCCAGCTTTTCCAATGTCCCATTACTAGGCTATTTTGCCCCATTTACCATAAACACTGTAATGTGCATACTGCTTTACTTCTACAATGATTTGAATTTCATTTAAAAGTTTTATTTTACATTTTACAGCACAAACACTAATAGACATGTGCTAAACAAAGCAATGCAGTTTCACAATGAAAATAGACTTAGCATTAAAACTTCTCTGCCCTTAAAACTCACAGTCATTGAAACAGCATCAAAATCCACAGTCAAAGAAAATACATCTGGCCAGTGGCCAATAAAGATTTACTTTTGTCTGTTTTAAAATAATAGAGCCCTTGCACAGGAAACATACGTGTGTTCTTTGATACACCTTCCTGATTGTATTACATTATATTCCTTGTATAATACAGTACAGTTATTGGAGGGTATTTTAAATGTATTGTTTTGAACATTTTTCCAGTAAACAATGAAACAACATGCATACACTAATAATGACAAAGCTGCCCAGTTCAGAACAATTACATCATAAAAGTTTATTCAAACTTCTACAATCCACCAGTATCAGTAAATATGCACAATCTCTGCAGAAGTAAAAGTCATCTAAATAATTTCACATTAAATAGATCTGTAACTAATGAAGAGGTTGCTGCTAGCACACAACTTTATATTTTCATGTACAAATAAAGTGCCTGTTGCTCTTGAGGAATAAATTGCCTATGCTACATTAAAAAAATGATAAGCTAGTAATATTGCAATAGAGAATGGATGGCAAGCTGATAACAGGTTCATCTTTACTAGGTATCTCTGCCAAAGAGGACATTCTCAAAAGCATCCACCCTCTTTAAAAGTACAACACAGTACCGTATCAGTAATGCATCTATATACTGTGGGAGTAGAACCCACAGTCTTTTGCATCAAAATCATGTTCACTACCTGTTGTGCTATTGACAACTCCAGCCGACACAGCATAAGCAGCACTAAACTTCTCTTCAAGCTCTCAGCTCCTTGTAAAATGCACTTGACACTCAACAGTATCTCTCAACTTTATAGCACAAGAAATCTGGAAAAAGCCATAATTTATTGGGAGGGACAAAAGCCCAAAAACTAGGGACACATTTTAAACATTGCTTGCATAATCTTGGAAAGTTGCTAGAATAAAATGTGTTACCACCATGCATTTCACTGCCAAGTCTTGAACCAAGCAACATACCAATATACCATATCAGCTGTTTCTTGAAAGACAGGTAGACTGAAACTTAAATGACTATCATTTAGTGAATTCAGTTCTCACCATAGCTCTCAACTTCTTAGCTCAAAACACCTAGACAAAGCCAATAATGGGGGAATACAGTCCCCAAACATATTCAGTGAATTCAGTTCTCACCATAGCTCTCAGCCTGCTAGCTCAAAAAACCTGGACAAAGCCAATAATGAGGGAATACAGCCCCAAAAATTGGGATACATTTCAAATATTGATCTTGTAAACAGAAAATTGCTAGAATAAAAGGCTTTATGTTACCATGTACTTTCTGAAGACTATGAAGTCTGAAATTCAAATACCTGTCATTATTTAGTGAATTCAAAATCCAGAAAAAAAATACAGATTTTATGAGGAACAGAACATAAATGAGGCAAAATTTTCACAAGTGGTGGTGGGTAGGCAAATCAAGCTCTTACTACCTACTCCCAAGGTACAGGGTTTGAGTCTAGCTGCTGGAGCATTTTACACACTAACACACACACACACACACACACACACACACACACACACACACACACACACACACACACACACACACACACCTATCATTAGTATAAGTACCTGCAGAGTTTCAATCCAAAACTGCAGCTTTGTTAATTCCATCCATCCAGTTTCAAACACATAAGCCCTATGAGAGAGCCAAAGTCCTATCCTTCCAGGGATCTTTGCTGTTCCAGGCTGTCTTCCTAATCCAGATCTTACCAGCAGTCCGGATTCTGTCCGCATGCTCTGGACTGATTCAGTAGCAGTCCGGACTCAGGAAATGCCACGAGTGCGCATGCGAGAGTTCCGGAACTCGTGTTTATTTATTTTTTCTTTTTCTTTTTTTTTTTTCTTTTATGTATTTATTTTTTAATTTATTTATTTTGTACAGCTGTGGGGGCTGCAGTCTTACATCCAATGGCATGAGCTGCTCCTGGTGATTAGCTGCCAGAGTGTGCTGCATTTTCTGAAAGTTGTTAAGAAAAAATTGGCATGGTGAAAATAATGCCACCAATTTTAGTGAACAGTGCAGTAGCTTAATTTATGGAAGTAAGTTATCAGCAAGGTACTTGTAATGGAGACCAGAGTTTTAGCTTACTTAAAATAAAACTCTTATTATTGTAATAAGTCAGTATTTATGGAGGCTAGAGGGACAGCCATGTGGGACTAGGTGCCTTTAACATTTTTTGTTATGCATGTTCCAGTGAAGACATATATTTTCATGGTGTGTTTATCATGTGTTAGCCTAGAGCTTGATTGTCACGTAATAGGAGTGACCATACACTTCTAGGTGACATTAGGACTTTCGTATTCAGATGAGTAAGTTCATCCAGGTTACCTAGCAATTCAGCTTTCGTACTGAATATGCTCATGTAGGAATCAGTGAGAAGACTACTAGATCATTTTGACTTCTCACCTACTAGATTATTTTGGCTTGTTACCTGATTTACTCCACTGAAAATAAGGAAGAAGGACAAAGCCAGCTCTCAGAATGTTATGGCCATCTTACAGTGATAGTAAGGATAAGGATAACTGTCTTCCTGCTTCTTGATATATCACATGACTAAGGTATTGGTTATTACGTCCACATACAATTCCTTGCCTGAGAGATTTCCAAATGGCTCTCAAGGACAGAATTTCCACCAGTGTCTTAAATGGGTTAACTTGATATAATATTTGATATGGAGATCAGGACTCAGAGACTCCCCTGAACCATCAAAACTTCCAAATGTGTGCCCAACTCCATGTCCAGTGTATCTGCTCTCAGGAAATGGAAAGTACATTGAGATCAAAATGTCTGTCTGCATTGTTCTGGGAAGCTAAAATCCAGCCATGGAGTTCCATGACCAAGAGGATATTAAGGGCAAACTTCAAAACTAGCGTGTTCTTTGACTGATTCCACGGAATATTCAAGCAATGCTGAAATGTCCTAAATTGAAAACTGATAGAATCTGGGGTTTGTCATGTTGCTTCACATTTCATAAATTCACATACTACCGTCAGTGTTGCTTGAGGCTGTATATGTATCAAGGCTTGATAGTCATTATTTACTTTTGAGCTACAAATAACTGCATTCTTCACAGGAACGTCATTTTGTAAAAGGTCTTATTCAGAATTATGGCAATATGTAATTGCATTCACTTGCTTCATCCTCCTACTGATTTAGGCTACATGTTATTGCACATCCAAACATTTTCATTTGCTTTATTATGTCCCTGTTCCAATGTACTGCATGCAGTCAGTGCATTATTGTATACTTTTCCTGTTTCTACTCCTCCCAGCCATTATATACCTTACAATGTACCCATACTGGGTGGATCATTAGTTAAGATCTTCTGCCTCACAACTTTGGGATCCAGGGTTCAAGAGTGATTTCCAGTTGCTGCCATCAGGTTGGGGGCTAATGTATTTACCTTGCAGATACAAGGTACAGGGTTTGATTCTCACCTTTAATGGAAATTGTTTAGGCTTAATATATCCCACAAGAGCAGCTAGCCTAGAACTTACCTGTGAACCTATGATTAATTTATGCATGCTATCTAGTAATGAAAAATTAAATGATGCCTTCAGTCTGCAACTGCATGCTTTATATTCAAGCAATAACTATTAAGAGAAGATAAAATTATATAAATATAAAAGTGTGAGCCAATAATTGTAAGGATTGGGTCATATACATTAAGCAAAATGTATATTTAATTAATAACTATTAAGAAAAGATAAAATTATATAAATATAAAAGTGTAAGCCAATAATTGTAAAGATTAGGTCATATACATTAAGCAAAAAGTATATTTAATTAATAACTATTAAGAAAAGATAAAATTATATAAATATAAAAGTCACAACCAAACACACAAACCTCTCACGAAGAGCGATGCACGGCCAACCAAACTATGCAAGTAACACAACGGCCAGCAATTATTGTTCCAAAATCATTTTAATAGCAGATTTACAAAGGATATATAATATATATCCTGCTCCAAACCGGTTTCGGTTCCCCTTCTTCAGTGGAGCTAAGATTTGTGAAAAAGCCAACATCTGATTCCCTTTAATAGTGTCAGTACACATTATAGACCAATCAAAATTCAATACTTTTTTTCAAACATATTTTCTTAATATAAAGTAGACCCAACAACCATATTATAAATATACCTTAGGGCTAACACATTGCCCTATATGTTTATATATAAACTAATATATATATAAAAAAATATATAAAAAAAATATAAATGAAATAAAAATAAAAATAAAAATTAAAAAATAAAAAATAAAAAATAAAGAATAGAGTACACAAAAATATTTGCACATTGTCAAACTCAAGTCTAGATATATGAAGCAATTGATTTGGATATAATAACATTCTTAATAAACATATATCTTTCAATATTAGATAAATAATCTATGTAATATAAGCTATATCAATCATAATAATGCATAAATATATATCACAGGAAATATATTATAGGTGATCATTAATACCTGGCGGGAATAATGCACCCAAATGTATGATCCAGTATTTTTCTTTTTCTGTCAAAATGTTGTCCCAGCCTTGTTGGTGACTCCTATCACCAACAACCCTGTCAATAATAGTAAACTTAAATTTTGCCGTGAGATGTTTCATAGTATGTAAATAAAGGGCATTAGTAGATATTTTGTTTTTAATATTACTTCTATGTTCCCCAATTCTTATTCTAAGGGGCCTGGAAGTTTTTCCAACATAGAATGCAGAGCATTGACACGTGGCAAGATATATCACCCAACTCATCGAGCAATTACCAAAAAATTTTAGATCATAAACTTTACTGGTATTGGCACTACTAAAAGATTTAGTTTTATTAATATCCAAACAAGACATACAATGTCCACAAGGATAGGTGCCAATCAGTTCTTTGCCCATAATGGTGAGCTGTTTATACCTTGCCCCTCCACTGCTATGATGTTTAAAATGTGAGAACATAGAAGCTAAAGTTTTGCCCTTTCTATAAGAATATTGACAACATGTTCCCAGATGTTGTCTAAGAATATCATTAGCCAGTAAGATATTCCAATTTCTCTCTATCACACCTCTAATAACCTGATTATTTCTACCATAGGTAGTGACCAATCTCATAACTTCATCTCCTTTTTTATCTTGATCATAATCTTGATATTGTATGAGTTGGTCCCTACTTTTTTTGTCTGACATATATTTAGCAGATTTGATATCGAACATAGAATACCCTCTATCATGGAATCTATTGGTAAGATCCAAGCTGGCTATCTCATAGTCTTCATGACTAGAATTAATTCTTTTAATGCGACAGAATTGAGATTTAGGGATGTTCCGGACAGTGTGGCGGGGATGCATACTCGAGGCATGTAACAGTGTATTATATTGAGGATATTTCCTATATATTTTTGTACCTAGTGTATCATCAGGCTTCCTGTATACACTGACATCCAAGAATTCAATATTGGACCTACTACTATTAATAGTAAATTCAATGCCCCAGGGGTTACTATTAAGGTAATCCACAAATTCTTTAAGATATTCCGCATCCGCCCGCCACACCATCCAACAATCATCAAGATATCTGCGCCAGATATCTATTTCCTAATGTAAATATTGTGAGATGTGTCATAAATTAAGTATTCTTCTAAATACGCCATAAATAGGTCTGCATATATGGGTGCAAAGGATGCACCCATAGCAGTACCTTGTAACTGCCAATAGCAGTCACCTTGAAAGAAGAATACATTTTTATTCAAAACATGCTCACACATACAAATCAAAAGTGTATTAAATCCAGGCCTATATAAGTTTGATTTCTCAAGCCAATATTGTAATGCTTGAAGACCCGCCCAATGTGGAATACTTGTATATAAAGATCGTACGTCCAAAGTACAGAGTAGCCAGTCTGGTTCAAGTTCCATCTCTTCTATAATTTGTAAGAACTGTGTAGTGTCTTTAATTCTAGCTCTTACCTGAGATAACAAAGGTTTTAGATATTCAGTCAAAAAAACTGAAAGTGGTTCCGTCAAAGAACCATGGCCAGACACAATTGGACGGCCTGGTGGGGAAGTCAGGGATTTATGGATTTTAGGCAATAGATATAGTATCTGTTTATTAGGATCATTAACAGTCAAATGTTTAACAATGGTGTTGGACAAAATACCATTTTCAACTGCACTACTCAGGAACTCATCAATTTCCTGTTTAAAATTGGTCGTGGGATCAATGTCCATTTTCTTGTAACATATTTGATCTGATAATTGTCTTAATCCTTCCTGTATATAATAATCTATATCCAAAATCACTACTGCCCCACCTTTGTCTGCCCTGACAATAACTATGTCATTATTATTTTTTAGTTCCTCAAGTGCCTGTCTTTCAGCGTGCTGAATATTGTCTGACAAAATATTAAAGCCATATGGTGGAAAATGTAAATCCCTAAGTACTGCCTGTTGAAAGGCTGTAACATGCATATTAGCAGGAGGTTGAAAAGTAGATTTGAGAAATCTAAATTCAGTAGATCTTTGAGCTGTCTGATCTGAAAAAAATATCTTAAGGTTTAAACGACGGCAAAATTCCAAAATATCTTTTACAGTTTGATATTGATCACAAAAAAAAAAAAAAAATATACATTAAGTAAAAAGTATATTATAGGGCCACAGGCAAAAGAGAGAAGAAGGGTAGACGTCATAGAAGCATAACAGAGGTATGCTCTCATGTAAAACTATGCCGTTAACATGCACGGATCCTCAGTTATGTGGGGGTGAATAGACATGGGTGCATTTGCATGACAATAGTGATGAAGGGAAGAGCATAACATGAAAAGGAAGATGCAGAGGAATAACAGAAGTGAAGGACAGGAGGGATGTGGTAGAAATGTTGGTGGAGTTAGACATAGTAGTAAATAACTAAACACTTGATGCTGTGTAGGACTTGAACTTGCTGACAATACACACTGAAGTGATTGAACAGGCAATGGCAGATCAGTGATGAGAAAACACAGCTGTATTACAAGTAATGGAGAATTTCTGTATATTGTATTCAATCCAAGCACAGTAGAAATGAAAAGCAGAATCAGGGAGTGACTTTTTTATAGATGAAAAAACAAAAGAAAAATCAAACAAAGAGGCAGGAAGGCAGAAAGGAAAATGGAGAACTGTTAATTCTGGAGGATAATATTAAAATAATTAAGAGACGAAAGTGGAGGTGCAATCAGATAGTTTTTTATTCAAGTAGCATACTGACAGAAGAATGGAAAATAATCATTTAAGTTATATAATTTATAATGGGAGAAGTAACATAATGAAATGTGTGCTACAATAAATTAACTAATAAAAGTTAGTAGAAGAGGTCAAGAAGAGTTCCAAATTGCTGGAGTTGTAATGCATAGATAACAGTAACACCGTCTATATTAAAAATGTCCATCAATGTTTACTGTTCATATGATTCTAGCTTTGATGCTTCCATGTTGTTTTTAAATGTCTTCATCCTTATTATAAGGCACTTTGCCCTTTTAATAACATTTTGACCTTCTGTAATCTGTCTCTCTTATGTCTGGCTCAAATGGTTATGGCCCAGGCATGTTTCCATGGGTACAATGCTTACATCACTGCCACAGTATCATGACAGCATTCTTTCATTTACGCCACCTCTTCATGTTTCTCCAAGACTGTGTGTACTTAAAGTATAATTTCTATTTCTCCTTCACCTTGCCCCTTAGTACCTCATGCACACATATGTTATCCTTTACATTTTTGAGTTTATTATTTATCATTTTTATATTTTATTCTTCAGTTAATTTTGCTTACTACTCTGATGGTTGCAGGGCACATCTTAGACTTTTCCTGATATGCATTCATTGTGTGAATTTTGTTTGGTTTAAAGTCTACATGTGGCATTTATACTTCTTGCTGTCGATAACAGCATTACAGGTCTGTGTTACTAAAACTGCATCCTGAACCCCAGTGAAGACAAGGCCCTGGGATCTGCTTTAGTTCTTCAAACACTTAGTAATAGCAAAACATGAAGCATGCAAATCACCTTCTTCAAGTTAAACATTTTATTAACAAGCCTATGTGAAGGCATGCTAACAATGAAATCTAAGCTTAACTTATTATACAAATACATTCAGTATAACGAACTGTACACTTGTTCATAGGTTCATAGGTTGGTAATAGGCTATTGGCGCTAGGGCAGATACAAGCCTAGCCATAACAATTCCCTGGCTATTTCTTCCTACAATATTTACTTCCCTGGACCCCTGTCTAGCATGGTGACTGACATTATCCCTGGGGTGAATTTCCTATGTCCTATCCAATCATCAAGGTTCCTTTTGAAGAGGGCCAAAGAGGCACTCTGCTTGACATGTATGGCCAGTCTATTCCAGTGTCTGGGGAGTCTCTGGGTCAGGAACCTATCCATCCAGCATGTTTTGTTCATTGTGATGACAAGGTTTAGATCCCTGGAGCATGTCGCTCTGAGGGATTGGGATTTCTTTAAGTGTAGCATGTCCAACAGCTCTGAGTTTGACATGGTCTTGTATGTTAAGCAGAGATTGCCTCTGAGTAGACAATATGTAACCGAGTATAGCTGGAGTTTTTTTAGACAGTCAGCATAGGCCATCTGCTTTACACCTGTGATTCTTTTAGTGAGGTATTTCTACGGCCTTTCCAGTTGTTGCAGATATCTTGAGAGGTACATACCAAATGGGGCGTTGTATTCTATAATGGGTCTAATGAGGGATGAGTACAGTGGGGCAATGACATCCTTTTTTCTGGATGAAAAGACCTTAGTGATGAGGTGTGCCACATTGAAGGATTTCTTGACTGTTGTGGTGATTTGGTTATTGAAGGTGAGGCCACTGTCCACCTGTGTCCCTAAATCTCTTATCACACTTCAGTGTTTAGTGTACTGGCACCTATGTGATAATTCACGGGTATATGTTTTTTCCCAAAGGAGATAAATATACATTTCTTGGCATTGAGCTTGAGCCCATGGATCTGGCACCAAGCATCTGTTTCTGTAAGGTGCTTTTGTAGAATATCCACATCATTTGGGGATTCAATAACGACTGCCAGTTTGCAATCATCTGGGAATTTTTTTAGCCAAAGTCCCTTAGTGTTGGCCTGTACTTCAGAAAAGTAGATGTCAAATAAGAGCGGTCCCAGGACTGAACCCTGAGGTACTCCACTTGTCACTTGTCTGGAGCTGGATTTGGAGTTGGCTACTTTTACAGTGTGGGTTCTGTCAGCAAGTCAGTTGGCAACCCATCGAGTGACGTAGGGATTAATGCCCGGCTTAGTAAGTTTATCTATTATTCTAGAATGGGTACCAGTTTGACTGCCTGGAATCAAATAAATTGGCTAAACCATAAGCATTAAATGGTAGATTTTTATATGAAAACTAAACATTGAAACAACCCATAGCAAAGGTAATGAGGAAGGAATTCCTGTCTGGGATTCTGATGACTGGAGGTCAGCTAGCGGATTAGCCACTGGATGAGTCAGACAGTGGAAGGTGGGAGTAAGAGATCAGTGTTGGTTAATCCATCCAGGGGAGGGAGGTGGTCTAGCCCACTGCAATGCTGAGATATACAGGAGAGAGAGAGTGACATGTTGTGCAGTATGAGGGCAGCCTAGATTACATGATATGATAGCCTTCATTGGCTGTGTGCAGGAATGGGCATGTCCCACAACTTATTGCATGTCCCACAACTTATTGCATGTCCAACAACATATTGCATGCCTCACGTCGGCCAGCATGCATCTCAGCCTATGATAAGGGATAAGGCTAAAAAAAAAAAAAAAAAAAAAAAAAACTAATAGTGCAAAGATATTAGCTTTTTGAACTTGGATTCACCCCACAGGGAATCACAGTGTCTATTCAGTTATGAGAAAACAAAAGGGTGGCAGACAGTGGAGATAAATGTATAAAAAAATGAGCATTAAAACTGTGCATAGCATAAGTCAGATAGAGAGTAGGCCTTATAGAATAGGTAGTTCTTAAGGGACCTCTTAAATAGTTTTACATTAAGCTCAGACTGCAGTAGTCTTAATGGTGAATTCAGGTGATGGAGAATGAAATTAAAAGTTTTCCACTTTGGGTGCTCTCATTATCCTTTTTAGAGCAAGTCATCTCCTCCAGTCAATTTAAACCTTTTTTATACAGGAGACATTCACTTCATTTACATCATCCTGTCTTCCAAAGTCTGCTTTGACTCAGCTGCTCATTTGGGTCTACTTCACGTTGTTGTAAGCTGATAATATCGAGTCTGATATTGTCGCCACGACAATATCGAAAGTGTAGAGCATCATGCAAGTAAACAGAAATCTCTGTAAGGGGAGATTTCAGTTTACCTTAATGTAGTGCGGTCTCGGAGTTGGTATATTTAAGTGGGGGGGTGCAGGGGGGCTTGCCCCCTGCCTATGCCATTTAGTTTTTTATTTAATTTGTTTTTTTTTTTTATGTTATTCAATGTTTTACTTAATTGATCAATAATGTTCGACCTTTTTTGATTCGATTAAGTAAACTTTCGATAACGTGATAAAGATGCACTCATTTTATTTTGCTGCATATAGCATAGTGTCTGTAGAATTTGTGGCACCTGACTTAAACAGCTGGCTCCTGTACTTTAACAGCTATATCCAAATATTAGAAACTTCCTTTTCGATTTCCAAGAGGTATTTGCATAGTTGTTCTTCTAAAAAGCTGGCTGTAAAACCTAGAAAATTGTCAGTTCACATCCTTTTCAAAATCATTTTACCTTCTTTGTTGCCTTGCTTGGTTTGTGTGTCTCTGTCTCACACACACACACACAAACACACACACACACACACACACACACACACACACACACACACACACACGCACGCACGCACGCACGCACACACACACACACACACACACACACACACACACACACACACACACACGTACACATCCACCTGTCTGTCTGTCAGTCCATCAGCCCATCAACCAGAGTTTACAGAGCTGCTTTATTGGCTTCTGACCTCCTTGCTTACCTCATGAAAGCTAACTAGAAGTGTTTACTTAGCATTTCTTCTTTTTCACAAACTTTTTCAGTCCAGACATGTTTTTTCTACTCTTCTATTTTTTTTTCTCCACTAATAAACATAACAAAGAAATAGGCAGCAACTATGTCTTCTTTTTGAATGATTTGGTTATGCTTTCCTCTTTTTGGGCCCCATTCTGATAATTTTTCCTTCAGTGTTTCATATAGTTTTTCTATTAAGTTTTCTTAAAAGTTTTACATGGTTTATTCTTTGCTTTCATCTTTGGCATATATCTCATTAGAGAATTATAGTGACTCATTTGTCTGTTTATATATGACTCAGCATTCAACGGAATATAAACTACACTGTGTTGTTCAAAAGCATTGTATTTGCCAATAAAATCCATAATGTTTCTGTAGAAATGTTATTGCTATTATCAAATAGTATCTCATATATATGATACTTGGGTTCATAGGTATATGCTAGGCCAATAACCGCTAGGTCCTTTTTAAGCATAGCCATGCAGTCCAGTCCCATTGTCTCCCTATGTTTCCTGGGTATTTATTAGAAAGGGGTATGTTAGGAAGTTTCCAGAGGTTATCTAGGGGGTGCATGTTAGATTGGGCATTGCTGTCTTCCTGTGTCTGTCTGAGACATGGGAGCCAGACCCGGGATAAATTTCCAATTTCCCATCCATTGGTCAAGGTTACGCTTAGATCAGGTTAGGGATGGACTCTGCTTCACATGAATGGGGAGCCTGTTCTAGAGCATGGTGATCGCATGCAATTTTTAATAATTATTTATTTATTTACATTTGTTGACCGGGAGTGTCTGACTGGACGTAAGTCCATTTTCAGTGGAGGCCCGGGGAGAAAAGCTCCACAGTTAAAATATACAGACAGTAGTTACATTGGATTTACATAGCAACTAACAATTTGATTAACATAGCAATTAACAATTACAAACATAGTTACAGATGAACATAGTACATCAGTAGACAACTAGAATCTTTATCTGCGAAGTATATAACAGACATTAACAATTGTTACAATAAGAAGTTCCTGCTGTATAATAAGTAGTAGGCTTATGAGCATCTGAGCTTGCTATAATCAAGGTAGTTAGTGGGGTGGAAAGAAAGGTAGTGGGTGGATGGAGTGGGTGATATTAGAGTGGGAGTTGCAAGGGCATAGCCAGCATGTTTTTAGGTGCGCTTTTAGTAAAGTTTTGAAGTATAACTAAGTAATAACTAATCTAAAAGGGAAACACTATTGAAATGCTAAACTCCACAAAATGGAACACTTAACTTTCTAAAAAACATATGAAAGAAACAACTGATAAAACAAACCAAACTGAAGCCAGAGTAAAGTTGAACGCTTTCGTCTCGTTTATTACAGAACTTCCTCAGAACTAACAATTACATACAGCCACTGCTTTTTATAACACTAATTGATCATGACAACATTACCTTAATTTGTTACTCAGTCTTTTAAAGTAAAACTATCCATACAAAGAAAATATATATACATATATAAACACAGACTTTAATTGTCATCAACTTATTACATAAATAATTCACAAACTCATAACTTTAAACATATATTAAAAATAAACATAATTCTAACTAATGTATTTTTCTAAATCAATTATTCACATAATTTAAATGACTTTTTACAGTAATCTTGTCATTTATGCCTGGAATAACGTCAGCTCTCAGGAAAATCTGCCATTTCAGCTCTATATTTTCTAAAAAAGAATTAAAAGAACCAACAAATTTGTTCTTACTGACTTCCTCAAATAGAAAAAAAGTAAATTTCTTGAAATTTGTGCACTTCAGTGAGTGCTTGGCTAAGACATTATTAAATCCTTCTTTTTAATGGCTAAAACATGTTCCCTAACTCTGTGATTTAATTTTCTAATTGTTTTACCTATATAGAAATTCTCGCAGCTGGAGCACACTGCAAGATACACAAGTCCTTCACTTTGACAGTTAAATCTTCTTTTTGCTGTTAACGTGTAATTTAAGTGTTTAAAGTGATAACTGTGTACATTTGTTGTATGTGTATTATGTAAATAATTTATTTAGAAAAATACATTAGTAGTATCTTTATTTTTAATATATGTTTAAAGTTATGAGTTTGCGAATTATTTATGTAATAAGTTGATGACAGTTAAAGTCTGTGTTTATATATGTATATATATTTTCTTTGTATGGTTAGTTTTACTTTAAAAGACTGAGTAACAAATTAAGGTAATGTTGTCACGATCAATTAGTGTTATAAAAAGCAGTGGCTGTATGTAATTGTAAGTTCTGAGGAAGTTCTGTAATAAACGAGACGAAAGCGTTCAACTTTACTCTGGCTCCAGTTTGGTTTGTTCTTTACTTTCTTGAAATTTCTTGTCAGGTGAGCATTTCTATAGCCAAAGAATAGTAAGGGGATATTATTTCATCAAAGAAGGAATAAGTACAAAGCAAAGGCAAAACATGACATCTCTTAAAGAAATATTACCAGCCTGATTGGTACAAACAAAACAACAACTGAAAAATATATGAAAAAAGGAATAACAGAGCAGGAATATTTTTAAAAAATTCTCCTCATTCAAGCTAAGAAGTGCTATATGCTTTTGAATTATTGGAACTCAAGATAAGAACACCTGTGCACATCATATCAAGATTAAAGTTCCTAACATCAAACCACTTTTATTTCCTGGCTGACTTCAAACATTCAAAGCTAAAAATCATCACAAGAAAATAACATACGCATTGAATATCCCAGAGTACACTCACAGTCAATTAAAGCTTCAAAGGCAACCAGGCCCTAGTAATGTAAAGTACTATGAAACATATGCAGATTTATATGATGATATACACTGAATATCTGATCTAATAAAAGTTATTATCTAGGACACATGATCTCACATCTCACAATTTCTATAATCATGGGAGGAACTAACTTGCATTACATGCATAGTGAACTTATTTGTTTGTATGCATTTAGATTTGCATTTAGTTCACTATGATCACAGGAAAAGTAAGACGTTATCTGAAAAAAAAAAACATTCATCTGTAGAAGTGGCCTTGACAAATTATAGGAAGCAGTGTACTCATACTTTTAATAACCTGAACAGCAAGTTGTAACAGCATTCTTCATTAGGCATGATATTAATGATTCTTCCATTCTGGCAAGGCACTGCAAGATACTTTGATTTAAAATATATGATTTTCACATGCAATTACTGACAAAATAATAAAATGGAATGGACAGACTGGATAAACTTTGGGCATCAGTGCATATATTTATGGTAAACTTCATATGTAAAGAAATGTGTTAAAAATGAGTATGGTTGCATGTAGAAAGACTGACTTTTATAAAGAAGCATCATGAAAAGCTACTATTAAAAACTGCTGTGACTATACCTTTGATGTCAGTTTCTCATTTAGTAGTTTTATTTTTCAGTTTTAGCATGTAAACCAGGTAGCGAGCTTTTGCTGAATTATTCTAAAACATATATCATATGAATGAAATGTGACTGATTTAATGTTTTGCAAATTCAGTTTTCTTCTCAATATTTTGATGCCTGCTTAGTCATAACAAATATTTATATTGTACAAACATCTATGTGTGTGTGTGTGTGTGTGTGTGTGTGTGTGTGTGTGTGTGTGTGTGTGTGTGTGTGTGTGTGTATATACACACACATGTTTATAAAGTTTAAGATCACCATGTCTTGGAATATTCCCTCTTCTCCAACATACGGTGAGCTTGGAATTATTATATATAAATAGTGGAGGAAGGGGTGCAGCACCCCTTTACAGGTGTTGTCTTTTGCAAAAACAACCACAAAGAAGAACAACAATTACCAACATTCAATGTTTACTGATAGTTTCACTGTTTTTTTAATAATTCTGGGCTCAAAGTTATGAGTCTTGGAATGGGGACCCAAATAACAAAAATGTCTTATTACTAGTACTGTGCTGGCAGACTAGTTTTTTACTGGTTAAGGTACAAATTTCTGGCAACAAATTCAGGGCTTGACTAAACAACCATCCATACAACTAAAGGGATAGTCGATCAAAGCTGCAGACTGCCTCTTATAAATTTCTATGTAAGTACTGCTACATTCTCTTGCATGCTGTATGGTCTAGCCTCTTTGGACAGAAGTCATAACTTAAAAGGGCACTTAGACCAGTTATCCTATCCAGTTAACAAATGTTAATTAAATAAATAAAATAAATATACTTTTAAGCTCTTATATTACCTCTCATTTGCAACAGGAAAAAACACTCCAAAGCAGGGGCCATGACGGAAGCTGTAGCTCACTGAGGAAATCACACATTTGTTTAAGGCTAGGCATGTTTCCCATGCATTGCTGAAAAATACTCTCTAAATCTGAAATGTATCTCATCTGCCCTAGATTTTACAAAGTACTCAACCACTTTCTTTATCCTGCTGACCATGCTTTTCACCTCCTGTCCCCTTCATCCAAAGCTAGCCTTCTGACAGACTTAAATCACCTCACCACTACCATTGTCTACCATTTTGGGTCTCCCCTGAAAAGAGGTTACTAACCTAGTGGAACTAACCTAGTCAATAAAGGGTAAATGGATAAAAATAAATAAATAACACAGTGTACCACCTTCCCACAGCCATATAATGGGCACTTTTATTTTACTTCAGATGGTAGTGGTATATATACTCCAGCAGTGAACAACCAGCACTGTCTTCAATACACTTTGGTAGTGATTAAAATACAAAGATGGTCACATCTTAAACCTTTTAACTCTGCAAAATGCAGATTGATCAAAACCATCCAAACAGTGGGTGCCCAGGAGTTCTGAGGCCTAGAATAGTTGTTGTTGTTGTCTTTTGGCTTTTCCCAGTTAGGGGTCGCCACAGCGGAACTCCGGTCCACTAATGATTGGCAGTAGATTTTCACGAATGCCAAGGTGCCAGCTCGATGTTCAACCTTCAACGAAGGCACGCCCATTTATGCATGTCTTTCGAACACTCACCCAACCATGGGGAGGACATGCAGACTCCACACAGAAGACAGAATAGTGAGTAAACCTAAACACTCTCCATAGTTCCTTTATGAGGCCAGGTACTTCTAGACAACTGAAAACCAAATCTTATAATCTTAAAAATGTAGCCACCATTGTGGTATGGCTATGTTTCATGATATTAGAGGAGTATTTTGTCCACAGGACTGAGTTTTAATCTGCATCTAATAATAAGCTTTCAATAAACTCACCTTCTGTGCTCACCAGTCTTGACTACACTGAGCAGTAATACAGGCAGCACTACATTGTTTTGTTACAGGATGTTAATATGGCTTTTTGATGGTTAGCTCCTTATCTTCTTTTATTCCCCTTAAATCCTTCCAATATATTTTCCCGAATTATAATAAAACAATAAAACATTTGCTTATCAAACTTGTACAGATGCACATAAATTGCAGATGTCTTAAGCAGTTTGAAGAACAATAAGGTATATTAAACGTATAACCCTGTGCATGTACTACATGACAACAACAGCGTCCACAAAACTAGATATCTCCCACGAATATTTTAAGAGCAGGGCAAAGAATGTTAAGAATTCCCCTGACAAAATGACATACCTCCCAACATTTTGGTACAAAAAATCTGAACAAAGGCAAAAGTAATGGTGGAACAAGTGCCCAGAAATAGGAACACATTTTTAATAATGCTCATATAACCTTGGAAAGTTAATAGGTTTTGCATTAGCATGCATTTATTTACAGGATATGAATTTCAAAGCTCAAATGTCTGCCATTATTTTGTGACTTCAATACTCAATGATTTTCTAGAAAAACACAAATTTTATGAGGAACACCAAAATATGAGGCAAAAATCTGGACAGTCTGCAACAATATGAACAGTACAGTGGTATGCATAAAGCATCAAGATATAAAGAAGAGCATATAAAAATATGATTGCAATTTAAATGGAAAGTTATGCTTAAATGTGCTTACTGTTAATACCAAAAAATACAATAATGGAGAGCTATTTCTTTTTATGGTAGGCTCTACATACAAATGATCAAGGTGGTATTGCATAAAACAGTTCCTTGATCATAATTTATAAAGAGAAGAACTTTTCTAAAACTGACAGCCATTCATAAAAAAAAAAAAAAAAAAAAAAATTTGCTGGGGATATTCCTCTTGCTTTTCCTTACTTACTAAAAGTGGGAAAGATGACCTCTGTTTTGACAAATGTTATCAATGCCTCCCATACCTGTTAATTATATATACCAACTCCACTGTCACACAACAGTAGGGAAAGGTGAAATTGCCCAGTACAAAACACAGTGGTCTCATAAACAGCATTCCCGCATTTCCCACTGTGCAATGGATGACCAGCAGGCAAATGCAAATATGACCAAATGTAATCAGACAGAACTGAATCAAAGTACCATTAAATCCACAGAGAAACCTTAAGAGAGCACTATTTAAGAAAATAATTCTAGTTGAAGGCAGTCTGTATCATCACTACTTACACATAGAAAAATGAATGAATGTATTCATAGTTATTTGCTGTACCAAAAAGGCACAGTATATTGGTACATGTTTTATCCTTGAAGGGAGTGCCTCTTTTCCCATTGGTAGTATGAATGTGGAGTTAGTGTATTTAAGAAATGAGTTGTGGGAGTGAAGAATCCCATATGACGGGCTGCAGGAGGACATGCAAGTCTACAAAATTTTTTTTTGTGTTCTTACCTGCAGATTCAGTGGGAGTCACTTTAATGAGATTAAATTGCATGTCTTTACTCAGGAGATTGTGCATTTACTTCTAATAGGGGATACTTCTGTTATGCTTGTTTTAGTTTGGCCTGCATTCTTTGCAATCTAGTTCATTTTCCAAATGCATCAGTAAATTAATGCCACAGATTTTTATTAAACAGTTTCAACACTAATTTTCAGCATTTTTAATTTCTTAACATATACTTTCTGTTTAGTTTCACAAGATCTGTATCTTTTGGACCAGTTCTAATTACAAGGTGCTGTATTTCCTCAGCTGTTGCTTAACGTTCCTTAAAATTCCCTTCAGTGTTCTTCTATGAGCTTCCTCCGTGTCTTCCCTATATTTGCTAGCAGGTACTTTATCTCTTCCTGCAACACCCTTTTTAGAAAGTGTCCTACTTCTTCCTCACCTTTCTGATTTATTCTTATTACTTCTGTCTTGGCTTTGATTTCTTTCATCATAATAAGCAGTTTCATTTTTTAAAAATTTCTTTGAAAATCAGATTTTTTTCCAGAGAATGTTGAACTCTGTGTTGCCATTTAGACAACTTGTGTACACCCCTATTCTTCCAATTTATATAATCAACTCTATCATTCTGGTAGATACAAGAAAATGAAGAACAGACTTAAAAATATTTAGAGAGAATCCCTTGTGGTCTCTGAAGTGCATAAAAAAAGCTGTGTTCATGCCATTTAATCCACCACTTTGACAAATAAGTGGTTCAATGTCACAGTCATGCAGATGTCAGTACTTTCCCCATCTGATATTGAACTGCATATAAGGAGCAATAACCTGCAGTCTGGACTCTTGTGTTTTTTGGGATTTAAGATGCTGCAGGGCACACAGCAGGCAACTTGTGTGCCTTTACCACTGTAGACAACAGTGAACATGGATGAAGAGGGTAGACGTAAGAGGGCAGAGCACAGCGTAATGTTGTACCAGTGGCATGAGAATGCCAAGCATACCCAGCATGAGTAGCTTGTGTGCACAGTGAAGATACAGCACTGTGGGTAGCATGGCAACACATCACACCTCACAGTAAGAGGACGCAGTAGGTATAGCATCATGGGTAGCATGGCAGCACATCACACCTCACAGTAATAAAAGATACAGCATTATGGGTAGCATGGCAGCACATCACACCTTACAGTAAGATTACATAGAAGATACAACAGTATGGGAAGCATGGAAGAACATCATACCTTACAGTTAGAGGCTGTAGTAGATATAGCACTATGGGTAGCATAGCAGCACATCACACCTCACAGTAATAGAAGATACAGCACTATGGGTAGCATGGCAGCACATCATACCTCACAGTTAGAGGCTGTAGTAGATATAGCACTATGGATAGCATGGCAGCACATCACACATCACAGTGACAGGACATAGAAGATACAGCACTAAGGGTAGCATGGCAGCACGTCACACCTCACAGTTAGAGGACGCAGTAGATATAGCACTATGGGTAGCATGGCAGCATGTCACACCTCACAGTTAGAGGCTGCAGTAGATATAGCACTATGGGTAGCATGGCAGCACATCACACCTCACAGTTAGAGGCTGTAGTAGATATAGCACTATGGGTAGCATGGCAGCATGTCACACCTCACAGTTAGAGGCTGTAGTAGATATAGCACTATGGATAGCATGGCAGCACATCACACCTCGCAGTGACAGGACATAGAAGATATAGCACGATGGGTATCATGGCAGTAGATCACACCTCAGAGTAAGAGGACATAGTAGATATAGCACTATGAATGGCAACGCAGCACATCACACCTCACATTAAAAGGACGTAGAAGATATAGCACTATGGGGAGCATGGCAGCACATCACACCTCACAGTAAGAGGAAATAAATTATGCAGCTTTTGCCACTTCTGAGATACAGCTGTCTGAGCACTCATGTTTTGCTTTGTTCTCTTAATCCCCTTCTTCCAACAGCCAACTCTCCCACTTTTTTCTAAACTTTTCGCTATAGTTGGGCAATACATTCCTTCTTTCTTCTTCCATTAGTTTCCTCATCAGCAACCAGAGATCCTCCCCTTTTGGCCATTCTTTCTATTTCTGTCACTTGCTTATGGGTTTTCCCCTAGTGTTACACTACAAATCCTGCTTTTTATATTACTTCCTCTTGGAGTCCCTTTTGTTAATACCACCTACCCCAATCCTTTATCAACTGCCCTATTTCCCCTTTTTATTCTCCTAGATCCTCACTGTTCCAGAAAATAGCTATCCATGTTCCTGCCTCTTTTTGCACATCTTGAGCATGATATATCCACTGCTGGAAACATCCTTACTGGTTTTGCTGGACTGTAGTAGCATTTATGGACCCATTTCTAGTGAAGACACTAATTCCTTAGATTTAGCTACATATCTAGGGAGTTTATAATCTCTTTGCATTCATTTTACATTATCTTTTCCCTTAGATATTCTATCCAGTTTGTCCTCATCTCTTCTAGAATTACTTTATTTTGTATTATGGATACAACTCTTCTATCTTCTCAACTCCATCTCCATTTTTCACCCTTCTTATTTTTTACTTTCTATTTTTTGTATCAGTTGTGGAGTTTGTGTTGATTTTCTCTATTTATATTTAATATGTAGTCATTTATTTTTCACTCTTTGATATTCCCATTTTAGATGCTTGTCAAATTCACATTGCATTTGAAGTTCCTCCCATGTTTAAGTCCTTCCTCCTACATGTATTTGGTACAACTATATCATCTGGTTTCATTTCTTTGTTCACCTCAGTGCCATTGTGCTCCTCTCCGCCTCTTCCTTTGCCCCTCCTATGAGAATTATTCTACCTCTTCATTCTTCCATTCCCCTCCCCTTACTTCCACATCTTTCTTTTCTTTTCTTTTTTTTAAAACAAGAAACATCTTCATTAAATTATCACTTACAACATAGGCATTCGTGCATTTATATAAATGAAGACAATCAATATCGACATTCTCAACTACAATATCGCATATAATCTAAACAGTCAATGTCGATCAAACATTACATAGCTCATTCAGTTCCAGCCTTCCCTTAAACCACATTCCTCCTCTCTTCCAAAACATTATTCTACATGTAATGTTCCTCCAATTCCCTTTTTTTCTATGTAATTTGCTCCTTCCCTTTTCTAAAGATACCATTTCCAGTTCTTTTATCTCTGTTACTATGTTTACTACTTCTAATATAGCTGGTTTAGACTTTGATTTCCATTTTCTAGTAATTGCTTTTTTGGCAGCCAACAGAATTAAACTCAGCAAGGCCTTACTATGTATAGGCAATTCAGATCCATTATCACAGGTCATAAAAATAATTTCCTTAGTTACATAAGTTTGCTCATCCAGTATTTCTGACGGAGTAGTCTGCAGGACAATTATAAAGTCTTCCAAGTCACTACACAACCAAAATATAAAATCCCAGTTACCTCTTTCTTCCCTATCACACCTCCCACATTTGCAATCTGCCTGAGGAAAAATTCTGTCTGTGAAAAGTCTGCATGGAATAGAAAAATACCTAAACAAATGCTTCCAAGCAAAAATTCTAAATCTTCTAGACTTTGTCTTATCTCCTTTTGCGTTACATTGTCCCCTGAGAGCTCCAGCAGTACCTTCATAATATCTTTCTCCTTTGCAGTTCGTCTTTCTTCTGTATTGTCATTTGCTTCCATGCTGCCTCATATCCTTTAATCACCATCGTTAAAATATGTACCACCTAATAGACTTATTAAGTTTTCCTTTAAGTCCAGGCATCCTAAGTCTCCTTTATTTGTGGGCAGCATCAATCCACACCCTATGTGATCTTCCTACATATTTGCTTTACTTAAAAAAAACTGTATTGGGGATTTCTCAAAAGGCCTGTAGTGCATAGATACACTAAGGATTATACACATCCTTAGGATCTGTATCTTTTGGACCAGTTCTAATTACAACGTGCTGTATTTCCTCAGCTGTTGCTTAACGTTCCTTAAAATTCCCTTCAGTGTTCTTCTATGAGCTTCCTCCGTGTCTTCCATATATTTGCTAGCAGGTACTTTATCTCTTCCTACATCACCCTTTTTAGAAAGTGTCCTACTTCTTCCTCACCTTTCTGACTTATTCTTATTACTTCTGTCTTGGCTTGATTTACTTTATATCCTGACTCCTTAACAAATCTTTCTAATATATTCAGTAACTTGCCCCTGCTTGTAAATGTTTCTTCTACCAAGCCCCTGCTTACACTTATCAAGGGCACCAGAACTGAGAAGTGATTTGGGATGCATGACTAAGCTAGAAAAGACCACAGTGATCATTAGCCTAGTACACAGCTATGAACCTAGGTAAGTAGCATGGTATCTGTGTATAATGAATCTAGGTAAGTAGCATGGTATCTGTGTATAATGAACCTAGGTAAGTAGCATGGTATCTGTGTATAATGAACCTAGGTAAGTAGCATGGTATCTGTGTATAATGAACCTAGGTAAGTAGCATGGTATCTGTGTATAATGAACCTAGGTAAGTAGCATGGTATCTGTGTATAATGAACCTAGGTAAGTAGCATGGTATCTGTGTATAATGAACCTAGGTAAGTAGCATGGTATCTGTGTATAATGAACCTAGGTAAGTAGCATGGTATCTGTGTATAATGAACCTAGGTAAGTAGCATGGTATCTGTGTATAATGAACCTAGGTAAGTAGCATGGTATCTGTGTATAATGAACCTAGGTAAGTAGCATGGTATCTGTGTATAATGAACCTAGGTAAGTAGCATGGTATCTGTGTATAATGAACCTAGGTAAGTAGCATGGTATCTGTGTATAATGAACCTAGGTAAGTAGCATGGTATCTGTGTATAATGAACCTAGGTAAGTAGCATGGTATCTGTGTATAATGCTATTTTTCCTTATTTTCCCCAGCCATATCCTTTAATAACTGATGCTCTGATAATTTCCACTAATGGCTCTAGATAAACTGCAAAAGGTAGAGGGATCAGGAGTCACCCTTATTTCAAGTCCCTCTCTATGGGAAATCTTTCTGACCGCTTGGCACTTATCTTGATTTCTGCTCTAACCCCACATACATTCTCTCTGCTAGCTGTATCCAACTCCTTGTCATCTCCATCTTTTCCATGATGTTTAGCAAATATCTAAATTATACCTTGTCAAAAGTTTTTTTTTCTGCACCTAATGAGACTACAGGGTTCCTGTTAGGTATTCAGCAGTGCCTCTTCTTGCTATAGTATATGTTTGGTCCCCATTAATCAGTCTTGACAATGATTTCCCCAGTCTTTCATCTTGTGTCAACATAAAGCAATTATAATCATGATTATGAATCATGATTTAAGATCAATATTGTCCTGTATGCCACTAGGTCTAGGGGTCCTTTTCTCTCTTTAATATCACATATATCATTGTTTCTTTCTATGATTCTGGTATGTTTGCCCATTTTGTATTGTATTAAAAAGTTGCACCCATGTCTTAATTGTTACATCTCTTTTTATTTCCCAGAAATCTATAGGAGTCTTTTACTCTCAAAGACTTCCCCTTAACCATGTTACCTCATATCTTTGTTCTCTTCCTTTATGTTTGCCTTTAGCACCTCTGCTTCTTTCTCATTTATTTTTGGAAGTACTGGTCAGCCCTTGTCCCTCCACCTTTCCTGATCTTCCCAGTTTTCTGCTTTATAGATTCAGCTCATGAGAGAATGTCCAAAATCTTTTCAGAATTTCTTCAAGCTTCATCTTTCTCTGTCACAAAGTCTAGTCCCCTATCTCAAAAATCAACCGTTCCACCTCTAATTGTCTTAGTCTGAATGCTAGAACTGTGATGGCCTTTTAGTTGGCTTTATAAAATAGATTTTTAGATGCAGTCTTACTATTCTAAACTTACTCAACCTCCCAACCTTGCATTTTTAACCTCATTTCTATTTTCTCTTTCTTTCCTTATCCCTTACTCTTTTGTGTTTTTGTGTTTTTTTAACTCCTTATTGAAATCATAGTGTAATCTGAGAGAGTTAAAGGTTTTGTTTTGGCCTCCATCACCCATTGCATATATTCTCCTATAGTACAGCTTCTGTCTGTTGTCAACCATCTTTGATACCTGGCCCCATTACTCTCTATCTTACCTTACCCGCCTTACATCCCCAACCTACAGGTTGGGATATGTCTCAACATTTTGCCCTCTTTCATCATCTTCTCAGCTCTTGGCCCTCCTTGTGCTTACTCTCTGTTTATGGTAATGTCATGCATTACTGAACTTTTATCTCTGCCAGCATACTCCTCTGTTCCCTTACCTGGGCAAGTGGGGGCATGTACAATGTCAATAGTGTCATTTATATTTCATCCAGCTGCCCTTTAATCCCTGCTTATCTTTCTTTTCTGTCCTCTATTTTGTTTTCAATCTGAAATAGGAGTTCACTATGTACTAACATTACAACTCTTTGTTTCCTATTGTCCCATGAAAAGGTATCCACCTCCCTTTCTTTAATGTTTTGTGTTCGTCCTTGTTTAGGTGAGTTTCCTTCAGAGTTCATATCAGGGCTACCATTCTTCTCATATATCCCATTATCCTCTTTCTTTTCTCTCTGTTCCCTAAGCCATTCCAGGCCCTGATCTCTAAATTTCTCTATTCTTTTTTTCCACCTTCTGCATCTCCCTTCCAGACCCTCATCTTACCACCGCTCTTTTATGCAGAGAAGGAGGATACCCTGGTACCCATTCTTAACATTATAATAACTGGTGCTGCTTCAGTTCTCATAGTTTGCATTATTAAGATTAAGACTAAAAAGTAGTTGCTAAAGCTTTAGCTATTTTGCATTATCATATGGATAAGCTTCTTGGTCTTACATGAGTTTCTATGTATCTGGGTCTCTATATATTTATTTCCTCTCGCCCTTCTCCAGTGTCTTATTCCACTGTCTTGTATGGTCAGTTTTAGTTTAAGATGTTATTAAACTGTGTAACTGGATTGTAAATATTTTCTTTTACAGTCTTACACTGAGTTGACGTCTTATTCCACTCCTTTTTCATTACATTCTTAACTTACTCATGCATTTCCCTAAAAGGAGGCTGTTTTTTTTATTCCCTTTAACTTTTCTTCGCATTTCGTCTAGACCCTCCTCCCCCATATACTGTACACCAAGAGGCTAGTGGTAGGATTGTTTTCATCCTCTATGGGGACCATTTCATTGAACTATTTACAAGAAGGCTTTCATCTTAGATGCCCTAGAGCTATCCTTCCCCTACCCAGCCCCCTCTCCGCCTTACAGCTTTTAACGTCTCCCTTTTTTCCCTTTTCTGTTCGTTCTTTGTGAGTTCCCTTTTCTTTTAACTAGTCAGACTATGCTTTCCTCATTTATATCTTCATTCCCTTTGGTCCCCCCTACAGATTCTTCATTTTCATTTCTTATCCCATTACTTTGGGTTGTCCCATCTCATTTTGACCAGTAACGTTTTCTCAGTCCATCCCATCAATGTCTGAAGTCCTTTATTTTCTCTGTGCCCTGCTAGTGATAGTGTATCCTGTATTCTGTTCTAGTCTTATTCCTTTTTTCCCTTTCCATTACTATATTTTTGCCTAAGAATATGACCATTCTAATTTTTATTTAATTCTGAGTGTTGGGATACTCACAGAATCTTAGCTTGTATTATACATTCCCATCCCATTTTGTGTGTGTTTCTCCCCAGTATCATTGAATGCCTTGATTCTGGCCCTCAGTCTGATATTTTCCAATCTTCACTTTTGCCAAATGTTAATTTTAAATTTTTCTAGAGTTTACATTCATTTATTCTTTTTTCCATTTTTTTTTGGTCTATGACCCTCTATCCTTGAAGTTGCCAGCTGATGTTTTCTGAATTTTACATCTCCCATCCTAGCCCCCCTACAATTAGCATTCAGTCTGAGCCCCACTATACTCAATCTTTGGCATGCATTCCTTATATCCCATCCCACCTTTTATTCCATATAATGATTTCTTTTTATTGGCAGCATGCATGTAGAACATTAACAGATAACCTATGCCACCAGAACGATCCTTTAAAACCTTTCTTTTTTCAAATTTTATATTTTACCTTTTATAAACAATGTAACAAGTAAAATTGCCCACGCTAGATATAGTGCCTCAAGCAGAAAAAATGTCAAGACAAATGTAAAAATAATGATTAAATCTGCTTGAAGATACACCAAGGAGAACAGTTATACTCAGTTCGTCTCTTCTGACCTCAGTGCGACACACCCGTCTCTTCAGACCTCAAACATAACACTTTGTACAGTCCATATAAAGTAAGCCAAACGCAATAAGTCTCTTCAGACCTGGTAAAAATCCAACAAGCCAAAAACTAAAACAATAATCCAAAGTAAGAAACAAACAGGTTTATTCAAATGAATGGTGAGTGCTTTCACTGATAAGCTTTTTCAAACCAATATAAAATCTACTATCACACTGCCACTATATATACAGCCTACTATTAATCAATTATTCAATTAATCATGAATTAAAAGTAATTCTAGTTTAAAGGCATAATAACATTTAATTTTTCTTATATTTAACATATTATAAAACCTCCCCTTCACATAATAAATACATAAAAATACTTAATAAATAATCTTTATGAATTCATTTCAATTGTATTTTAAAATGTATATATGCATATATATAAATAAGTTTGATAATAAAGAAAAATAAACATCATATAACACAAGACATAAAAAAAAATATATATATATATATATAAAACTAACATCTTCTATGCCTTCTATATTCTAATATAGGCTTTAATGGAATCCTGTCATTTAAGCCTGGAGGAATGTGTGCTCTAGTTTTTATGATCCATTGTACTTTTGCTAATTCTGTAATATTTCTAACATCACCTCCTCTAATGTTACTTTGAATTACTTGCAAGACAGAAAACTTAAAGGTATGTGTGGAATCTGTATGCATAATGTGTTTGGACAACGCATTTAATTCAGATTTTATGCGTATTTGATATAAATGTTCCCTAATGCGTTCTTTCAACATTCGGTCCGTTTTTCCAATATAAAAGGATGAACATGATACACATCTAGCAATATAGACCACATGTTTTGTATCGCAACTAGCACTGACTTTTAAATTGAAAATTTCACCTGTAACTGGGTGTATAAAAATATTCATATTTTCAATGTGTGCACAGAAATTGCATTTTCTACATACACTAACTCTTTTAGCTTCTATTAGGTTACTAAGAGCCATGTTGTTGGTGCAACATAACATTTTATACAAATTTTTAGTATTTTTATAGGCAAACTGTGGTTTGGGTGTTAAATGTTTAGAGATTTCTGGATCTAGTTTAAGAATGTCCCAGTATTTATAGATAGTTTCTTTAACAAACACTGTATCATTAGTGTATTGCAGAGTAAACCTAATTTTGCCCTCCTCGATGTTAGCAACATTAGTTCTTGATCTATACTCAATTATGCCAGTTTCAGAGAATATAGGACATGCACTATTATTTCGCATATTTTTGACTTTGTTAAAAACTCCATTAATTTCTGCTGGACCATACTTCCTGTCTATAAACTTGTTCTCTAGGTCTTTTAACTCTTCCTGAAACATTTGAATGCTTGGATTTAGCCTAGACATCCTCATGCTTTGCCCCTTCAACATGTTTTTAAAAATGTGTGGGGGGTGCATACTTTGCCTATGTAACAAAGTATTTCTGTGGCAGGATTTACGATGGACTCCTGTGTTAAAGTGTCCATCATTCAAACGCCAAATATTAACATCTAAAAAAGATATATCAGTGGCTGAATAATTCATAGTAAATTTTAAAAATGAAGTTAATTGATTTACTTGCTGTTCAAAAGTAAATAAATCATGTAAATCTCCTTGCCATAGAAAAAATAAATTGTCTACAAAACGTTTGTAGAAGATAATGTGATTCCTATATAAATCTAGTTTGAGTAGTTTGTCTTCTTCCCAGAAAGCCATCACTAGGTTGGCGTAGCTATTGGCACAAGGAGTGCCCATAGCTACGCCATCCTTCTGCATGTAATAGTGATGGTTGAACAAAAAGACATTGCTTTCTAACACTATCTCCAGTAGATTGCATATGAAATCTATCCTAATTGGTGTTAAATTAGTGTGTAGGCTTAAATATTTTTGAATAAAAGAAAGTCCTTCATCATTAGGTATGTTGGTAAATAATGATTTCACATCCATGGTAACAAAATAAAGATTTGGTACATTGTTGTATGTTTTTACTACCTCATAAAAATCTAATAAAAATTCTTTTGAGTCCTTAAGAATAATACCATTTTTATAAACATGAGAGTTCAAAGTTTTTTCTAGATAAAAAGATATATTCTCAGTCACCCATCCTCGGCCCGAAACAATGGGTCTCATAGGAGGGTCAAAAGAATTTTTATGAATTTTGGGTAGACCTTTGATGACAGGAATGGTGGGTTCATCTATCATTAAATAATCATAAAATTGATAATCTATTATGTCCAGTCTATACATATCTTCTAAGTTATTATAGACTCTTTGAACTATTCGTTCAACATCATGTAGTGTTAACAACTCATAGTACTTTGTATCTGCTAACATATTTAACATTCTGTTGTCATAATCAATTTTATCAAATACAACAATTGGACCACCCTTGTCAGCTGGTCTTATAGAGATATTTTTATCTTGCATTAAATAGTTTAAAGACTTTCGCTGTCTATAGTTCAAATTATTTCTTGAGAACTTAGAGCATTTGTCATTTATATTATAAAGTTCTTTCTCTACTGCTTTACTGAAAACGTCTATTGTTGGATGTAAATTAGGAACTAACATGCTTGGTTTCTTAAAGCTGTAGATATTACTAAGACTTTGTTGGTCTGCAAACATAACTTTAAGTTGTAAGTTCCTAGTGAACATTTTTAAATCTAAAACCATATCTGTAATGTTACTCACTGTAGATGGAACAAATGATAACCCTTTATTAAGGACCTCCAGATCGTATTTATCTAATGGCCTGTGTGACAGATTATGAACTAAACTAGTTTCTGCCACATTTTCTTCAGAGTGGGTTCTTTGATTTCGTTGGTTGGGGCCTTGCGTTTCTGTCTGCCCCTGCTCATTGAGCGATTTCTGCCTTTTTGATAGTTGTCCGCTATAGGGAAAGGATGTGCTAATTCTCCTTCCAAACCATTGGGGATATTCCGTATTTTACTACGTACTACTTGTGGCTGATTTGCAGATGTTATGGATGTTATATTACTGTCGTTTACAGTAGACATATTTATATGACTAGCAACATTACCTTGTGTAGAGGCAGTTGCTTCACTCGTATGCATTAAATCAGTATTATTAGCACTCTCAATAGGACAGGCATCACTAACCAGTACTTCAGTTTGAATGGCATCATTAGATCCTATATTAGGTACATTGTTAGTTGATGTTAAATTAGTAGCATTATTATCTTGAATCTGGTTATTAGCAATAAATCTAGGCCGAGTAAAAACTTGGCCATTAGAAAAATCAAAACTATCTCTGGCAAGTTTGTGTTTTTTCTGTTCAAAAAGATGTTTTTCAAACAATAACACATTATCCATAATGTGATCTAATCTAGAGTCCACTAGTTGATTATTAAAGTTATTATACAGATCAGATTGTCTTTTCAAAATGGAGTCACGTAACATCAGTTCCTCTGGCATAAAATATTCGTTCATGAGCTTCATGTAATTCAAGCTCACCTCTATGTTTAACTGCTGCCAGCGTCTCAGTAGTTCAGGGTAAGAATCTCGAGTCATCGGCATCTTCAGAACCCTAAGTCCACGTGGAATTATTCTCTTACTTATGCAAATCCCAAAATGAAAGCGTTGCATCTGTAAACGCTTCATTTTTAATAATTCAATCTCTAATGTATTTAGTTCCGTATTCAAATTGTACATGTCCTCGCTATTCAGCGTGGATTGAACATCAGGTGAACAAAAAGTACATTCGGATAGTGGGTTAACACTGCTATCAATACAACATTGCAATCGTTCAAACAAAGGCCGTTTACTGGAGGAGTTATGTGGATTGTACGGGAGTTCCAGATTTATGTCACTTCCGTTCAACGTAGGTTCTGCCATGGAATCTCCGTGAATGGCAAAAATTAGTAGAAAAAAGAAAAATGTAACAAGTAAAATTGCCCACGGTAGATATAGTGCCTCAAGCAGAAAAAATGTCAAGACAAATGTAAAAATAATGATTAAATCTGCTTGAAGACACACCAAGGAGAACAGTTATACTCAGTTTGTCTCTTCTGACCTCAGTGCGACACACCCGTCTCTTCAGACCTCAAATATAACATTTTGTACAGTCCATATAAAGTAAGCCAAATGCAATAAGTCTCTTCAGACCTGGTAAAAATCCAACAAGCCAAAAATTGAAACAATAATCCAAAGTAAGAAACAAACAGGTTTATTCAAATGAATGGTGAGCGCTTTCGCTGATAAGCTTTTTCAAACCAATATAAAATCTACTATCACACTGCCACTATATATACAGCCTACTATTAATCAATTATTCAATTAATCATGAATAAAAGTAATTCTAGTTTAAAGACATAATAACATTTAATTTTTCTTATATTTAACATCTTATAAAACCTCCCCTTCACATAATAAATACATAAAAATACTTAATAAATAATCTTTATGAATTCATTTCAATTGTATTTCAAAATGTATATATGCATATATATAAATAAGTTTGATAATAAAGAAAAAAAAACATCATATAACACAAGACATAAAAAAAAAATATATATATATATATATATATATATATATATATATATATATAAAACTAACATCTTCTATGCCTTCTATTTTTTATATATAAAAACTTTTATATATATAAAACTTTGAAATCTTATGTTTATAAAAATGGTATTATTCTTAAGGACTCAAAAGAATTTTTATTAGATTTTTATGAGGTAGTAAAATCATACAACAATGTACCAAATCTTTATTTTGTTACCATGGATGTGAAATCATTATTTACCAACATACCTAATGATGAAGGACTTTCTTTTATTCAAAAATATTTAAGCCTACACACTAATTAAATGCCAATTAGGATAGATTTCATATGCAATCTACTGGAGATAGTGTTAGAAAGCAATGTCTTTTTGTTCAACCATCACTATTACATGCAGAAGGATGGCGTAGCTATGGGCACTCCTTGTGCCAATAGCTACGCCAACCTAGTGATGGCTTTCTGGGAAGAAGACAAACTACTCAAACTAGATTTATATAGGAATCACATTATCTTCTACAAATGTTTTTGTAGACGATTTATTTTTTCTATGGCAAGTAAATCAATTAACTTCATTTTTAAAATTTACTATGAATTATTCAGCCACTGATATATCTTTTTTAGATGTTAATATTTGGCGTTTGAATGATGGACACTTTAACACAGGAGTCCATCGTAAATCCTGCCACAAAAATACTTTGTTACACAGGCAAAGTATGCACCCCCCACACATTTTTAAAAACGTGTTGAAGGGGCAAAGCATGAGGATGTCTAGGCTAAATCCAAGCATTCAAATGTTTCAGGAAGAGTTAAAAGACCTAGAGAACAAGTTTATAGACAGGAAGTATGGTCCAGCAGAAATTAATGGAGTTTTTAACGAAGTCAAAAATATGCGAAATAATAGTGCATGTCCTATATTCTCTGAAACTGGCATAATTGAGTATAGATCAAGAACTAATGTTGCTAACATCGAGGAGGGCAAAATTAGGTTTACTCTGCAATACACTAATGATACAGTGTTTGTTAAAGAAACTATCTATAAATACTGGGACATTCTTAAACTAGATCCAGAAATCTCTAAACATTTAACACCCAAACCACAGTTTGCCTATAAAAATACTAAAAATTTGTATAAAATGTTATGTTGCACCAACAACATGGCTCTTAGTAACCTAATAGAAGCTAAAGGAGTTAGTGTATGTAGAAAATGCAATTTCTGTGCACACATTGAAAATATGAATATTTTTATACACCCAGTTACAGGTGAAATTTTCAATTTAAAAGTCAGTGCTAGTTGCGATACAAAACATGTGGTCTATATTGTTAGATGTGTATCATGTTCGTCCTTTTATATTGGAAAAACGGACCGAATGTTGAAAGAACACATTAGGGAACATTTATATCAAATACGCATAAAATCTGAATTAAATGCGTTGTCCAAACACATTATGCATACAGATTCCACACATACCTTTAAGTTTTCTGTCTTGCAAGTAATTCAAAGTAACATTAGAGGAGGTGATGTTAGAAATATTACAGAATCAGCAGAAGTACAATGGATCATAAAAACTAGAGCACACATTCCTCCAGGCTTAAATGACAGGATTCCATTAAAGCCTATATTAAAAAATAGAAGGCATAGAAGATGTTAGTTTTATATATATATATATATATATATATATTTTATGCCTTGTGTTATATGATGGTTTTTTTCTTTATTATCAAACTTATTTATATATATGCATATATACATTTTAAAATACAATTGAAATGAATTCATAAAGATTATTTATTAAGTATTTTTATGTATTTATTATGTGAAGGGGAGGTTTTATAAGATGTAAAATATAAGAAAAATTAAATGTTGTTATGCCTTTAAACTAGAATTACTTTTAATTCATGATTAATTGAATAATTGATTAATAGTAGGCTGTATATATAGTGGCAGTGTGATAGTAGATTTTATATTGGTTTGAAAAAGCTTATCAGTGAAAGCGCTCACCTTTCATTTGAATAATCCTGTTTGTTTCTTACTTTGGATTATTGTTTCAATTTTTGGCTTGTTGGATTTTTACCAGGTCTGAAGAGACTTATTGCATTTGGCTTACTTTATATGGACTGTACAAAGTGTTATATTTGAGGTCTGAAGAGACGGGTGTGTCGCACTGAGGTCAGAAGAGATGAACTGAGTATAACTGTTCTCCTTGGTGTGTCTTCAAGCAGATGTAATCATTATTTTTACACTTTTATAAACAATGTTTTATATCCACACTGTCTCTTTTGTGTGTGTTTTCATCAATTTTTATTAATAAGCACATTGTCTAAGTCTTTATGCTGACCCACTCTTTCTAGGGAATGTCCATTTACCCTGTTTCATCCTCATAGCTATTTACCCTTAGAAAGGGGCTGAATACAAATAACCAATCTATTAATTGCTTTTTATCACCTTGCCATTCTGGTCATATCATTCAAAGGCCTCTGAGCACTAGCGGATATTTTTAACTCATCATTCATGTAAGAGACGGCAGCATGCTGTCACATATACTGCATCTTCGATTGATTAGTTGTTACCAACCAGTCATTAAGTAATTTGGTCCCAGTCATACTATTATTAGTTATTGTTTCCATCTAGTTGCCACTGGTTTCAATGGCCCTTTCTACGTCCCCAGCCTCCTTCTCTCAATGACAGCCTTTCCTCTTCCATCTTTGTTGTATCAGATCTCTCCTCATATCCCAGGTCATTGTGCTATGGCAGAACCTCAGCTACAGCGCTCTTTTTGTTACTGCCCTTCACATGCCTAAATTTAAATCATGAAACCCATACGTTCCCTTCCCACCATCTTCCTTTCACCATTACAGTTTTGATCCTTACCTCCCTTTGCATTTCCCTTTGCATTTGCATGTCTCTGTTTCATGCTATTGTTCCTCCAGTTATTTCTTCCTGACTTCTCTTGCATTTTTTACTGTTTATCTGAGCTTCTGCTCCCTTTAAAATAGCATGAAATAATCTCCTGGATTCCAGTGTCCTCTTGCATTCCTCTTAGGATTGTTGGTTTTCTTTATAAATGCCAATGCTTCTTTAAGGTCTGTAAATTTCTTGGTTGCACTTCATCAGCTATCAATATCTGAATTGTTGAAGTGTGTTAATTTAGCCCCCATACCACTTCCTCAATCTTTTTTCATTTACTGTAAGAGTGCCTATGGGGATTTTATAGGTTCATAGGTTCATAGGTAGGTACTAGGCTATCGGCCCACGGGCCTACATAAGCCTAGCCAACAAGGTTCCCTGGCTTACGCCACCCAAGAAAGTTATTTTCTTGTGCCACTGTCGAGCAGAGACACAGAAGTGATCCCCGGGGTGTATTTCCTATTTCCCATTCACTCATCAAGATTTTTCTTGAAGAGTGCTAATGAAGAATTTGCTTGACATAGATGGGTAGCCTGTTCCAGTGTATGGGAAGTCTCTGGGACAGGAATCTATCGTTCCAGCATATCCTGTTTATTGTGGTGACAAGGTTTAGGTCCCTAGAGCATGTAGCTTGGAGGGATTGGGATTTCCTTAGTCCAACAGCTCTGGGTGTGACATAGCTTTATATGTTAGGCAGAGATCACCTTGGTGTAGGTGATATGCTACGGAGTAAAGCTGGAGTTTTTTGAGGCAGTCAGAGTAGGGCATTTGTTTGAGGCCAGTAATCCTCTTTGTGAGGTACTTCTGTGGCTTTTCCAGCTGCTGCAGATGTCTTGTGAGGTACATTCCAAAATGGGTGTTGTACTCTATAATGGATCTAATGAGTGTCGAGTACAGGGGAACAATGACCTCTTTTTTCCTGGATGAGAACCCTTTTATGATGAGGTGTGCCACGTAGAAGGACTTCCTGACTACTGTGGCAATGTAACTATCAAAGGAGAGACTACTGTCCACCTGGGTCCCAAGGTCTCTTATCACACATTCGGTGTTAAGTAGATTGCTGCCTCTGTGGTAGTTCATGGGTACAGAGTTTTTACCAAAGGAGATGACACTGCACTTTTTGGCATTGAGCTTGAGGCCATGGCTCTGACACCAGGCATCTGTCTCAGCGAGGCCCTTCTGTAGGATGTCCACATCATTTAGGGACTTGACTATGGCTCCTAGTTTGCAGTCATCTGCAAACTTCATTAGCCAGAGGCCTTCTGTGTTAGCCTGTACTTCAGAGAAGTAGATACCAAACAGGAGAGGTCCCACAACGGAACCCTGTGGTACTCCACTTGTCACTGCTTTGAGGTCAGATTTGGAGTCTGCAACTTTTACAGTGTGGGTTGTGTCAGTGAACCAGTTGGCAACCCATCTTGTGACATAGGGATTTATACCTAGTTTAGTGAGTTTAGCTATAATTCCAGAATGGGGAATGGTGTCAAAAGCCTTGGCGAGGTCAAGATAGGCTGTGTGAACCACCTTACCCTCATCTACGGCTTTGGTGACTGCCTCATTAATTTGAGCTCTCACCATATTCTCCCTAGTATAATAGTCTGAATGGCTCTCAGTGTTTTTTGTGTCACTTTCTATCATGCTGTTCATTTCTTTTTTCATCATTTCTTTCTTCTTTTTCTTAACTTTCTCACTTATCCATTCTCTATTTATCAATTTCTTACTAAATCTCACTAGCTTGCAGTCTTTTATGGGGTACTTTTTCACTGTTTGGTTACTGGAGCTCCACAAAAAGTTGCTGTTACTTAGTGTGGTGTCATACCAGAAGTCCACCAATTATCTATGAGTTCTTCGTGAATTGTGAAATCTTTGAGACTTCTGGTTTTCCTACTTTACAGACATCTCAGTCTCTTGAAAATTCATTTAGCAGTGCTAGTCTGTTCTGCACTAAAAACATACAGTACCTCATAGGATTAATCTAAGAGACTCATGGCTTCATCTAATTTTTGTCTTTTTAATGGTTTTATAAGGATTCCCCAATAACATATGTGCCGAAATGACTTTAATCAACAGTATAACTTCATCAACCTTTTAATTGCTTGTGAGTAGCCTTCCAAAATACTGAAATCCAATTGGTTAAAGTCTCACAAACCTCAGCCTGTTCATTTTTCATAAAGCCTAATTAAAATAAAAAAAAAAATGGACAAAACAGACTGTTTAGAAATCACCCTGATTTTTAATACCTATTCTCAAGCTACCAGACCAAGATGACCTGGATTGCCAGTCACTGTGAAAGCTTCTAGAATACCTGTCAAATACTGTGGTTGGGCACCTATTTTTATAGCTGTAAAAATAACTGTTGAACTGTAGCAATTCAACCCTTAAAGGAATGATTAGCCAATAGTCTTAGCATTGCCAAGCGATGTGTAAATAAAACCCTTTTTAAATATATTATTTCTGTATTGCTATGAAGTACATTGCAAAGTGTTAACAGGTCTGCTAGGATGATCCACTGTTCTAACAGCTTCAGTTAATGAAGTACTGACCAGTGCTTACTGCTGCAGAAGAGTACTACAATGTCACTGTGTGTATTCTGTGAAATAAAAATCAACAAAGTATCAATTAAAATACTCTGTTTTACTCATCTATTGCTATAATGTACCAAACAATATGTCAGAGCTCTGCTCAGAATGCATCCATTCTCTTATGTCACAGTCTAATCAAAGAAGAACAATTTGTGTGTTTCAGAAAAGTGCTTATTATTGTAGAATACTATCATGTTGTTAATATGTGTACTCTGCCTGATAAAAGGCAAAACATAATGTTACATTTCAGTCAGATAAGTGCTACAATGATTTATTTGTTTATTTCACATTTGTTAACCGGGACAGTCTTACTGAGCTGAGTAGCCCATTTTCAGCAGAGGCCTGGGAGAAAAGCTCCATTAACATTACAGTAATGGTTATGCTTAAGTTATTAAACAAGTTATACAGAAAATACATTTTTTAATAAGTAGTTAAAAATTAAAGCAAAAAGAATATAAGGAGGCAATATGAAATAGCAACAGTGTTGATAAAAGTATAGTGAAGATGCAGTTTATAACAGTGAAGGGACAATGTTGTAAATCATGGAAGGCGAGGTGGTAACAAGGTAATGTTGTAGAGTTCCTAGGGGAGTGAGAGGAGAGATGTGAATTTTTAATAGTAATGTAAGGAGGTAACAGTTCTTGGTTGGGATACAAGATGTAACTCTGCTAAGGCAGGGTGGCGGGAGCATTGAGGTAGAGAGAAGAAGAGGTCAGTAGAGCAAAACAATACATTGATTTCTTAAATTAGTTTAAAACCAAGTGCATGTATTTGTGCAGTTATGTATTTCTGTTTTAAACATGCACATATATGTACACTTACACAAATTCACAGAGACAGACACACATGCACACATGCACATACATACATAGACACAAGTACAGAAATGCAGACAGACAGACCAACAAATATTACATACATAGACACAGAGACAATCCACTCTAACAGGTACAAGCATGCAAAATCTGAAGGTAATGCTACTCAATGCCAAGTCTAAACCTCAAAATGCACTCTTTCAAGGCACTTCAAAAAATGGAGAGCATCGATATCTTTGCAGTAACTGAGACCTGGTTCAAGGTTCCAGAGAGCACCCCTGCAATTCCAGGCTACAACTCTTACCACACCTTTTGGCCACCAAACCAGGACCAAAACACTAAAGGTGGAGGAGTGTCCATATTCACCAAGGATATTCACACCACCAGGCTAGTTGCCCAACACAAAGCATCTGAAATACTCTAGGTACAACTAGCACCAGGTAAGACTGCAATCCAAATTGTAGCTTGCTACAGATCCCCCACCATGCCCCAAGATTCTCACTATACCTTTCTAAACATACTGGAAAATATTAAGAAACAACCAAACACCCTGATACTGGGTGATTTCAACTACCCTACCATTAACTGGGAAAACTACACATGTACCAACACCTTTGCCCAACGGTTGTTGGAATTCATAAATTCCAATGCCCTGGATCAACTAATCCATAGACCCACCAGGGGATCCAATATCCTAGACCTGGTCATTACCAACATGGGAAATCAATGCTCTACACCTATGGTAATCCCTTCGTTGGTCAGATCTGACCATAAGGTAATCACCCTTGACATCCGCACCCCCTCCTCCACCCCTCCCCCAGTAAGGAAACCTCTGTAAAAAAACTTCTCCAAAGCCAACTTCATGCTACTCAAGTCAGAAGTGACAAACTTCATGACACCTATGCAGACAGGAACTGAAAGTTTGACTGCTGAATCCTACACTAAGGCAATGTACAAGCACATCCACTCATGCATGAATCATGCCATCCCAAATAGAACCAAAATGGTCTCCTCCAAAAAAAGGAAGCCAATCTGGTGGTCCCCTGCCATAAACAAACTTTACAACAAAAGGAAGAATCTGTTGCAGAAAAGAAGAAAATCCCAGGATGCAAAAAACTCCCTTACCAGCCTCAGTAAGAAGCTGAGATCCCTCACAAAATCCTTCAAAGCTAATTACAAAAATAAAATTGCCAACTATTCCAAAGACAACCACAAGGCATTCTATAGCTATGTCAAGAATCTAAATGGCAATGCTCATATCTGCTCTGAGCTACAACAGAATGGCATTAAATATATTGATCCCAAGGATATTGCCAATATCCTGGCAGACAGATTCAGTGCCAACTTCACCCCCTCTCACCCCCTAAAGGGCCCATCTCAATACCGAAAGAACTACTGCCCCATCAGTCTGACGAGCCTGATATGCAAGGCCATGGAACATATTATCATGAAACATATAAACAAAGACATTGGCAACCTTCAAACACTGGACCCCACCCAGTTTGGGTTTGTGAAGGGCCAATCTTGCCTCCTGAACCTGATTTGCTTCTTCAAATCAGCCTCCAGAGCCGTGGACTAGGGTAAGGCAGTCCAAACAGCCTATCTGGACCTCACCAAGGCCTTCAACACCATCCTCCACTCTGGAATCATAAATAAACTTACTAAGCTGGGCATTAATCCCTACGTCACTTGATGGGTTGCCAACTGGCTTACTGACAGAACCCATACTGTAAATGTAGCCAACTCCAAATCCAGCTCCAGACAAGTGACAAATGGAGGACCTCAGGGTTTGGTCCTGAGACCGCTCTTGCTTGGCATCTACCTCTCTGAAATACAGGCCAACACTAAGGAACTCTGGCTAACAAAGTTCACAGATGACTGCAAACTGGAAGTTATTATTGAGTCCCCAAATTATGTGGATATTCTACAAAAGTGCCTTACAGAAACAGATGCTTTGTGCCAGAGCCATGGGCTCAAGCTCAATGCCAAGAAATGTATAGTTACCCCTTTGGGAAAAAACATGTACCCATGAATTACCACATAGGTGGCAGTACGCTAAACACCGAAAGTGTGATAAGAGATTTAGGGATGCAGATGTACAGTGATCTCACCTTCGATAGCCACATCGCCACAATGGTCAGTAAATTCTTCTAGGTGGCACAAATCATCACTAATGGCTTTTCATCCAGAAAAAAGGAGGTCATTGTCACACTGTACTCATCCTTCATTAGACCCATTATAGAATACAATGCCCCATTTGGTATGTAGATCTCAAGACATCTGCAACAACTGGAAAGGCCGAGGAAATACCTCACTAAAAGAATCACAGGCCTAAAGCAGATGCCCTATGCTGACTGTCTAAAAAAACTCCAGTTATAGTCTGTCACATATCATCTACTCAGAGGTGATCTTTACTTAATATACAAGGCCATATCAAACCCAGAGCTGTTGGACATGCTACACTTAAAGAAATCCCAATCCCTCAGAGCCACAAGCTCCAGGGATCTAAACCTTGTCATCACAATAAACAAAACATGCTGGAGGGATAGGTTCCTGACCCAGAGACTTCTCAGACTCTGGAATAGACTGCCCATATATGTCAAGCAGAGCACCTCTTTGGCCCCCTTCAAAAGGAACCTTGACGATTAGATGAGAGATAGGAAATTCACCCCAGGGATCACATCAGTCACCCTGCTAGACAGGGATCCAGGGAAGTAAATATTGTGGGAAGAAGTGCCAGGGACTTGTTATGGCTAGGTTTGTATAGGCCCTAGGGCTGATAGCCTAGTGCCAACCTATGAACCTATATATACGCATACATTCAGATTCCAATCAGATATATATTTACTATTATCTATCTATTTCCAAAAGTACAATATGTGAAATATGATATGACAAATTAACCAGGAGAATGATTCCTTTTTGTGATAAACACTAAAAAATAAACAAAAAAATCCTTTACAATAAAAAAAAAATGATATGCTAAATAGATAAGAATAAACACATAATTAAATAACTAAATAAACAAATGCAGATACTGTTTCTTAAGTGTGATAATGTGCCCATCGGCATTCTAGAGAAATAGTGGACTTTCAGGGGTGGTGAGACCCACCAACACCATCACCATCAAGCCTCACAATACCTCTTGCCAGTTTGTTAATTCTGTAGAATGTCGACAGTGGGGGTCATTTTTTCCCTTTTTTCTAGGTTAAGGACTCGCTGCTTTCACCAGATATCATCTGACATACCATTCCCAGCCACAAGCAAACATTCTTTCACCAAGGCTTAGACCCCTGAGAGCTACTCCTGGCCACTGCTTACCACTGTAGGTTTAATCTGCTCTGCAGTCTTATCTACATTAGGTCCATACCTCCTCAAAGCTGTATTGCACATCGCCGTTTTCCTCCTGCTACTGTTTACTTCTCCCCTCCTTCTGCACACTAATTAAAAGTACTTTATTTTTCTAATGCTCCCCTATTCTCCTATTCCATAGCCTACTCTGGTTTTCCAGTCTCCCCTACCATCTATCTAGCTGCAATCCCTCAAGTTGCTCTCTAAAACGGTACTTTCACCCCTTACTGAAACTGCTATGCACTTAACCCCTCCATTTTCCATACCGCAGTTAACATTATTTAATTAAGCTACTCTCATTTCTTTTCCTTTCAGTTATAGTATACTTCATCTACAGTTAATATTTTTTCTATACAATAGTAGCTACACCATCCTCCATTTTAGGTATACAGTATACTTAAAATAAACCTCAGTGTTTCCTTACTGATTGTTTATCTTGCAAAACAGCCATTCAAAGCTGGCTCAACATGATCTTTTCACCATCGCTCCACTTGGGCTCACTCCACTCCCCTACTCAACCCTCAAATCACACCCACCCTCACAACTCCTACATTTATACTTACATAATCTCCACCACATCCTCTTTCTTCCAAACAGAATTTCCACCACTTTTGGCTCTATCCAGGTATCTCTACCCCACTTGTGGCCTTATCCAGCTATCTCTACCCGACCCTCTCAATATACAATATGCAAACCCCACCTCATGCTAGTTTCATCTGACTACTTTCTTCCTCCACCCCTTTTTACTCTAATTAACAAATCATTCATACCAAACAGCCTCTAAATCATGCACCCCCATCTAACTATAGTGTTAGTAGCTACAATAACATCTTCCTTAATAACACTTACACATATTACATCCCTCCCTCCCCTAAGCCCAAAAACCTCTACCCCCACAGACACCTGTACCTCCAACTACCAGACATACTATCATAGCTTTGCAAATATCTCCCCATGATTATTTCTGTACAACTCACCCTATTATTCAGTTCCAAAACTCCTAGTAACTGCATATAGCAAACCTCGGCTCATACCCCCCCCCCCAAACAGCTAAGGAACATATTCTCTTATCTAGTCACTCTTTTATCACAATGTGGTGAAATTTACCCAAACCCTGGCACAGATACTAATCAACTCCACATAACAAATCCAAAAAATCTAAGCATCATAACCGAAGACATTAGAAGCCTAGGCAACAAAGGATACCCCCTGCATGATTAGATAAATCAGTACAAACCTGACATGCTAGCCCTTATTGAAACTTGGCTAAAGCCAAGCATTAAAGACTCTGAATCATTACCTCCCAACTACAACATAACTAGACTAGACAGAAATCATAAAAGATGTGGAGGCATAGATTACTTTATCCTAACAACCCCCAGGTCAAAACAGTCCCATTTTAAAAGACATCTTATCCTGGACCATCCAAACAATAAAACATGAAACCATCATTTTAGGAGATGTTAACATAGACTGGCTGTCTCTCTCATCTCAGCTACTAACAAATAGCATTAACCTATATGTTTTTTCTCAGTTCATTACCTGCCTAACTAGGTACAACAAACAATACACTCAACAATCTACCTTAGACTTGATCCTGGTATCACATCCCACTAACTTCACCTCTGGCACATAACCAGACTCCGTAAATGACCACCTACCTGCCTATGCCATCTGAGCTAACAATCACTCTCCTAAAACACACATCATAAAAATCTGAACATAACTTTACTAATTTCTCCAAAGGCAAGCTTAATTGACTACTTAGCAAAATAAGCCGGTCACCACTGAAGGTACTGTCCTAGAAGAAGCAGTACACTATTTTAACAACAGTTTCCTACAACTACTTGATACCTTAGCACCAGTTCTCACTAAAAGAATCAAAAAGAATCCCATTCCCTGGCTAACCAAGGAATGTAAACAGTTAATGAAGAAAAGAGATGTAGCTTGGAGTCTATGGAAACAAAGTAACCAGATCTAATACAATATAAGGTACTATGTAACCAAATAACAAAACAGGTTACCAAAGATAAGCAATCTTACTTTATTAACCTACAGCAGGAACACAAATCTAACCCCCAAAAATTTGGTCCTCATTCTCAACCTTACTACACCCAAGCACTAAAAAAGATCCCAGTCTTTCACTCAGCACCCCTCCATCTCAAATTTCAGAGGATTTTAACAATCACTTCATAAAATCCATAGCAGATCTGATTGCCAAAACACCAAATACCAACACCTCTTCCTCCCTGAATACCATAAATGATATTCTCTCTTCTAGCCCACAGTCTCCTCACATTCATGACACAAAAAGCCTTTCAGAGAACCACACCACTTATACCCTACAACCTATACCTATAAGCCTCATAAAAAGATTACTGCACAAATTTAAACCCTGCTCTCCCTCCCTCATACCTAAAATTAGCTACAGATTCCATAGCTTTCTCAGTCAGCATCCTGATTAATTGATCTATAGCTGAATCCATAGTACCTAACATCTGGGAAAAGTCCCATATTATCCCCATTCACAAAGGAGATAACTCCATTGAACTTACAAACTTTAGACTCATAGCCATACTTTCCCTCATTTCCAAAATACTTGAAAAATGTATTAATCTTCAACTCATGAATTACGTTAAGCAAAACAACCTTCTTACAAACACAAAACATGGTTTCCGTCCTGGCCACAGCACTTCAGCAGCCCTTCTAGACTTCACTGAATATACAGAACTACAGACTCAGGCCTTTTTGTATCTGCTTTTTTTCTTGATTTCTCAAAGGCATTTGACACTGTCTCACATTCACTCCTCCTGAACAAATTCTTTAACTTAGGCCTTACCCCTCCCACCGTAAAATGATTCCATGGCTACTTATATGATCATAAATAAGCAGTAAAATGGTCAAACAGTACCTCCCCCTTTCTACTTAACCCCACTGGAGTCCCACAAGGATCTATTTTAGGACCCCTACTTTTTAACATATTTACAAATGACCTATGTACTGCCTCCACAAGTGGCAGACTCATACAATATGCAGATGAATGCACAATAATCTGCACCTCTCCAACACTAACCCAACTTAAGTTCCCACTATTACTAAACAAACTTTTTCTGCTATTGAATCCTGGCTTACTACTGCCAGCTATTCCTTAACCCCCAAAAAATACCAAAATGCTTCTTTTCCTACCAAAAGAAATTGCTCTACCAACCTAAATTATTTCAAAATCCACACTACAGACAATACCACTATTGAAATCATCCACCACACTAAACTGCTTGGTGTTGTCATAGATGATCACTTAAAATTTGATCTCCATGTTCAACTAAATATAAAGAAAACCCACCAAAAACTTGGCACACTGTACAGAAACTAACACTTTCTAAACTCGTACACCAAAATTACCCTCGCCAAAGCTTTTCTTCTACCATCTCTGCTTTACAGAGCGCCTATACTTATCAACCTGCAAAACTCCACTAGGTCCATAATGGAACAGTGCTACAATAAAGTGGTCAAATTTGCCACCAACTCTAAAACCAGATCACACCACTATCTCTACAAAAAACTAAACTGGCTAGAATTCCCCAATCACCTACTATTTGTCCAAATGCTAAAACTTCACAACATGGACTACAAATCCCCTGGCCTGTCCAGCTCTGAATAACATCATCAAACCATACTACCCAAACATAACCCTTAGTCTGAAGATACAAAACTTCTTACTATCTCCAAACCCTCCAAAACAGCTGGACAAAGCCTGTACTCACACTATGTAGCCAAAGTTTGGAACTTGCTCCCACTACAAATAAGAAGTATTTCTAACCTAACATTCAAAACATTCCTTAGACAAGACATGAACAACTCATGGCAGTGCCCATGCACTGACACAGGCTAATCTTCCTCGCCAGTCCTTTTTCCCTCCCTCTCTCTTCCCATCCCTTTCATACTATCCCTGCATCACTCTAATCTCTCCTCCACTCTGCTTCTACCTTATCTCCCACATCCCATTCCCTGCATCCTGCTAATCTCCCCTACTGCATCTTACTATCAGCATTCCCCACTAACTCTCCACCTCATATCTACCTCACCTTAGAAATGTACTAAGCTGATATCCTAACCCTATGTTTGCTTGCAAACTAACATGCAAACATTCACTATCTACCTTGTATCATGTAAAAACTGTTTAGTCATGAAAATCATCACAATGTATCTAGTAATTTGTCGTTCTGTTCCACTAGTATTGTACCATTAAGCTATTTTACTATCATTGTACTTTTAAGACTGTACCCTACTGCCTTTTACTGCTAATTATGTTCGTACAGTAGAGTCTGAATCTGGAGCTTTTCTCCCCAGACCTCCATTGAAAACAGGTTCTTTTCTGACCCAGTCTGACCTTCCTGGTAAACAAATGTCAAAAAAACAAAACAAACAAACAAAACATTTTGCTTATATGTTAATATCATGCAAGATATATGCTTACTATGTATTACAGCATGTGAATGGATTTCACTGACTATCTATTTCTATTAAAAATTTGCAGAAAGGAGAGTTTTAATCAAAGACATTTCCACAGACTTAACAAAACAAAAAATTACTTCCCTTGTATGTGAATCTCAGAATCTCATTTTCCCAGTTAATAGGACTCCTAAGGATCAATACGTTTAGTCGCAACAATTGGAAATATTTTTGACCTCCAGCAATTATTTAACAAAAATACACTTAATCATAGACACAAGATAAATTCCTATTGTAATTAAACTTCCGCAGATGTTGTTTTCTTAAAAAAGTACATCCAAAAAACAGTCATATCGTCTTCCAAATCCAGCTATACATTCATCAGCTTCCTTATTACATCTTTGGAAGTTTTTATATAATTCCACCTGGCTTCCTATATGAGACCTAATCTGATGACACTGTGAAAACAAAACAAAACAAAACCCCAGCGCACCTGGGATCCAGAAAGGCATAGCACAATGCAAAATCCTTAGCTCAGAAAGTTTCCATAGAATCATCCATCTGGTGTGTGTGTGTGTGTGTGTGTGTGTGTGTGTGTGTGTGTGTGTGTGTGTGTGTGTGTGTGTGTGTGTGTGTGTGTGTGTGTGTGTGTGCGCATGTGTGGGTATCTAGGAGCATGAATGAGGCCATAAGAATAGACTATGTGCGTGTGTGTGTGTGTGTGTGTGTGTGTGTGTGTGTGTGTGTGTGTGTGTGTGTGTGTGTGTGTGTGTGTGTGTGTGTATGTGTTTGTGTGTCTGTATACTGGAAGGGGTATGCCTTTGCTAATAGGATGCATGGGCCATTTGGGAGTAAAGCGTGTTTTATTGTGGCCATACCTCTCTCTAAATCACATGTTTTCACTGTTGAGCTAATTCAACGACCTGCACTGGGCAATTCGCATGAGTGGTAAGCATTTATTTGAATTTGTAGATCACATTTTAAAACTCACTTTCTCACACTTAAAGCATGTTTTTCTGGGGAGCTTCATAGCTTTTATCCACTGATGTTGTGAACTGCACCTCCACATGCCTGACACCTATGCACACTAACTCCTTCAACAGCAACCTCAGTATATATTGCCCCATATTGTCGCATTCAACTGTCTTTTTGTAAGGGCTCCATTTACAATCCTTGAAATTGAATTGACAACTTCCCTTGGATTCAAAAAGATGCCTAAAGCATGCATGTAAGGACTATTGTAGGTATACCAGGATGAACAATGTGGCTACAGGACAATTAATTAAAGAGAAGAAATTTCATTCCTTGACTGTTAAACAAATATTGTAGTGTCAGTGGTGCAAAAGGTAGCACACTCCCCTTTGGTGCATAGGTTTCTGGGTTCTATTCCCACATGAAGTAGATTGATTGGTGGCACTGCAATGCAGCTTGGGGGGGGTGTTGCTCGATTAAGTACAACTTCCTTTGGATGAGATGTTAAACTAAGGCCACATCTACCTGAGTTGGTGGCAGCTCAGGTAGATGTAAAAGATGCCAAAACACCTATCAGAAGAAGTAACAGAAGTTTCTCGGGGGGGGGGGGGTGTTGCTCTATTAAGTACAACTTCCTTTGGATGAGGTGTTAAACTAAGGCCACATCTACCTGAGTTGGTGGCAGCTCAGGTAGATGTAAAAGATCCCAAAACACCTATCAGAAGAAGTAACAGAAGTTTCCCAGTGTTCTGGTCAAATTTCCCTGGTAGTATCAATACTATTTTGGGTCTCCCCCGAAAAGAGGCTAGTGGGACTAACTCAGTCAAGAAAGGATACATGCAAATAAATAAATAAATAAATAAACTCTGATGACAGAAATGACACTGTTACCAAAGATAAGGCTGCAGAAATCTGAAGCAGCAGTAAACATGCATGCTGTATGCTTATAATTAAGGTAGCAACATGTGCAGCCTTGTGATGCCGTGATAATTGCTGGGAGCCACTATACCACAAATGAAATGAGAGTGCAGGAAAGTCAGAAAGGGAGAAGAGCATGAACAGGAACACACACAAGTTCACAGAGGAGGTAAGTGCGAGACTGAGGAATGGGAAGAAGGATATATGTTTTGGAACAGTTGGCAATTTTTTCTCAAGAAGGATAGATGGAAAGGATGTAAAGGGAAGTTGGGATGGAAAGATGGTAGAGTTATGGAAGTAAGTGCACACTAAGAAAGGTAAAACACAGACAGAGTCCAACTGGTGAGGTGCTGACAGAAAGGAGGGTTGACCTTATGTGGGAGAACTTACTGACAGAGAAAAGACAAGTGGAGATGGGAGGGATTAGGCATAAAACAGGGGAGGGAGGTGACATGCAAGAGAACACCATAACTCCTAATCATATTGTCTCAGGTGAGACCTAGGCAGAGGTCAGTCACCACCATGACTGTCCTCCCTACTGGGCCCTGCCTGATAGTGAACTAGGCTGTAGTAGGCTATGGGGTGATTCTGCAAGCCACATGAGGAAGTTCTTCAGATGGCCAATGTGGGTGTCAAGCCAGTCCACAAACTCTGTCATCACCTCCTCCTCTTCCTGCTAGATAAGAGACTGTGAATTAGTGGATGCATCTCCTAAAGGAGCTACAATACCACCTCCAGTGAATGACCTCCAGAGGCTATCATAGACATCTCTAACTCTCCCCGTCACCATATCTACGTGACTTCCATCATCTAGTGGAGATGCAGGCCTGGATGCAGACACTGAGCAGGCAGATGGCTGGACACAGTGGCAGAGCAGGGATCTCTGTTGCAGCACATGCACAGCTGTGGTCACTGCAGAGAATAGGTGCAGAACTGGAGAGAAATAAAAAAAAAACAAGTAAAATATAAAATGAGAATAGTGTCACTGAATGAGATAGATATATAGATAGACAGACAGATTAGATAGATAGATAGATAGATAGATAGATAGATAGATAGATAGATAGATAGATAGAAAAATTGCTAGCCTGTCTGAGTCTGATGATCAGCCTTACAAGTACTTTCAGGTGGACCACATAGCTGCTAGCTATGTTACACCAGGGGTCATAATATTGCCTAGATGAGAAATGTTATATATTCCTACTGGAGACATGTGTACAAGGATGCAGTAGCAGTGTACCATTTGGCTTTGATGGAGAGGTTTGTGATAATAATAACTATACTGTTGGCAGCATGATGCCACGGAAGGTTTGTGTATGTGTGTGTGTGTGTGTGTGTGTGTGTGTGTGTGTGTGTGTGTGTGTGTGTGTGTGTGTGTGTGTGTGTGTGTCTGTGTGTGTGTGTCTGTGTATGTGTGTGTGTGTGTGTGTGTGTGTGTGTGTGTGTGTGTGTGTGTGTGTGTGTGTGTGTGTGAGTGTGTGTGTGTGTGACAGAGTTGCAAACTATGCAGCCTAATTGGCATACTGTGCCAGTGTGTATTGTACCAAGGCAGCAGTGGAAACCCTGATATCTATAATGGGAATGAGCTGTTGTAATTTACAAATACCAAAGGTATGCCACTTAGAAGTGGGACATGGTGGGCACTTGGTGGGCTGAGGCATGGCCAATATGATAAGATGCTTAAACTGCCGACCTGCCTGCTATAAGACCTCCTACTCTGTGACAATGTCCACAGCTTTGCACGTCATGCATCATGTGGCAGTGGGCATTATGTACAGGTATGCTGAGCTGGCCATATATTTGCAAATGTGGAACAAGTGCTGTGTGCAAATGGGTTAGTATGCCAATATATTCAGAGATTAATTCAGGCATTAGGTGGTATTCTTACATATGTGTTACAGTTTTTTCGAGAATTACATCAGTGGATAATACAATGCCGCTCTGATATAAAAAAAAATGTCTGTAAGATGACATGCATTATATACACTCCCTATCTCTGGAAAAAAGGATTTATCCTCCTCTGAAGTATGTACTTGGCTATCTGCTCTTGAGCTGAAAAACAGTAAGGAAACATAAACATCATGAATTAAATGATCTGCCTTTTTAATAATTTCTGAAGTAACTGACCTGCCCTGTGTACTTAGTATACATATCAGGATTACTGTCTGATATCTTTTTCCCATTAGCATAGAAAGTCAAAATGACCCCACCTGAGGTCACTATAATGGTGTCTGTACTGCTCACCAGAATGGTAGATACTGATAACAGCAGTCACTCTCCTGACAAGGCTGTGCCAGTATCCAATTTATACTGTGAAATCTCGTAAGAGTCCCCAAGCAGGTACTTCAACAGGACTGCATCCATTAGGTAGATAGAAATTTTGTATTTTTAGAATACCCCTATGAGCCTTGCCACCCTTAGTGCCTTCAGAAGCCAAAACTATGTGTCACATCAGAGTTCAGAAAAAAATAGTAGCCCTCTGATGTCCATGCAAGTTGCTGTGGTCAACACTTGACATGCTACTTCTGGCACCTTGGTAGAGTGACAAGGCATGGTGCCACTATAGGTAAACATGAATATATGTGGCATAGAAGAATGGCATTATGGTTTGAACTGTGGCAAGAAATGATCGTATCAGTAGAACAATACTTAAAAATGTGTCCATATCGACACCTTCACACCTCTACATAGCAGAATATTATGATAGCTTTTCCCATGTCTCCACCAAGGTCATTGACCCACCCATGCATATGCTCTGCCCTTCACAGTAAATCAGGCAAGTACATGAAGCAGGATGACCCCAATAGCTCAACCTTGGATAGATGTACAAAAAGATGAAAGTGTGACTTGGAAACATTATCTCTAAATAAGCTCATTAGCACAATTACCATGCTAGCAGCATTGAAACTACATGATAAAACAGGCATAGCCATTACTCTGCTCATTGTTCATATGTTTATAGGTTCATAGCCAGATACTTGGCTAATGATCAACAGGGCATTTATAAGCCTAGCCATGCAATCCAACCCAAATGTGTCCCTATGTAGCATGGGCATTTATTAAGAGGGGTACGTTAGTTCGAAATTTTCTATAAGTTATGTTGGCGAGTATGTTAGTTTGGACATTACCATATGCCTTTGCTTATCAAAGACAGGGGGGCCAGACCTAGGATGAATTTCTGATTTTCCATCCATTGGTCAATGTTACACTTAAATAGTATTAGGAATGAACTCTGCTTCAGATGTATGAGGAGCCTGTTCCAGAGCATGGGGATCCTCTGACACACATACATTTCTCACCCAAATATCTTATTTATGTCACAAGCAAAATTTAAATCCTTTGATCTAGTGGTTCTGATGATGTTCATTTTGCTGATTTGCAAAAAATCTGTCAGACCTGGATCCAAGGATGTCTTGTATGCCAAGGATAGATAGCCTCTTGGTAACCTGTAGGAACCAGAGTTAAGTGCTACAGAACAATCAGAAGAGTCACCGTGGAAGCATGGAAGCTGATACTCTGTCAATTTGGCAAGAGTTCATCTGAAGTTAGTGACTGGGGAGTGTTGCCTGCACATTATAGTTGCTGTTTTCTACATTTGCTGTAGATGCCTGTTTGCTGAACTACCAGAAATGTGAGGTGGGCGGATGGAGTCACTGGGTGCATTTGACAATATGTGACTTCTTTATGGAGTAATATGAATGGAGGTAGGGTTTCTGACATGGGAGTAGTTTAAAGGCAATGCAGGAAGGTCTGATGTGTGTTGTAGTACATGAAAGGTATAGGCCTTTGATTACGTCTGAGATTGTGTATGTGCTATTCATTGTTACATGATATCCATGTCTTTTGAAATATTCAGTTTGACTCCATGTAAATGACATATGTTCCCTATATGTTGCCATGTCCTATAAGGAAGGGCTACAACTGTCTAGTGGACAGTACTCTAATGCCTTTAAGTAGTACAGTTTTGTGTGGAGAAGTGATTGATGAACTTTAACTATACCTTAAAAAAGGTGTTTCCTTATTATAGTGACCCCCTTATTATAGCGGCCTTGCCGATGTAGTAACGTAAAAAGTAAGTGGGGTGATAAATCCAATTTCAGGTGACTGTTTCCCTGTGAATTGCAGTGATCCTCACTCCAGCTGAGCTTCTCTAGCACTGCTCCATGCATTTTATGAGGAGGAAGAGAAAAATATAAAGCAAAATTCCTGACAGTTTCTGAAAGCCTCGACAGTGGAGCAGTATGCATCGTTAAGGTGCTCTCTGTCCTAGCGGAGTGCATATACGTTTCATATATTACTGTTAAAACCAATACTCATTCACTGGCATCACTGAGAATCATATTCACATGTAGTGTATTTAACGAGGGTCCTGCTTTCAAAATTCTACTGTACATTCTTTCAAAAAAAGTCAGTTAATATTAGACGGTACAATGATTTGTAATGCACCTCTTTAACGCAAGATGAAGGTATTTACATAAACAAACGATCTATAAATTGTGTGGTCTTGCTTCAGCTACTACATTGACTACTATGGTATCTTGTGATATTATAACATTATATACACTTTTAATGTTTAAATGTTTCATAAAAAATAAATAAAAAAAATAACTAAAAAAGTATAACTGAAAATTTTTGGTAAAAATCGCCCCGCTTACTCTTTATGTTACTATACTGGCAGGGGTTGCTGTAATAAGGAAGTACCCTTTTTTCCATTGTAGGGTGGAATTGTCAGCTATATCTGCAAGGAATGTTTATGTCACGGACCTTGTAGTCCATGATGTGTCAATTACTGCTGTTTGTTCACTAACACTTTAAATTACCTCCTTTGATGGACTGTGGATGATGTGTTTGTCTTTGTAGATGCAGGTAAATGGGGCCTAAACCAGCTTGGATTATATCTTCCAGCCTAGTAATTCTCCATGGGAGCTGCAGCAAACATGTATGTCTTCACTATGTCAGAGAGTACTGCATAGGAGGATAATCATTTCACCTCTGATGCACATATGGGCTTCCTCTTCCTGCATTTGCCCCATGATGCTGTAGAGCTGGATTGGGATTGTAGGAGGGTCCTCTACACACATACCATGTAGAAAGCCTTACATAGATAACATTAGGGGACTGCAAAGATATCCTTAAGAGTTCTCCTGTTGTAAACTTATTCTGCATTTGGGATGCATGCACATCAATGTCGGGAGTCATACAGCATTTGGATACACAGGTAGGACAGGCATACTGTAAGTAACATTCACACTGCATGTCATTGCATGCACATCAATGTCGGGAGTCATACAGCATTTGGATACACAGGTAGGACAGACATACTGTAAGTAACATTTGCACTGCATGTCATTGTCTGGGTAGTTATCAGACAATGACAGGCAACTGCACTGCTGGGCCTATGGCGCTTCCACAGTTCTGGGGACAAACATACAGTACTTAGTGACTGCTGTAGCTTTCCTCAGATTAGAGGGAGTATATTTGGTTCTGCAGAAACACCAAAAGCATGATTTGATGCAGATGTCATTGTCTTCCTGCATTGGTTCCTTTATAGGGAAATGTAGGGAAATTCAGCCCCTGTTACATGTCAAAACAACACCTAGAACTACACCATTGTGGAATAGTGGATGCCATCACACAGATGGAAGTCATTCAGGTTGCATGTGCCACATCAAGGATGGACATACCACAGGCCACTGGACATATTTGTGTTTTGAAGTATGGGTATACTGTGATTGACATGTTACCACTGACACATATATTTGATGTGAGAGGTACTCATGCCTGATGCCAATAGATTATAGGGGATAAACTCTCCCAGGCAGCTGCAGGGCCTAAATGTGAACAATCTTTGGATGTTCTGTAACATTAGCTCAAACCATACATTTCACAAGACTGTCTGGTGGGACCTATTAGAGTAGATCATTGTTGTTGGTGGCCAAAATATGTCCTATGAGCAGATCAGGAGATGGTTAACCAACACAAGCATGTATGTGCATAGCAAGGTATCCCACCTAGCACAAGACCTGAGCGCTATGGATGGAGGTCTGGTAACAGAGTCATTAGCGTCTCTGTCTGCGGACCCAAACAGCTCCATTATCCTTGCTGGAGTGCTAGACTTTGGAACAGTACTGCACAGATCACTTCAAATATCTGTTAGTGATGTCCTGGATAGGTATGTGGTATCATGTGGGATTATCTGTATAACTCAGCTGACTCAAGGCCACACAACTGACAAACATGGCTTTTTTTTATTTTTACAAGTACATTGGGACTGCATCTGCCTCATCGGCCTCCTAAAAATAGGTTTGCTTTAGATTTTCCATGGTATTCTGTTATAGAGGTTTATGTACTCTGGGCTGTGGGTGGTGGCAAACCATGCATTCACAGACTTGGGTATGCTTATGTATTTTCACAGGTGCTGCATTTTCAGGTTCTTCCGACATGGTTATAGGCATAGCTGATGTCAGGAAACTATCTGGGCCCAATCATGATGGCAGCCTAATTCTGACACAGTCAGAGGTCGCAATGGCAGTGGTAAACATGAGTAAAGTGACAGCCATATCCCTTTCCCTTTCCACACACCCCTTGTACCTGCACATCTCACCCATTAGTCTTGGGAAACTACAGTAGGACAGGATACAGCAGACGTATTAGCAGAAACAGCACCTTCTTTTACAGTGGTAGAGTCATCCTTTGTTTTTTTACACCAGTTCCACTAAAAATGGATCATGGTCAAATGGGGCCCTAGGCAGGATAATGGATCATCCCCCACCCTCTTGCAGCAGCCCCCCCCCACACACACACAGCCATTCCAGTGTCCCATTACTTGAGGTTTCTGTCTGGTTACCACAGACACTGTTCAGACCTGTCAGTGTGTATACATACTAATTCTTCTTTACTTCTACAGTGATTATAGATATTTGGATTTAATTTAAAACCTTTATTTGAAATTTTGTAGCACAAATACTGATATACATTTATTTAACAAAACAAAACAATACATTCTCATAGAGAGGACAGACAGTATCAACAGTAAACATATCTGCTCTTGAAAATCACATTAATTGAAGGGGCATTGAAACCCACATTCAAAGCAAATGCATCTGGTAAGTGGTGGATTAGGTTTACCTTTGGGCTGTTTTCAAACCATAGTCTCCTTACAGACATTTTTAGGACCATGCAGACATGCATGTTTTCTTTGATTCACCTTTCTGATTGCATTAAATCATATTCCTTGCATAATACACCACCACTTGTGTTTTAAATTTATAGTTTTGAACATTTTTTCAGTAAGCAATGAAACAAAATGGTATAAACTCAATAATAACAAAACTGCCCATTTCAGAACATTTCAACCATAAAAGTCCCCTCAAACGTCTGCCATTGCAATCCACCAATATCAGTCAATACGCACAATTTCTGCAGAATTAAAAGTAATCTGAACAATTCTACATTAAAGAGATCTGTAACTAATGAAGACACTGCTGCTAGCAAACAACTTTATATTTCAGTGTTTCTTCTACAAATTCATTGCCTGCTGCCCTTGAAGCATAAATTGCATATGGTACATTAAAAAAAATGGTAAGCTGTCAATATTACAATACAGAATGGATGGTAAAATGACAACAGTTTCAAAGTTACAAGGTATCTTATCCAAAGGAGTATACAATCAGGACTGCAGCACCCAACCCACCCCACCCCCTTAAAGTACAACACATATCAGCAGTCCACCTATATGGTGTGGAAGTAGAACCCTCAGTCTTCTACATCAAAAGCAAGTATGATACCTGTTGTGCTACTACCACTGCTTTCAAACTCTCTGTCACAAACAGTGGCAACCATTTGCTAAACAAATCAGTTGCACACCGAAAACAGACTTAGCATAAGCAGCAGTAAAGTTATTTTCCCTTAAAGCTCACAATTCCTTGAAAATGCACTGAGATTCAGAATGTCTTGATAATGTACTGAAACTCACAATTTTTTGAAAATGTACTGAAGCTCACAATTCATTGAAACTTTCCTGAAACTCACAATTCCTTGAAAATGCACTGAAATTCATAGTCTTGTAGTTGGTGTAGAGGATTCAGCTCTTGTCTCCTGTAACTAAGATTTAGGATTTGAGTCTGGTTAAATTAACTAACCTGCTAGCTCTAACTAAGGCATTACACACACACACACACACACACACACACACACACACACACACACACACACACACACACACACACACACACACCTTACTGATAACATTCCACTGAAGATGCAGGTGTCAGATGTGGAATAGAAGCAACAGCAGGTGTGTGTGAGTCAACACAAGCAGCAGTAGGTGCTTGCAGATACATGAGATGTAAATGTCACATGTAGAGGGTAGTCTTAAAACTGAATATAATTGAAGATTTTTTTTTTATTTTAAATTAAAAGTAAATGTTGTGGCAGCTCTCTTTGGCCAGGTGGGCCCTAGGCAGCTGCCTAGGTCACCTAGTGCTGGATCTGGCTGTCATTCTACTGAACATGAGCACAGCAGCAGGGTCTATATTACTAGTGGATGGCAAAGCTGTAGGTAATGCCCCCCCTTCCAGTTGAATTGTCTTTGTGACCAGTACTCAACATTTGTGCATGGTCATTATACAGGGACAAACAGAGATCAAAGTAGCCATAGATGAGCTAACCAGAGTTGTATTTGGTAAGTGTGATGACCTATGTAAGTCCTTGGACTTTTAATGCGGCATACAGAAAATATGACATTGGGAGTCGGTATATTGTAGAGGTCTCTGTGTATCCAGCCTTTTCAGCCACCACCCTTTTTATGGATCTCAACTGTAGGAGTAGGGCATGGTCTAGGTCCTTTAGTGCCACCACCTCCACAACATCATCCAGTGGTGGGGACACTGTGGGCACTGTGGGTACAAGGTGCTCTTGCTGAGACTACCTGTAGCACATCCCATCATTTGGATTCATAGAGCACATCACCATTTGTGTGTGCTGTGGATCATGCCTGAGACCTTCCTAGGTAGGGGTGCACCCATGGATGGAGATGCACATTGTTTGTGCATAGATCTCCTACAGTGCCCTAGTCCTGTCCATCAGACTCCAGTACAGTTCTTCATCTTCTGCTGACACTGTGCACATGGACATTAGCAAACATCCATCAGAACTGACAACCTTTACCCAAACACAGTACAACAGGGACATCACTACCTCCTTGACGAGTCTTCCTAAGTCTCCACTCTCATCTAAACATGATGCACTTGGTCACACACAGCATTAACCCACAACACCATCACCTCCCCAAACACACACTGCTCATTGTTGATATGTGTTACTGTTGCCTTCCCCACTATGGCTTATGATGACAACTGTGCCCTTCCCTGTCTACTCAAATACCTGGGTAGCTTGTGTCTGATAAGTGTTGTGGCCAGTATATGCATGATGTGGCACAGTTGGTGCTTATTATTGCATGCTTCATTGTTACTCCTGTATGCTATGTTTATTCTGGTCCATTGTTATGAACCAGATGCTATCTCTTAGCTAGTGTTATTGTGTAATCCTTCCTCTGTCTTATATAGTCATCTCTTGCAGCTGGCTTCTCCACAGACTTCTCATCAGGCACCTGGTCTGCTGTGGCCTCTTGACCTCTACCTTGATGTGTCTCCACCCACTCTATTTCTTTGTATAGCAACATATTATATAATGATGTTAGACATGACAGTCATTGGGACCTTCCCATTATTGTACAACAATGGATCACATATTTTCTACTGATGTCGTATTTTCATGAATACTCATAAACTTCCAATACAAAATCATATTCATATAAAATTTTTGAGACAATCATGCTTACAAATTTCTCTCAACTGGATTGAAATCATTTCATTTTTTTAAAGTGAAAATGCTGTGATATTTCTTTCATTTTACAATAACTATAGCTTTCCTTTTGAACTTTATATTTCACATTTTGTACTGACATGTAATATATCAAACATAATACCCACAAAACATCATCACATTCATAAGACCCCTCAAACCTTTTTTATCTGTTATCTCCTCCTTTACCAATTCCTCTAACCTCTCCCACAGAAACACAAAATAATTTTCTCTCATTATCTTATTATACCATCCTTTCCATTCTCCTTTGGTATCTTGCATTATTTTCCACAACTCTCTGCTCCCCTAAAGTTCTGTTCCTTCACAAATCTTTCTTCCTTCTTTTCTTTCACCTGCCTTCTTTCCATACTCCTTCAAACTTTAATATAAAAGTCTTCCCACCACTTCATCTTCCATTCATTTCACTGTTTTTATTACTCAGAATAGACTCATTGATGGCATGAATACCAGTGGGTTAACTAAATTCCTAAATACATTATTCCATTTCTCTTGGTGTTAAAAAACAAGAAAATACTTTTAAAAGGATTTGGTCTCGATTCTCTTATAACTGAAATAAATCTCTAACAGCTCTTTCCCCATAAACATAAATATTTAAGAAATGCTTTCCTAAAATAAGACAGATGAAATGTTTTCTATTGTGTTGTTGTTTTCCTTATTTCCTCCAGCATTTTTTCTGTTGACTAGCTACTATTTCAGGCTTTCCAAACCTCCCCACTAATACAACAAATTCATTCATATAGAAATAAACATCATCACTCTTTACTATGGGTGGCATTCATAGTGCAGTAGTTTTGCAGCTAGACAGCAGTTATTAGAGAAAAGCTCTGCTAAGCTTCTATGCAAATAAGCTGTGACAAAGGGGGATACTGCTAGCACAGCTATCTGGAATTTTGTAAATAATTATATGTGATTTCTGAATACCAACATGCTTTATATAAGATTCTTGTGTTACAAATGTATTAGAACTGTATACCATGTGTATGTCAAACTGCTGGTACAAAAGTGTGTGTTGAAAAGGTTTTTGCAAAGTGCTGTTTGAAATGTAACCACAGTGTGCCCTACTGGAATAGAACAGAAGTGTACATGCACTGTTGCAACTGTTTAAATGTATATGATAACAATGGAAACTGGAATTCACAAAGTTAACTTCAGAAAAATAGCTGAAATTAAATTACTTTATGGCTATGCAATAAAAGATGGTATCTTTCAGTTTTCAATGAGCTAGGGACATAATATCTTTACTAGGGAGCTTTCTGTATTTTCTTTAGGGTGAAATAATTGCTAGTCTTGAAATGTGGAGGAATGCAATTGTTTTATGACTTTCAGCATCTGACAAAGATCTGAGGTCTATGTATTTCCACAGGTAGATGCTAAATACCGCCAGATTCCAACAGTGGGGGTTTCACCTGGGATAGAGTCAAATGACATGAAATGTGGTCATTCTGCAAACTATCCCAGCAGTAATATTTGGGATATTAATTTAAGACATCTCTTCGAGAGACAGAGCATTCTGTATTCTGTCATGGATCTGACAAGAAACATTCACCCCAACATCTGCCTTGCTCTAATTAAGTAAGTTAAAAATATAGTGAAGCTTAGTTTAGATATTTTTCTTTATTTATTTGAAACTGTCCTGAAATGTTGTTTTAAATATTTCCTGTGGTTTTGAACTCTGATGTCACTGCGAATATATAGTGAGTATTTTCTTGTTCTTTTATTATTTATTATTAAATATATTTAACCTTTCATTGTGGCTGATCTGTCTAGAAATATTTAAGTTCTGAGAGTACTTGCATATTTATTTGGTGAAACTGTGTGGGCCACTCTTAATAGCATTGTTCTTGGTCAAACTACCTTTTGTATTAATATTAATATTACACAATAAGATTGGACACCCTTTGTTTAGGGCCTTAACATAGCTGATAAGAAGTTGACTGGTTGCAGTGGTAACTACCTTATAATCTGGCCAGAAGGGGCATAGCTAGTAAGCCTGTGCCAGCCTCTACCAGGTGTGTGTAAATCAAACCTCAAAGTGTGTGTGTGTCAGCTACTTGGGCAGAGATGCAAAGCACTGTTTGGACAGAGAGGCTGCTGGGGATCTTGGCTTAGTCACTCAGCTGAGATCTCAACTCTATAGCTGTGCTAGTGGGGAGTCTCATTGGGGATCTGAAGAGAGAGGGAGAAACCAGCCCCGGACTGACTGCATCTGGAAATACTGTGAGTGTACCTGTTACCTTCACAGTGTATGTTCCCCACTGTTGCCAGTGGTGAGGATTGAGGTTCCTTGATTACTGGTCCAGTGGTGGTTTGTCATATAAGCTAAGCACAGGCTATTCACTCTGAATAAGGAAACCAATGCTGTTTTGAAAAATACTCCTATTTTGGGTAAAAGTGTAAAGTACCTTAAAGTAACCATTAAGTAAATATGAAGTACTACACAAAAGCCATAGGCTTCTTACAACTTTGTATATATTCAGATATTGTGGACAGATGTGGATATGTGCAGTCATGCTTGAACCACTTAAGGTAAGTAGTGGACTGTGCAGACTTTATTATTAATATTTAAAAAAAAATGGGTTTAATACATTTTATATGGGGGGGGTATCCTTATGCGGACACCATGATGGTTTTATTAAAGAATAGAAAGAAGGAAATAAGAAAGAATGAAAGAGAGAAGACACAACAAAGAGCAGAACCCAAAAGGCAAAATTCAAGAGTGTTGTGCTGGAGGAGGTGGGAGAGGATGGACACAATGTTTTTAACAGGGTATAGAACCTCCTTTTTTTATATAAGAAGGTAGTTTGGGTGGGAAATAGGTAAGAGGGTGCAAGTGAAAGGATAAATGAAAAAGGGTGAAGATACACCAGTTAGAGTCAAAGCTCACAGATCCTAAAACATTTCCACTGTTTGGTGGTGGGGCAGTGGAAGACCCCAATTTTGAGGGATTAGGGGACTCTGGTGGTGCAGAGGTCAACAGTAGTTGGTCTTGAACATGCTGAAATGAGGCCTCAATTGGGTGAATCTGCTTATCAACTACCTCTTTCAGCATGTCCCCAGCCATGTCCCAATGCCCCCTGTTCAGTGATACTTGCCAGGCTTTCACTGGCTGAGGACCATTGTCACCACCATGATCCTGTGAGGACATTCTGGGATGGGCAGAGGGTGAGTGCTCCCTTAGCTGGGAGGTTTGTACCTGGGCTGCTCCAAGGGATTTTGAATCTGTAAAAAATTAATGAGAGAGAAATAAAATAATAAAGTATAAACAAATGCATAACTGAAAAAAAGAAAAAACAAAGAAAAGGGGGAGACAAAAGAGAAAACACACACAATAAAGTCATACTTCATTTCACGCAGTATTCACTTTCTTACTTAAAACATTTTTATTTTATAAATCTTTATTGAATTAAAACAGGATACATGGGAAGTGCTTATGCAGACTTTGGGATGCCATTTCTATGGGAAGTGCTTATGCAGAATTTGGGATGCCATTTCTATGCGAAGTGCTTATGCAGCCTTTAAGATACCATTTGTATGGGAAGTACGTATGCTTACATAGCAGGACAGTGTTTGCTCTTAAATAATGCTGGAGTTTGCATGTTTCAGTCTAATCACAAACAGTGATCATTCAGATTATTATTTTATTCATACAGATCTTATATGTGTATTTATACAGACAATTATGTTTATCACTTGAATTCCCATGTTTATATTCAGATGTAGGTCTGTGCACAGATATGTTTATCTTTCTTCTGCATTATTACAGTAATATTACAGATACATTTCTGCAGTTACATGTATTTCTTCTATCAAATACCTTCAATTATTCAACCTTGATATATTTTAAAACTATGATTAACCTATGTTAAATATTACCCCATAGAAAATGTTTACTTAGTATAGATCTCTGGCCTTCTTGCCTCTAGCTATTCTACCAACTCAGCCAGCTGATCTGACCTATGTTTTTTCAGGGCCTCACACATGTGAACAGCACTTCTGGAAAGAGCAAGTGATCCATTTCTGGGTTTCCAGGTGTTCCCCAAACACTTGACTTTTTTTCCTATAAAAACATCTAATGCATACCTCATCTTAACATGTGCTGTCTCAACTAGAACAGCCAGAACCAGAGTGAAGAAAGTATGACCAGGGCTATGTTTCACATGTTTAGAACCACTCCCTCTGGGGAATGACATCATTTTAACCAAACCCAGTTAACCAGCAGTAGCATTAGACTAGGTACTACTATTATTGGCAAGTTTGGTTTAACCAAAAATGTTGTGTCATACACGTTTTTTAAAGGAATACATTCTCATTTAATGTATACAGTACATAAAACAGTATGCAATAATCATTTTTATTTCTTATTAGTTATTATTGCAAGTGTTGCTGTATCTTGTCTTATCTATATTTTTGGGAATATTACACCTGAATGTCATTTATTCCTTCATTATAGCTACAGTAATTTTTTTTTTTTGTATTGGTGGTGCATAAATATACATATATACCTATGTCTGTGATGACCAATTTTTATGATATACTAAGTGATTTTAGGAGAAAGGGTATGGTAGAATGATGTTAGATGGGCAGACACTGTACTGTAGGATTGTGCAAATTGTAATACCTATGAGTCTATTTTTTTCTGGATATCTTCAGATTTAAGCACATCTGAGCATATCTGCACATTTATTTGCTATGCTGAGAATTGCTGTGGACTCTGCAGGTCTCCACAATGCCTTCACATTCATAACAGATTCATACTAGGCTAACTGCCTTTGCAAGCTATTTTAAGCCTAGCCAATTATCCCTTATGAGACTCAAACCCTGCACCTTGTGTTCGTAAGGCAAACACCTTAACCATTAGGCTACCCACATAAATCCAAATCCACATTCATGAGCAGCCAAGTGCAATTTACATCCATAACTGGCTGTACGCATTCATGTATTACTGTGATTCATAGAGACAGACATAAAATAACCCAATTTGCATACAAACTTGTAAATAGACCTGAATTTATGTGAACTAGTTGAATACCATCATCAAATTACTTTTGAGTACTCAAGTTTGGCAGCAAATGTCTCAGGAAACCAAGGACTTTTCAAAGTAACAAAAATATGAAAACAATTAAAATTTTGTGTGAAACACTTAAAATGATGTAAAATAGAAAGTTACATTGAACAATATTTATTTTATTGATCTCATGGGCATATTATCATGTCTGTAATGAATAGTGTCAAACTGTCATTTGTAAGTGGGAAATCAATACAGCAGCAATGGGGAACTGATTAGTGATTTTTTATTTATTTATTATTTATTTGACATTTGTTAACCTGGTTGGTCCAACTGAGCCAGTGGCCCATTTTCAGTGGAGACCCGAGGAGAAAACCTCCAGAAATTTTACGGACAAATGAAGTAATATCACACTTTACAAATATTCATAGTTACAAAAAAAATGAAAGTATAAAAACAGAAACATAGTTGTTGTAGTATTAGCTGATTTTCAGTGAACCACTTTTCTACAGATAAAAAAGAGTCTAGGTTGTGTGTATGGAGGTCGCAGATGTTGTCAGAGATGGAGATGAGTGTAGAATCATCAGCATATTCAATGAGGGAGGATGATTTGCAGGAGGTCTGGAGGTCATTGGTGAAGATATTGAACAGAAGGGGGCCTACGATGGAACCCTTTAGGACAACAGATTTTATGGGTAGGAAAGAAGAGCAGGAAGTGAGCCATCCGACAGATTGTTGTCTGCTGGAGAGGTAGCTGGAAAACCAAGCAAGGGAGAGACCAGGGAGATTTAGATCATTTAGTTTAGAGAGGAGTAAAGAGTGGGAAAGGTACCAAAGGGTTTGGACAGGTCGAGGAAAAGACAGGATACAAGATTGTTATTGTCTCTGGATTTAGCTACTGTGTGAGTAAAAGCCTGAAGCCATGTATAGTGTGAGTTATCAGGTTTTCCTGAAGGAGAAAATTGAGCAGCTGAGTATGAATGCACTTTTCAAGTATTTTTGAGAGGGGGAAAGTATGGCTATGGGTCTGTAATTTGATGGGTCAGTGGAATTTCCACCTTTATGTAGTGGGATGGTGTAGAAGGATCTCCAAATGTCTGGGATGGTGGCTTCTTGAATGGATCTGTTGATTAGCAGGAATACAGGGTGAGCTATAGATTCAGCAGCTAGTTAAAGGGAGATAGGAGGTAGGTTATCTGAAGAAGAAGAGCAGGGTTTAAGCTTGAGCAGGAGTGATTTTATGTAGGCTGTGGAGACAGGTCTTAAGGTGAAGGGGGTGTTGTTAAGTGAGGTAGGTGAGGACGGAGAAGCGTTGGATTTGTGATTGGTGTCTGTAAGTTTTTGGATGGTATCGATTAAGTAACTGTTGAGAAGGGTGTCAGCTTCCAGTGCGGTATTATTTGGGAAAGGGGAGGGAGTGGATGATTTTCCTGAGTGGAGAAACTTGTTTAAGGTGACCCAGAACTTTTCATGGGTTAGATTTTCTGTCAAATTGGGGTGAGCTGTAGAAAGATTTTTTGTCTTTATTGATTTGTTTTTTGGAGAGGTTCTGTAGTTCTCTGTAGTTTTGGAGGCGGGATGGTGTTTTGGTTTTAATCCAAGGTTTTCAAGTACTCTTTTCTGCATAATAGATCAAGTTCTTTGCAGAACCAGGGGACATAATTGGCTTTAATTCTGATTTTTCTGTTGGGAGTAAGGGAGTTGAGAGTATCTAGGAGTATTTTATTAAATGTATGGACGGCTTCAATGAGATGTAGCTCAAACAAGTCATTACCTTGATGTCATATACTGATTGTGCAAACATATTTTCTGAAGTAGTAAGGACATGTTGTTGGCTGACTATACATGTGTGCTTAATTGAAGATTTCTGAGTGTTACTGAAGAATAAAACATGACAGTATTATGAATACATGAAATGGTCTGGGCAGGTTGCTTTAAAATGTCATAGATGATGCTGCAGACATTGGTACAGCACAAAGTTTCTTTGTTAGAGTGAGATTTTGCATGTGTATATAATTATGTTATCACTTAAATTCCCATATGTTTGCAGTCAGATGCAGTTCTGTGTAGAGATATGGTTGGATTTGTTTTCATTATTGCAATAACATAAGAGATAAATTTTTGTAGGTACTTGTATTTAGTCTATCAAATGCCTTCAGTTATGCAATGTTAGTGTGTTGCAAGGATAGTGATTAAGGTTGTTGTATATGACTGTGCCCTTTTTTCATGTACATTAATGATGCAGAACAAGGGATCAAGGCCAAATAAGGACAACTTCAGCCATGAGGAAAATTGAAGCCCTTAGGACATATAGGAAATCTGTTTGGTAAAGATGGGTGCAAACAAGCTGATTGGACCAAAGCCTAGACTCAAGTTATTCTGAAAATTAATGCAATATGTGCCAAAAAACTGCACATTAACACGGTGCCAGGAGAGGGCAAATGGTGTGGAAGGATGTGCTAGAAGCAAGGCTAGGGAGAATGCAGCTGTCCATATCAGTACTGGGTGATGTATCCAGAAATTAGCCCATTAACACCAGATGAGGAATACCTCCTCCCCAGCCATGGGGATGACTATTACACAGATGATGATGGCACTGGAATAATCAGAGGTGGTCTGGACACTGCCTATTGCTGATGTCTGAAGCAGCAGCAGCAATAATTGGTTTCTCAAGAAATGTTGTTTTAAAAACAGTAACAGATATTTATATAGAGAACTGAATGCTGACAAGGAATGGCCACATTAACTCCATAGAAATCACTTTTAATAGGTGAACCCTCCACATCAACACAGAATGACAATGAAGGCAAAATGCATAGCAAGTGTACCACCAGATTCCTTAATAAACATACAATAGTGTATGCTATTTCTTTAGCAGTAATGTTTTCAAATTTTTTTTTCACAGGCTCAGCAGCGGAAACAGTTCCACTATACAATAAATTTGGAGGATATCCTCAGCAAAATGGCTGTTGATGATGATGATTGTATTTATGAGGCAGCCTGTTGAAAGTGGCATGCAGTCCCCAAGTTTAATGGCAGGATCTCACATCTTAAATCATGTTAGTAACTCTGCAGGGAGTGACAGTGCACCTCCACCTCTAGTTTAGACCAGTTTACAGGCATTGCTGTATTCTGGGCTGTGGTGTAGTTCCTGTGTTGTCCATTACCTTACTTGGATAGAAGGAAGTTTCTTTGCTCACCAGTGGGAGTGGGGAGCCTTGAGCAGCCTACCTGTCCTTGGAGGAAGTGACCTCAGCACAAGAAGCTGTAGTAATTGGTTGTTTGGGACCATTCCTAGCTCTTTTGTAGTTCACCGCTTAAAATCCGTGTTTGCATGGCTTTGCCCGGTCGTGCGCATAGGTTAAACAAGGTTAAACTTTTTCTGGCTCCGCCAAGTCTGTTCTTCAAATTTCCCTTAAGGAAGCTCTACTCTTAGTAAAACCAGACTACTCACTGTATTATAAGCCTAGCACTTGTTCTCAATACTTCTCTACTAAGTAAGCACTCTCGTACTAAGTAAAGCACTACATCTACTTACCACCCCTGTGAATATCCACCTCCCTTAAAGGTATACCACCCCCGTATACTGTTCTAGCATGTCGAGTGGTAGATTACTGGCGTCGTCTCCAGTTCAGCTGGTCAATCTGGGCATCTTGAGACAATGCTACAATTGTCTCATGTACACAGACAACCCTCTCCTCCTCCCAACAAACACAATTACATGTGAGAGATGCAACTATATAGTCAAACTGGAGGGTGAACTCTCTCAACTCAGGGCTGGCATGACCAGACAGGAGGAGATGGCAACCACACACACAACAATCCCAGTCCCACATAGACCTACCACAACTGCAAACCAAACACATAAAAACACAAAGACATACTCGGAGGCTCTAATAAAAAACTTACCAAAACAACAGAGGCTCCCAAAGCAGACATCCAAAAATCCACCACCTCAAAACAAAACACATGCAACACATACTTCAATAAATCAGTGTGTCGACCAATCGCAGCCCTTAAGGCCAAACACCTTGCCTGATACACTAGTAATAGGTGACTCCATAGTCAGACACACTGATGTCCCACTGACCAGGCTGAACAAGGAGAAGGTGACTGTGAGCTGTCTATTGGGGGCTAGGATCTGCCACATAACACACACACTCAGGTCACTCCAAGGCAAGTACAAATATGACTCCGTCATTGTCCATGCTGGTGTGAATGACCTGAGACGTACCTCCCTGGACTGCATGAAAAGAGACATAGAGGAGCTCTCCGATTATGTAGCACAGGCTGGTATGACCCTGTCCCTGAGCAGCATCTTGCCCTCACCAAGAATGATACCACAATACAAAGACAAGATGATCAGCTTTAACAATTGGCTCGAGTACTGGTGTCATTCTAAGGGGATCCAATATCTGTCTGCCTGGGATGATATGTTGGACAAGCCACGCTGCTTCGCAAGGGATGGCTTACACCTGTCACCACTGGGCTTCCGGATATTGGCTAAGGCTCTTGCCACCCCCATAATGCCTTTTTTAGGCAAGGCTCAAAAGACAAACCCACCTCCTTAGAAAACGAAAATGGAAAAAAACTAAGGGTAATGCTGCTCAACGCCAGAAGTCTAAATCTTAAGATGCAGGCACTTGATGCACTCCTCAGCATGGAGAACATCGACGTCTGTGCAGTAACTGAAACCTGGTTCAAGGCTCCTGAGAGCACGCCAGCGCTACCAGGCTATACCTCGTATCATGCTTTTTGGCCCCAAAACCTGGGCCGAACCGCAAAGAGAAGGGGAGTGTCCATATTCATAAAGGACACCCACACCTCCAGGTTAGTAGCAACACATGAAGCAACAGAGACCATACAGGTGCAACTAACCATAGGCAAAACTGCAATACAACTGGTAGCATGTTACAGACCACCCTCCCAATCTCAAGAACCCCACTCAGCCTTCCTGAAGACATTGGAGGATATGAATGTATCACAAAATACCATCATACTGGGAGACTTCAACTACCCAAACATAGATTGGGTACATTATTCTAGCCCTAATACCCTAGCTCAAAGGTTCCTGGAATTCATAAATTCAAATGCACTGGAACAACTAGTCACCTCTCCCACTAGGGGAGAAAATATACTGGACCTGATCATCACAAACATGGGGACAAAATGCTTCACACCGGAAGTATACCCCTCACTAGTGAGATCTGACCACAAACTAATCACTCTGGATATACATATCCCACCTCCACCCCAGCACAAAAGACCACAGTGAAAAACTTCTCAAAAGCAGACTTCACTCTTCTTAAGAAGGAGATGGTATCCTTTAAGCCCACTGTACCAGTAGATACCACATCCCTCAATGCCGAATCCTTCACAAATGCTTTCTATGGACATATCCAGGAATGCATGGATCATGCAATCCCAAACAAATCCAAGTCCCTCTCCACCAAATGTAAGCGTCCTGTCTGGTGGACCTCAGCCATAAACAAATTGTATAACAAAAGAAGGAAGCTACTGCATGTCAGAGCGAAATCCCATGAAGGGAAGACGTCTCTGATCAACATTAGCAGAAAACTACGTTCTCTCATAAAAACATCCAAGGCAAACTTTGAGAGAAAAATAGCTAAGGACACTAAAGATAACCACAAAGCCTTCTTCAGCTATGTTAGAAACCTGGGCGGAAACCCTCAGATATGCTCTGAGTTGGTTCACAACAACAAAAAATACACTGAACCCACAGATATTGCTAACATTCTGGCTGACAGGTTCAGTGCAAACTTCTCGCCTCCTTCACCCCCAAAAGAAGAAATACTTATCCCAGCTGAATGTAATTTCCCTGTCATCTCAGATGTCCAAGTGAAAACCGCCCTAAACAAAGCAAAAAACACAGCATCAATGGGACCTGACGGTATCCCGGGGTGCGTGTTACGAGAACTCCAAGAGGAGCTAAACCCACACATAAAAATGCTATTTAATCTTAGCCTTACTTCGGGTTATGTACCTGTACACTGGCGTACAGCAACAGTGGTCCCACTTTACAAGGGGGGTGCCTCTACAGACCCTGGAAACTACCGCCCCATAAGCTTAACTAGCCTGGTCTGCAAAGCTATGGAAAGAATCATTATGGAACTCATAAACAGAGACATAGGGGACCTACAGACACTTGACCCCACCCAGTTTGGCTTTGTGAAGGGCAGATCCTGCCTTTTAAACCTGGTTGACTTTTTCGAAACAGTCACTAGAGCCATTGATGAGGACAAAGCAGTCCATACAGCATACCTGGACTTGGCTAAGGCCTTCGACACAATACCCCACTCAGGCATCATAGATAAGCTAAATAGCTTAAAAGTATATCCCTATGTCACTAGATGGGTTGCAAACTGGCTAAAGGACAGAACCCATAAAGTTAAAATCGCTGGAGCAATGTCAGACTCAAAGCCAGTCACAAGTGGTGTCCCACAGGGATCTGTCCTGGGACCCCTCTTACTCGGCATTTATTTCTCAGATGTTAAAGCAAACATGGGAGGGCTGTGGCTGACAAAGTTCGCAGATGACTGCAAACTAGGCGCCATAGTCGATACACCAGCTGACACACACATCCTACAAAAAGGCCTCACTGAAACGGACAACTGGTGCCGGAGTCACGGCCTTAAACTAAATGCCAAAAAATGTATAGTCATCCCTTTTGGAAAAAACAAAGTACCCACAAATTATCACATAGACAGCAACCCAATGAGTACGGAAAAAGTAATCAGAGACCTAGGGACCCAAGTAGACAGTGACCTCTCATTTGACACCCACGTTGCCAAAGTGGTTAAAAAAACATTCTACCTTGCACACCTCATCATGAAGGGATTCACATCCAGATCCAAGGATGTCATTGTACCCTTATATTCCTCCCTCATCAGACCCATGATTGAGTACAATGCCCCATTTGGTATGTACCTCACCCATAACTTGCAACAACTGGAGAGACCACAGAAGTACCTCACCAAAAGGATCAAGGGTCTCCAACATATGTCTTATTCCGCCAGACTAAAGAAACTTCAGCTCTATTCAGTGGCATACCGCCTGCTCAGGGGTGATCTCTGCCTGACGTACAAGGCCATGTACAATCAGGATTTGATGGACATGCTCCACCTCAAAAAATCCAAATCCATCAGGACCACGAGAGCTAAAGACTTAAACCTTGGCACAAGTATGAGTAGGACATGCTGGAGGGATAGATTCATAACCCAAAGGCTTCCCAAGCTTTGGAATAGGATCCCAGTTCGTATTAGGCAGAGCCCCTCACTAACTCTCTTCAAGAGAAATCTTGATGAGTGGATGGGAGATCGAAAATTTTCCCCAGGGGTCACATCTGGGTCACTGCTAGACAGGGGCACAGTAAACTAATTATATAAGGGGACCTTCATTGTGTCACTACTAGACAGAGGCACAGTATTCTAGATTTATTCTGTACATTTTTGTACCATTTCATGGGGTGGCAAAAGCCACATCACTATGGCTAGGCTTATAAATGCCCCAGGGCAGATAGCCTAGTACTATACTATGAAACTATGAAACAAAGTCAAGCACATACTGACATTAAACTCTATTTGCAGAGAGATAAAACCCCTGCACCTCTACACCAGTATCTCCAAACCCCTGCACCTCCACACTTGTATCTCCAAACCCCTGCACCTCTACACATGTATCTCCAAAACCCTGTGCCTCCACACCAGTATCTCCAATCCCCTGCACCTCCACACCAGTATCTCTAAACCCCTGCACCTCCACACCAGTATCTCTAAACCGGTGCACCTCCACATCAGTATCTTTAAACCCCTGCACCTCCACACCAGTATCTCTAAACCGGTGCACCTCCACATCAGTATCTCCAAACCCCTGCACCTCCACACCAGTATCTCCAAACCCCTGCACCTCCACAACAGTATCTCCAAACCCCTGCACCTCTACACCAATATATCCAAACCCCTGCAGTATATCCAAACCCCTGTACCTCCACACCAGTATCTCCAAACCCCTGCACCTCTACATCAGTATCTCCAACCCCCTGCACCTCCACATCAGTATCTCCAAACCCCTGCACCTCTACATCAGTATCTCCAAACCCCTGCACCTCTACATCAGTATCTCCAACCCCCTGCACCTCCACATCAGTATCTCCAAACCCCTGCACCTCCACATCAGTATCTCCAAACCCCTGCACCTCTACAGCAGTATCTCCAACCCCCTGCACCTCCACATCAGTATCTCCAAACCCCTGCACCTCTACATCAGTATCTCCAACCCCCTGCACCTCCACATCAGTATCTCCAAACCCCTGCACCTCTACATCAGTATCTCCAACACCCTGCACCTCCACATCATTATCTCCAAACCCCTGCACCTCCACATCAGTATCTCCAAACCTCTGCACCTCTACATCAGTATCTCCAACCCCCTGCACCTCCACATCAGTATCTCCAAACCCCTGCACCTCTACATCAGTATCTCCAACCCCCTGCACCTCCACATCAGTATCTCCAAACCCCTGCACCTCCACATCAGTATCTCCAAACCCCTGCACCTCTACATCAGTATCTCCAACCCCCTGCACCTCCACATCAGTATCTCCAAACCCCTGCATCTCTACACCAATATCTCCAAATCCTTGCACATCTACTCCAGTATCTCCCAAGATGAGCACTTTGAGGATGTCAGCAGACATTCACGACTAATAGTGTCCACAGTGACACATTTACAAAGGGCAGCCAGACACAGCCATTTGTTACAGATACACCAGGAAGCATGAAAAACACTGGCTGTGCAGCAGCAAATGTGCAGTTACATTGAAAGGGCACAGAGCACTGCCACAGAGAGTTAACTGAAAATGGTCTGAATCTTCTAGGGTATGCATGAGGATAATGCCATGATCACACTGATGAATAGTATGATGACACACCAAGCATCAATGACTGCCTCCACTTGTACACTAGTTAGGACTTACTAAACTCAAGCAGGAGGCAGTCTTGGAAGAGGATGGGGTATTGTCTGGACACATGGGGACAGATCATGTGAGACTGCAAGTGTTTTTCATGAAAGTATTGTAATTAGTCAGACAGAACAAGCACAAGAGATTTCATGCAAGCCACATCAGCATTCATCTACACAGATCCTGTCATTCAAGGTCCAGAGCATGATTATGTAGCACCGTGAGATCAGTGTCTGCTGGACCATCTGCATCAAGCAAGTCACAACATTAGACCAACTCACCACCCAGCTCTCATGACAGTCTCTCTTAAAAATCATTTCCACTTTCAGCTAGCATATCTGTAGGAGATATGTATGACTCATGACAATATGTTACTTAAAATGAAGGGAAGGAGCTAAGACACTTTAAAAATGATGCATTTCATGCTTGTAATGATACTGCTTAAAACCTCATGGAAACTGTGGAAAGAAATCTGCATGACATAAAATGAGATTGCAGTCATTGACTGAGGCATGCATAGTTTAATATTCTGCTCAGTGTATTAGTATTCTTACAGAAGGAATCTACAGCTTCAAAGTAGTAATGCAAAAGTTTTTATGGAAACATTAATTAGAAAATTACAGATTAAAATAAATGTCTTGCCATGTAAACAAACTCGCCTGCCACTTTCCTCTCACCACTGCACAAATGATATTTTTGTCTTTGCAGTAAAAAATCATTGTGTATGACAAAAGAAAAAAATGCAATGTGCAGTACCTCAGCAAACAATATATTATAATGTAAGAAAAAAGTGCATAATATAAAAAAGAAAACAAAATGATACTTTTTTATTCAAATACAAGGTATGAACTCATGTTAAATACTGAATTAACAGTTTTTAAATATTATACCACAATGACATTCAGTACATGCATACTTATACATATATAACACTTCATTCAGCAGATTTTTATTGTGCAAAATAGATAACATTTTGATTATTATTATTTATATTATGCCTTATGACATTACTGAAGAGTCTGTGAGCACTCAGGTATGGCTTTTACAAACAAAAATATGAGTTACTGTTGTTAAATTAAAAATAATAATAATAATAATAGTAATAATAGTAATAATAAATACATTATTTTAAGATGAGAGAGAATGTCAGATGAACAGTGACAACAGACCCAGAACCACAAAGCATAGCCCACATATATCACTGCATGTATCAGTTACAGTCGATTTGTTTTTACAAGAAAGGAAACACTAACCTGAATGTCATGGTTCAGTACAAGATGCCACCTCTTCACCTGTGCAGCTGTATGCTGTACATGAGCCTACTGCATGGCATGCCTTACTTCTAATGCCAGATGGTGATCAGTACTCATATTTGAAGTGGAACCAGGAGATTCAGTGACAGCACAGGCCACTTCACCACCAGACCAGTTCATGATCATGTTGTGCAGACTGCAACATGCAATAAAGATCCTGCAAGCTGTAACTGGATCATTCTGAAGGGCACCCTCAGACTCATTCAGGCACCTGAAATGACTCTTCAGTAGGATGAAGAGCCTCTTGATAACAATACATGTCTGGGACAGGGATATAGGTCTCTTCTGCAGCTCCACCTGGATTTCTCATAGGTGTCATGAGCCATGGCTCCAGTAGATATCTATCATTAACTGAAAGTCAAAATGTCAAAATGCAAAAAAAAAAAAATATATATATATGTGTATATACATATATATATATATATATATATATATATATATATATATATATATATATATATACACACATTATATATATATATATATATATATATATACACACACACATTATATATATATATATATATATATATATATATATATATATATATATATATATATATATACACACACACACATTTTATATATATATATATATATATATATATATATATACATATATATATATATATAAAGATATGGGAGGCAAAACAAAGGAAAAGAGGTTTAGTATTCAACAATGCATTTTACTATGAATAACTTCTTAAATACAATATAAAAAAAAATATATATATATATATATATAGATATATAGATATACATATACATATACATATACATATAGGTATACATATTTTTTTCTCTACTTATCAACAAGTTAACCACTTGGCATCCTACCATGCAGGAAGAGGAGGCAGAGTGAGCAATTGTGCCAGATATGGAAATCATGTGTGCTGCCAGGATGCTAGGCAGAGACTTTGGTGATGCACCACCATGTATCACACACTACCTGATAACTGATGGAATGGTAGCCCTTCCTACTGTGGTACCACTCACCCTGTGGACCAGAAGGCGTCTTAATTGCAAATGGGTGCAATCTATGACACCGAGTACCATAGGGAGGTATGCCACCCCATAAAAGGCACACATACTACTGGCTCGGTTCAGAGTTGACTCCAGGATGTACCTGTACTGATCCTCACATATCAACAGTAAATCCAGGAACTACTTCAGTATCCTCAAGGCAGAAACCTGTGAGATCCCTAAAGTGTCCCCAGTCTGTCTCTAGAAGGTCCCCATAGCAAGTCCTGCGAGGGCTATAAATGCCTTAGTACTACAAGGACAGGAAGTCCACATAGTCCTCTAGTACCTCTAGCATACTTCACAACCTCTTAGCATAAAAATTCTAAACAAATCCAAATATATTGGGAGAACAAAGACTCAAAAATAGGAACAAATTTTAAATATTGTTCTTATAAACTTAGAAAGTTGCTGGAATCAAAGGTATTGTGCTACCATACGTTTTTTAAAGGGCATGAAGTCTGAAACTCAAATACCTGTCATTATTTAGTGAATTCAGTCCTCACTGATTTGCCACAAAAATGCAGAAAACCATAAATTTTATGAGGAACAGACCAAAAATATGAGACAAAAATATGAACATTCTGTGAACATCTAGACATTTGAGACGTATGACCCCTATGAGGGTCCTACCTACTCACTAGGACCCTTATAACATTCCGCCCAGTCTGAACCTATCCAATATCTCCTGATTATCAAACTTATAATAAGTAGTTCTCTGCCAATATCTTGGCCTTCTTAGCCAGTGAATTCTACTATGTGAAAGCGGTTTTGGCCCAGACAAGGTAAGCAACTCCCACTTGGAAACAGCAAGCTTAGTAGCAAGTGACATCATTTTCATGGACTGCAAAGTACATACATTTGTGAGATTCCTTTGTACAGTGTATCTGGGGATACTATGGAAAATTGGGACAATTTCAATATGAATCACAAGCAGGCAAGAGATTCATCATTTACATCTCATTACAAGTTCATTTGCTTATGTTCATTTGTGGTCAATGTCCATTAGTGTAAGCGACATCTATGAATTGCAGCTGAGCTGATCTCATTTGGGGACTGTGCAGATAGTCTTAATGTATGTAATGACTATGAATACCACTGCATATCACCAAAAACTTTACTTTTTTTTATTAACTGTAATCCTCTTTTCTCTTATTACCTGTCAGCTCTTACCACTACCTACTTCAGTCACACTTTATTTCTTACTATCATTAAATGGTGTCTACTTGAAAAAAACAAGAACCCACACACCCAAAGAGAACATGACCGAGATGAAAACACCAAATTGTCAGTTAACCAACTCCACACAACACCGAGAATTTACCAAGGGAAAGGAAGTGGTCAGCCAACAATCACAAGAAACCACAGGGAAGCACTTTGAACCCACACAAGTCATGTGTCCCCCACACTGTCTCCCAACTAATTATACCAACTCCAAGATCACACTATAGTGGAAAAAGGGCAAACTTCCAAATGTTTGTTGACTGCCTACTTTCCCTAAGTAAATTATTGGTTATGTGAGGAGTTGTTTAAATGAAGATTCGGTGTTGTCATGTTAGTCTTTTCGATTTCGGGTAAGTGGTTTTTCATTCTTTTCAGGCAAACCCCATTAAATCACCCGTCTAAGATAATAATAATGGTAATTTTACCCCATTCCTAGTCTTCCATTTTGCTTCTTGTACATCATTCTCACCCATCTCCATCACAGCATTTATCACTACAAACACTTCCTTAAAGGGAACCCCATGTTTGACCTTTCCACAGGCCTTATCTCTAGCTCCTTTTCATCTCTCATCATCACTGACACCTATGACTTTTTATATACTCACTCTAACACCTTACATTTCTTCCTATGCCATATCCTGTCAATACCATCCACATCTGCTTATGACATACATTGTCACATGCTTTCAGTACATCCAATGAAACTATTTTCTCTGCACCATTTTGCATTATTATATTATCTACTGTTTCTTTCACTATAATGAACATCTCATTAATATTCCTTCTTTAACCCCATTTACCCAAGTATGACTTCCCATACAATCTTCTGAATTATTTTCTATAATACTCTCAAAAATAACTTACAATTTGTATTACAAAATACTATACGCCTTCATTTTTATATCCTTTCTCTCTCCTTTTTTCTACATAAAATTTCTTACCCTTATACATATTTCTTCTTCCATATCACTCTAAAACAACTCTTTTATTTCACACAAAAAGTCCTTTCTTCTTCTTCTGATATTCCTTTATAAAACCTAGAACTCAGATAATCAGATCCTGGGGTTGACTTCTCATTCACCACTTTTGGCACCCTTTATAGGATCATAGAGGTACTTACTTCGCTATGCTCTGTGAGGATATTTAGAAGCCTAGCTATATATTCCCATGAAGTTTCTAGCCCTAGTATGAACAGCCCAGACATGAGCAGAGTATTTACATATTGCCCCTATCTATGATGGGCAAAGATGCTAAACCAGGGATGAGTTTGTAGTTATCCATCTGTTCATCCAGACTACATTGGACTAGTGTAAGAGAATGCATCGCTTTATGTGGGGCTGAAGACTATTCCAAAAAGTGGTGTTCTCTGGGATGGATATCTATTCTCTAAAATGTTCTATATATGTTTTAAAGAGATTTGCATATGCTCATTATAGGCTTGTAAATATGCAGAAGGTCTGCCAGGAACAGGGTCTGTAGATAGGCTTCTTATTCTTCCTTTTAAATATATAGATACATATGCATATCTATATCTATATCTATATCTATATCTATATCTATATCTATATCTATATCTATATCTGTATCTATATATCTATATCTATATATCTATATCTATATCTATATCTATATATATATCTATATCTATATCTATATATCTATATCTGCATCTGTATCTGTATCTATATCTGTATCTATATCGATATATACAAAACACATATGCATACTGTAGCTATTAAGTTATCTGTCTATAGATGGATAGATGGATATGGGTCTACAGATAATGAATGAAAGACCCAGATATCAGTGATCACAATTTCAACAACAAAAGATCAATTTTGCAGACATCTAGATGCTTTTATGCTTGTACTGATCAAAAATCTTAGCTCATGCAAAACAAAATATAAAAGTAGAAAACATAATTTTTGCAGGAATCAAGCCACCCCCAGCTACAGTAAACTATCAGTTAACTGGAAGTCATGCAACTGGCACAGTACAATTTTCATGTGTTGAACTTTCTGTTTTGCCCTTGCAGGAACATACCTTACTTTTTAGAGTTTTAGAGTTTTAAAAAGCCAGATAGGAATACATTTCCTCTCTCCCCAACCTGAGAACAAGTCAAACCAAACAAATAGTATAGGGTACAGTATTAGTCAGGCCTGTTTTTAACAGTAACTCTCAAGCAACCAGAAACTACAGTTATCTGGCATCCACCAATCCCCATGGGTGCCAATTAACTGAGAGTTTACTGTAATTATATATATTAGCTTTGAGACTGCACTTTGTTGGGGAAAGGGTATATTTCCCAACCCCTTACACTGTGCAGTCTTACACACTTGTTGACCATCTGTGTATTCAACTAAATTTTGCTGGGATTTGATGATTCTCACCCCCTATATATATATGTGTGTGTGTGTGTGTGTGTGTGTGTGTGTGTGTGTGTGTGTGTGTGTGTGTGTGTGTGTATGTGTGGATCTACTTTAGAAGCTCAAAGTTTCAAAACTTTGAACTTCAAATGGCTGAGACCATAAGATCGAAGTTTTGAAACTTCAAAAACATAATAAAAAAATAAAAAGACAACAAAAAAATTGCATTTTTTTAGGGGGCAAGTCCCCCTGCACCCCCACATCCCCTGCTAAAAAAATATACCAACTTTGAGATCGCACTACAGTGAGGAAAATGGTAAATTTCCCATTCAGTGCTGTATGGCAATCTCCATTCAAGATGTTCAAAGTTTTAAAACTTCGATTTTATGGCCTCGCGCATATATATAGGGTCCATATTATAACAACGAATGATCAAATGATTTAATGTTGTCATATTGAACTCAAAAGTTAATTCACAACACATCGATCCAGGGAAAAAAATTGCTGTTCCCAAAAAAATCAAAAAAAACCCAAAACGCACTCAAACATTACATAAAGTGGGGGGCTTCACACCCCACATCCCCCCTACTTAAATATAACAACTCCGAGATCGCACTACAGTGCTGAAAATGGCAAAGTGAAGGAAGGGGCCAAGCAACTTCTTTCCCAGAGAAAGAATTTGCTTATTTGATGCTTCGTCATTTTGCGTTTTCAACATTTGAAGTTCAACCAAGACCATTCAACAAAATGCATCTTCGGTCTTCTGATAGGAACCATAAATATATATATATATATATATATATATATATATATATATATATATATATATATATATATATACATAGATATATACATAGATGGATATGTGCGCATATGTATGTGTGTGTGTGTGTGTGTGTGTGTGTGTGTGTGTGTGTGTGTGTGTGTGTGTGTGTGTGTGTGTATAATTTGTGCTTAGGTTAGCAGATGAATACTCTCTGATCTTGTGTCTATAATATCATAAATAGCCAGAATTTGTCAAGTAATTATATGAAATGACTAATGTATCTGCACCACACTGAAATGATACACACAGCCTCAACAGTACAGCCATTTTGTGCATTTAGAACATTTAGGAAATCTTTTTTAAAGGTGCTTTAGTATGCAGTAATCTGCAGACAGATTTTTTAATTATAAATCACGTTTATTGCCACTGTATAAAATATACCTTAACTTTGTCAGTACTGTAGTATCATGAATATCTGCAACCTTTTTACCTTCAAAACCTTAACAGAAAGCACTATAACCAATGACTTCTGTCAAGACATCCTGCCACCACATGAAAAAGCACAGTTTATCATAAATGCAAAATCAGCTAAAAAAACAGAAGCATGTTAAAAACATATAATCTAAGGTAACTGAGAACCCAGTTAAGAATCTTAGCATGCAGACACTACAAGAAAATAGACCAGTATTCATTCCACACCTTCATAACAACATGGATACTAACCCAGTTCCATAGTCCTGAACTAAACACATGGATATGCCTTGACCATCTGCATGTATTTGGGGGGGGGGACTTTCCTAAAGCTAAATATAACACCTTCAATGTTACAGTAACACGTCTAGGTCACCAATAGGTAGTACTTCATCTTTCTCATGATGCTGGTTTTATACCCAATAACTGCAATATAACCTCACCCTTTGGAGGAATTGTAGCTTGAATAGAACAGCAGTTTTCATTTGACTTTACACACATACCTAACTTGAGCATAACTTTTGATCCACACAGTTATCCCCCCCCTCCTTATTTATCCTATAACCATCATCATCTTAATCAGAGCCTCTCATAAATATAGATGAGTGGAAAATAATTTCCTGGAATGTTAGAGGGCTCCAGGACAAAAGTAAAAGAAATCGTCTAATGCACCTCCTACTAAAATCAGAAGCAGACATCTCCTATATTCAAGAATCACATATGGTAGACGATGACTGGATAAATGAGAAGAACAGGAAGTGGATAAAATACATTATTTCAGCAGGAAACAGCTCTAACTCTAAAGGGGTGGCAATTATTATTAAAAATTCATTTAAACCCATTATTATTGACAAAGGTATAGATCAGGAGGGTAGATGGTGTTACTTCACATGCCTAACCCTACCGCTTACCAAACCAATACTGTTCCTAAACCTTTATGGACCATGTTCAGGACAACAGCAATTCATATTGAAAATGTATAACATTCTATTAAACTTCCCAAATCACTACTCTATTCTGGGGGGGGGGGGACTGGAATGCAGTAACTGACCCTAGCATTGACCACACTATCAAAGCCAAACTGTACAATTCACAAGCCTCCCTTACCTTGCTGGATTTAATCTCAGACTTTGGAATAGTTAACCTGATATCCTTTGGAGACGACACTTGGAACAGCAAAAATTATACATACTTCTCTAGGTGCCATAATTCTTGGTCATGCATAGATTTCTTTCTAATATCAGAAATACTAACAAATTGGCAAATAAAGTATGTAGGTGAACCAAGTTTTTTCTCGATCACTCTAAGATCACTCTGTTGATAAACCTTGCACAAAACTCACTTTTACATCATAATGGTTTCAATTAGTCCCTTAATAACAATATTTGACTGACCCCAACAGTAAAGGAGGAGATAGCATCAGCCCTACTGGAGATTATCTCAACAACATCACATTTCCAAAGTTAAATGAAGAACAGAAAGGAATCTTATCTGCCCCATTGAGTCAACTAGAAATAGTAAAAGCCATCTGAAACCTCAAGTCAGGGAAAGCTCCAGGCCCTGAAGGATACTCCTCAGACTTCTATAAAACCTTTAAAGATACACTAGCTCCCATCTTACTCAAGCTATTTAACAGTGTGTCTATTAACAGAATATCAGACCTTCATATTAATCACTGCAAGACCATTCTAATCCCCAAAAATAACTTGGATGAATCAAACCTTAATGACTAAAGGCCGATCTCTCTAATGAATATCGATATTAAAATTTTATCATCCGTATTAGCTGAAAGGCTTAAAAAAGTAATCCCTTCCCTTATATCTAAAGAACAAGCAGGTTTCATGTCCAACAGACACACCTGGGATAACACTTTAACTACTGAAACCATGATCAACCTTACCAAGAAAGACAAAAATCCAAGATATGCCATAATTCTGGATGCATGTAAGGCATTTGATAGGGTCAACTGGAACTTTCTGTTCACAGTACTATCCAATTATGACATACCCCTCGAGTTCATTAATATTATCAAAATTCTATACAACAGTTCCTATATGCTCCTATATATCAATAAAAAATTCTCACAACCGATAAAAATCTCAAATGGAACCAGACAAGGGTGTCCCCTCTCCCCCTTCTTTTTTACTTATACTTAGAACCGTTCTTATCCTTATTACAAAAAACGCACCATTTAATTCCCAAAATATTACATACCAGAATAAGTTTGACCGCATTTGCAGATGACCTGTACCTATATTTCGAACACCCCTTATCAGATACCAAGAAGTTAATCACCACCTTGAATACATTTGCACATATATCGGACTATAAAGTTAATCAAGACAAATCCTGTATTTTCCCAATTAACCCCACAGCTCATAGAGAAAACCTCTTTCCAGATTCTCCCTTCCATTTGTTATACTCCTTTAAATACTTAGGGATTTGCTATGACCACTATTAGCCTTCTGAATTACATTCCAACTTAACAAAAATATGGTCAACACTATCCCAAGACATGCACAGATGGCAACAGATGAAACTTCCTAAGCTGTCTAAAACCTCCAGTATTAAAATAAACATCCTCCCAAAGATTCATTATCACTTTCATGCATCTCTTTCCTGCATCCCCTATCTATTCTTTTCTAAAATCCGCAAAGCCTTTGCGAAGTTCATCTGGTACCCAAAAATCAGTAAGGGTGTCATATCAAAAACTTACACTTCCAAAAGATAGGGAAGGACTTGGTATGCCAGACTTACAACTTTATTATAGAATTTTACATGGTAATAGACAAATTAAAATTGCTAATTACAGGCCAAACAACCAAATATGGACCCCCCTTTCAGTAAAAATGTGTTTTACTCACACATTAAACAACAATTTTAACCCCAGTGCTCTCCTCTTCATAGGCCCAGTAGTCCTTAAGAAATTAAAGCTGCATTGTATCCTAAAGGAAAAAAATCAAATCCTTTCATGAATTATTTAAATCCTTGAAATTAGAAAAAGCTCTTCTGTTATTCCAGCCTATCCATCTAAACCCTAATCTTAAATTGAATAGGAACATGATTAATTTGACTGATTACCCTCTAATCAAAGAATACACACTATGGGATATCAATAAACATAGAGGCTCATCACTCACAAAATTACGGGATATTCTAAATGTATCTAAAAATACATTATAATTCTGTGACAAATAAGGGAACTTATTGCCTCTCTGCCTTATGATCTCAGTATAAGTGGATCAGATTTCAACCAGATCTCTAAATTAGTAGAAATTCTAGCCAGTAACAAGAGCATGTTATCCCTCGCCTATAAACTTATAAGTACAATGTTACAGCAAGATAAACTGGTAATCGCAGACTACTGGAACCAGCAAGGATCAAATCTATCAAAAGGACAGAAATTATCTGCCATTAAATCCACTCTTTCTTTCTCCCCTTTTTAAGAAACTCATTTATACACAATTTATGATTACCGATAACCTATACTTCACACCCGTTCACTTAAATAAATTTAATCCAAATATCTCAACTGCATGCCCCTGCTACTCCTGCCCTCAGGCTGACATCCTGCATATAATATGGTTTTGTAGATACTCCCACAGTAGCTGTTTTTTTCTCAAGGTGAGACTTGACAAGATGGGATACCACAAATCAACCCTCTCGTGGGAGATGGCATTACTACATATCACAAATATCAGTACATCAAAATTAAAATCTCACATTCTAATAACTCTCTGTCTACTAGTCAAATTCTATATTACCAAACATTTTCTAGATCCTACTAAGATGTCATGGAGTGGTTTTAGGAACATGGCTGTTAAATACATTACTTCGCAAAAACTTTTAATAACAAGTCCTCAGAAACACATTTATTTTCAGAAGTTCTGGAATACCTTATTTGAACATTTATCTGGTAATTAAAATTCTCTTGAACTGAGATGGTCCAAAAACTAAAGGCCCTTCCTATATGTGCGTCTTTAATTCTTCCCTTTTCCCTTCTCATTGCCCGTCTGATGTGTGGCTCAAATTACCTGTTAATCTTTTCTTCTACTCGATTCTTTAGGTTGTAATTAAAGGTAATACTTTGAGTTCCATTGCAGTATTTACCTGCTTACATATGTGTTTCTCACTTATTGTAGTTCAGGGGTACATCCCTGTGCAGCACTTTTGTACATATTGTATATAATTAATAATTGTCTGTTCTCCTTTATCTGACTGCTCATTGTTAATCTACAATTGTCTGTAATGTATATGTAATGAAAATCAATGAAATTTCCATTTGAAAAAAAATAATAGCAGATACCATCTATTATCTTGCTCCAACCCTGGGCTATTTGTAGCCAAGAACAGTCTATATGAAGATAAGTTGCATGTATGGCCTACATCTCCAGCTAGACACAGATATCTCCTACCCTAACTTAACCAAACATTTCAGAGATCATTTCTACATATATTCACTCTTAAAATGGGTGAGTTCTAAGAGCTCAGTTATGCATTTGTTTAGATTCATAGATTTATAGATACATAGACTGTTACTTGGCTAATGACCTGGGGGGGGGGGGGCTTTCTAAGCCTAGCCAAGTTTTCCCCTAAAGAATAATGATGTCCTGTATCCAAGTAAGACATTGAGGGCCAGGCATTTATAAGCTACCTCTGTCCATAATTGATGTGGGTGACAGGCCCAGTGTAAATTTCCTGTTCCCCATCCATTGGTCTAGGTTGTGCTTAAACTGAGTAATAGATGAAGTGAGCTTCACATGAATCGGAAGCTAGTTCCAAAAGAGGGGCAGTCTCTGGGACACATATCTGTCTCTCCAGCATTTTCTGTTTAAGTCACAGACAAAAATGCAGGTCCCTCGACATTGTATTTCTGGTATACTTTGACTTATGAATATGTAGGAGATTCATAAATGTGCAAATGTGGAGATCCATAAATGTGTGGGTGCCTTTTAAGCCAGTCATAGATCACCCCACAGCAATCTATAGGAGACGTAGTAGAAGGAAAGGGGATTATGGGGCTCTGCATAAGACAAGTTTGTTATGCTTTGTATTCTTTTTTTAAGGAACCGCTGAGGTTGCTCTAGTTTCTGCATATGCCTGGTCAGGTACATACCGATGGGCACATTATACTTTATGATTGGTCTGATAAGGACAGAGTACAGTGGGATAATAACCTCTTTGTACCTCGATGCCAAGCTCTTATAAGTTGTGCAACAAAAAAGAATTTCCTCACACTGTGGCTACATGGTGGACGAAGTTAAGGCTCCTATAAATGTGTGCACTAAAGATCCCTGACTGCTTGGTCATCTGTTAGGGATGTATTATCAACATGGTAATTAGCCTAGATGGTTGATTTCCCAAAGGATACAATTATTCATTTCTTAGCACTGAGTTTAAAACCATGGTTTTCGCACCATTTGTTAGTTAGATATAGACCTTCTTAAAGAATGCTAGTGTCTTCAGCAGAGTCAATGATAACCCCCAGCTTGCAATCCTCTGCAAACTTAGTCAGCCATAAACCTTCAATATTTGCTTCCATTTCAGAGAAATAGATGCCAGAAAGGAGCAGACCAGTACCTAGTCTTCGGAGACTACACTAGTGACTGGCCCCTTGGTGGAGGTGGCCTCACCTATTTTGACTTTCTGGGTCCTTTCAGTGAGACAGTTGGCTATCCAGTGAGTGATAAAACGGTTTATACCTAAATTAATGATATCTATGATGTCTGAGTGGGGTATTGTATCACAAGCCTTGGCCAGGTCAAGGTAAGCTGTGTGCACAGTCGTACCTTCATCCAATGCTTTGGTGACCCTCTCAAGAAAGTCTACCACATTTAATAAGCATGACTTTCCTTTAACAAAGCCCAACTGTGATGCAGTCAGCATTTCCTGGTTACGTATGTCCTCAATTATGATGTCCATGATGATTTTTCCATGGCCTTACATATGAGGCTGGTAAGACTTATGGGTCTGTAGTTACCTGGATCAGTGGCTGGACCTCCTTTGTGCAGGGAAATTGCTGTAACCATCTTCCATTCCTGCCTGACTGAAGGATCAAGTTGAAAAGTGATTCAAGTGGACCAGAGAGGTTATGTTTCATGCTATTTATTATAGCTCCATAGGTTCATAGGTGTGTACTAGGCTAATGGTCCTGGAGCCTATATAAGCCTAGCCCAAGAAGATTCCCTGGCATCATGCCGCCCAAAGTTAGTTCCCAGTGGCCCTGTCATGCAAGGCCGCTAAAGTGATCCCCAGGGTGAACTTCCTATTGCCCATTCACTCATTAAACTTTCTCTTAAAGAGGGCCAGTGAAGTGCTCTGCTTGATGTGAATGGGAAGTTTATCCAGAGTATAGGACATCTTTGGGTTAGGAACCTGCCCCTCCAGCAGGTTTATTGTGGTAATGAGGTTTAGGTCCCTGGAGCGTGTGGCACAGAGGGATTGGGATTTCTTTAGGTGTAGCATATCTAGCAGCTGTGGGTCAGACATGGCTTTGTAGGTCAAGCAGAGATTACCTCTAAGTAAGAGATAAGAGACAGAGTATAGCTGGAATTTTTTCAGTCTGTCCATATAGGGCATGTGCCTAAGGCCTAAGATCCTCTTAGTGAGGTATTTATGTGGCCTTTCCAGTTGTTGTAGGTGTCTAGTGTGGTACATACCAAATGGGGTGTTGTATTCTATAATAGGTCTAATGAGGGACGAGTAGAGAGGGGTTATGACCTCTTTCTTCCTGGATGAGAAACATTTTGTAATGAGATATGCCACATAGAAGGACTTTCTGACTACAGTGGCAATGTGGTTATCAAAGGAGAGGTTGCTGTCAACCTGTGTCCCCAGGTCTCTTATTACACCTTCAGTGTTTAGTGGGCTACGGCTTATGTGGTAGTTCATGGGCACTGAATTTTTCCCAAAGGGAATGACAATGCACTTTTTGACATCGAGCTTAAGGCCATAGTTTGAGGCTTTTTTGTAGAATGTCTACATCAGTTGGAGAATCAATAATGACTCCCAGTTTGCAATCATCTGCGAACTTGGTCAGCCAGAGTCCCTTTGTGTTGGCTTGAACTTCATCTATGTAGTGTTTTTGGCATTAGAAAGTGCATTGATAACCTGTTCCCTAGTAATGGTTGGAGGATTGTGTTATGGGACATTTTCTTTGGACCGGGGGGAGTGGCAGGATAAATTTGAGCTGACACTGTCAGCCAAAATGTTGGCAATGGCTTCCAGTTCAATGTGGGTGATGCCATTTACAATAAGTTCTGCACATTTTTGTGTATTTCCTCTGAGGTTATGGACATAGCTGTAGAAAGCTTTATGGTTGTCCTTTATCTGATAAGCTATTTTTCTTCAAATTTAGCCTTTGAAGCATTAATAACCCTCTTAGCTGCCTGTTTAGATTAGTCAGTGGTCTTTTATTACATATGGCTTTGTACTTCCTAAGCTTGGCCAAGATTTTTTTTCTTTTATTGTACAACCGATTGATATTATGATTCCACCAGGATGGCTTGTCTTTTGAGTTTGTCTTATTCTTAATGCAAATGGGCACAGCTCACTCTATACAGCTATACAGAGATTTCTCAAATAGCTCAGTGTATGCTATGGTGTTTACTGGGTTTGGGGGTGCTGAAATTTAGCCAAGGTGTTGCTTAGTAGAGAGAGGTTAGCCTTAGAATATTTCCTAAAGGTTTTTTGTTTCTCTGGACCCCAGATTTAATTTTTCTTGCAAGTAATACTGCCTTATGGTCAGATCTGACAAGCAAAGATATTACATTGGGTGAAGAACATCGGTTCTCTGTATTCATGATTGGAACTTCAAGAAAGTTTGAACTACTGGTAGGAGAATGGACTAATTGTTCCAGGATGTTGATATTAACAACATTTTGAAATCACTGGGCGTGTGCATTAGAAGCCATGTAGGATTCCCAATCTATAGAGGAGCAGTTGAGATCTCCTATAAATATAGTATTGCATTGAATGGTGAGGGACTCTAGTACATTGAGAGAAGTTGTATGGGTTTTTTGGGACATGGAAGGGAACCTATCAGTTGCTGGGATATGGTACAACACCATGTTTATGGTGAGTTGCACATGCATGACTTCCAATGGGTCATACACTTTAACTAGTCTGGATGTGAGATTGTTTTTTATATACACTGAGACTCCACCACCTTTAGTTCCTTCCTATGCAATAGCTGGTCTAAAGGTGTGAAAGGCATTATAACCTTGCACTGCTGTGGTACTGCCTTTTACTTTAAAGCATGCCTTTGTTACTACACAGATGTCTACACTCTCCAAGGAGAGAAGGGTTTACAGAGAGTGGAGTTTCTTGTTAAGACTTCTAGAACTAAGCAGTACCACCTTCAGATATTCCTGTATAGGTTCAATTAAGTTGCTAGGTTTGTCAGTTTGGCATTGCCTAAAAAAATGTACTATGGGGGTGGAAAAGGTATTTACCAATATCTGAAAGCCTGGGGGGGGGGTCAAGTGCAGACCATCCCTGGCAAAGCAGTGTGGTCTGTCAACCATATCATCCCAGGCCGTCAAATATTGAAGCCCCCTGGATTGAGACCAGAAGCTAAGCCAGTTGTTGAAATCAATCATTTTCTGTTGGTAACATGTCATTATCCTTGGAGAAGATAGTATGCTGCTCACTGCTAGGCTCATACCTACTCGAGAAACATAATCAGTGAGTTTGATCATGTTTCGCTTCATATAGTCAAGGGAGATACATCTCAGGTTATTAACATTCACATGGACTATGACAAAGTCATACTGGTACCTGTGGTTCAGTGACCTGATTGCCTTTGTGACTTGACTGATCCTAGCCTTGGAAAGATAGCTAACCGTGTCTCTCTAGTTATTCAGTCTGGTGAGGGAGACATTGGTGCGCCTCACTATAGAATCACCAATGAGCAGGAAATTTGGCTGTGTGCTGGTATGTCTTAATGGCTTAGCAGTAGAGGAACCCAATACAGTGTTATTATGTGTAGCTGTGGAGGGTGTTTTAACAGCGTGTTTACATGATGGCTAATGGCTGAGAACCATTTTTTGATTGTAATGTGCAGGAGATGTTAGTGTTTTAGGTTAGGAAGACTATCTCTAAGTACTTCATCATAAGTAATTTTATGTGTAGGGTCTTTACCCTGTGCAGTAGGTGTGGTGCAAGTGTCATTGCCAACCTCTGTAAGATTAGTTTTGATTGTATGGGAGAGTTTTGCCTTCAGCGTCAAGGTATATTTACACCTCCCTTATACTGTATCTGCTTTATTAAGAATAAGTAGATTGTCAGCATACGTGAGGCAAATACAGAAACTGCTAAGAATACCAATCTCAACCAGACTGGACATGAAGAGAGTAAGGAAGTGCATATCCATGGCTACTGCTCTACTAGGGAGGAGTGAAGGAAATTTAAATACTGAATAGGTCAAGATGAGCAACACTCATCTATGTGCAAATGAGATGTTCTAGTAGTTAAAAAGTCTGTTTAGACAGTAATGCCACAAGATGGTAGACCACAAACCTTCCTGATGTAAAATAATTGGTTTGGAGCTCAAGTTCTTGAAACAAAACAAAGCCACTTATAATAGCAGACACAATCAGACTTCACCAGCAATTCTCAACTCAGAAGGGGGAGGCTACCATCTCCTCCCACAAGAGTGCAGACCGCAAACCTTCTTAATGTAAAATAACTGGCCTGGAGCCCAAGTGGTTAAATGAAAATAAAACACTTTAAGAATAACAGACACAGCAAGCTTTCAGCCAGCAATTCCCAACACAGAACGGTGTAAGCTAACTCTCCTGAATGGCTGGTGATGGCTTATTGTGATGATTATTCTAAGTGCCATTGTTCTGGTTTAAGCACTTGGGCTCCAAACCAGTTATTTTACATTAGAAAGGTTTGTGGTCTAGACTCTCATGTTAAGACAGGATAGTCTATACCATTCTGATCTGTGAATTGCTTGTAATTCTTAAGTCTTATTGCGCCTTTATTTGATTGGCTAGAGGGCTAGCTTGTCTAAAAATTAAAATTTCTATGCCAGAGCATTTGGCGATATTTGGCAACCATGCTACTTAAGAAGAGTGTTTCTGTGTTGAATATCTGCCCCTTTTGACCTTTTTTACACTATTTAGTTAGAACTGCTGCTCTCCGTGCATTGGTGCCTAGCAGTGATATGTATAGTCGCCAGTAACTTGCAGTGTAATTCCCCTTTGTAATCTGTGTAGAGACCAATCTCTCGCAGTGCAAGTTTCCTTTTAAATACCCTTACTGTTTAGACAGATTTATTTTTTAACTACTAAAACATCTAGTTTGATCATAGCTGACCGTTGCTCATCAAGTTTCTTATCTTATTGACCTATTCAGTATTTAAATTTCCCTCACTCCTTCCTAGTATATCACTAGCAGTAGATATGCACTTCCCAACCCTCTTTGTGGCCAATCTGGTTGAGATGGGTATTCTGAGGCATTTTAGAAATTGCCTCATATACACTGGCAACCCACTTATTCTTTATAAAACAGATAAAGTATGTGAGAAGTATAAATACACTTTAATGCTAGAGGAAAAAACTTTCTCATACAACCAAAATGAATCGTGTAGAGGTTGTTAGTGACACTTGTACTATGTCTATTGCATGGGGTAAGACCCTACACACAAAACTACTTATGCTGAGGTACTTACAGGTAACCTTCCTAAAACATTAAGTCCTCCTGCACAGCATAATTAAAAAAGGGGTCCTCAGCCATCACATAAACACTTCATTAAAACATCACCCACAGGTACATATAGTAACACCGTACCGGATACCTCTACTGCCAGGCCATTATGGCAAGCCAGTGCACAGACACATTTCCTGGTCATTAGTGATTCTATAGTGTGGCACATTGATGCCCCCTTACCAGTCTGAATTAAGGAGATAGTCACAGTTAGATGCCTTTTTGTGGCTAGGATCCATCAAGTCACATAGACTCCCAAGTCATTAAACCACAGGTACTAGTATGACTCTGCCATAGCCCATGTGGGTATTAATGACCTGACACATACCTCCCTTGACTATATTAGGCAAGACATGATTGAGCTCACTGATTATGTGTCTCATTCAGGTCTGAGCCTAGCACTGAACAACATACTACCTTCTCTAAGGATGATGCCACGTTACCAGCAGAAAATGATTGAATTTAACAATTGGCTTAGCTCATGGTGTCAATCCAAGTGGTTACAATATTTGACGGCCTGAGAGAAAAAGGTTGACAGACCATGCTGCTTTGCCAGGGATGGTCTGCACTTATCCCCTCTAGGCTTTTGGATATTGTCAAAGACCTTTTCCAACCTCATGGTGCCTTTTTAAGGCAATGCCAAAATGATAAACCTCTTGACTTAGCCAAACCTACAAAGGATTATCTGAATGTGGTACTGCTCAGTGGTAGAAGTCTTAACAAGAAATTACTCCCTGCAAGCTTTCCTCTTCCTGGAGAGTGTAGATATCTGTGTAGTAATGGAGACATGTTTTAAAGTTGCACAGAATACCACAGCAATGGAAGGTTATAATGCCTTTCACACCTTTAGACCAGCTACTGCACAGGAGGGAACTAAAGCTGGAAGAGTCTCAGTCTAAATTAAAACCAATCTCACATCCAGACAAATTATAGTGTATTACCCACTGGAACTTATACAAGTGACTCACCATAGACAGTGTTTCGTACCATATCCTTGCAACCTATAGGTTCCCTTCCATGTCTCAGGGAACCCATACTATGTACCACAATGGACTAGAATCCCTCACCACTCAACTTAAGATTATATTCATGGGGGATCTCAACTATACCTCTATAGATTGGGAATCCCACACCACTTTTAATACACAAGCTCAGCAATTTCTTAGCTTTGTTAATACCAACACCTTGGAACAGTTGCTCCATTCTCCTACCAGGGATACAAACATCTTTGACCTTGTACTCACAAACATGGGGGGGGGGCAATGTTCCTCATACAATGTAATGTCTTTGCTCATCAGATCTGACCATAAGGCAGTATTGCTTGAAATAAAAATTAAATCAAGGGATCCAGCCAAACCAAAAACCTTTAGAAACTATTCCAAGACTAACCTCTCTCTACTAAGTGAAACCTTGGCTAAATTCCAAGCACCCTAAACCCAGTAAACACCATAGCATATGCTGAGCTATTTCCAGAATCTCTGTACAGCCATATTAATAGCTGTACAGAGTGAGCTGTGCCAACTCATATTAAGAATAAGAAAAACAAAAAATACAAGCCACCCTGGTGGAATCACAATATCAATTGGTTGCACAACAAAAGAAAAAAAATATCTTGGCCAAGCATAGCAGGGACAGAGCCATACATACCAAAAGCTCCCTGACTAATCAAAACAGGCAGCTAGGAGGGTTAATTAATACTTCAATAGCTAAATTTGAAGAAAAATAGCTTCTGAGGCAAAGGACAATCACAATGCTTTCTACAGCTACTGTGCATCTGTAACCTCAGGGGGAAATTGCAACAATGCACAGAGGTTATTTTAAATGGCAGCCCCCACACTGAATCAGAGGCCATTGTCAACCTTTTGGCTGACAGGTTCAACAATGCACAGAACTTATTTTAAATGGCATCACCGACGCTGAACCAGGGGCCATTGCCAAACTTTTGGCTGACAGGTCCAGCCCCCACAAATTTCTCCCACAACTCCCCCGATAGTCCAAAGGAAATGCAACATATCACAATCCCCCCAACCATTACAAGGGAACAGGTCATCGATGCACTTTCCAAAGCCAAAAACACTGCATTGATGGGCCTTGATAACATCCCAGGACTATTAATAAATAGCATGAAACATGACCTCTCTGGTCCAGTGAATCATTTTTGAAATGGAGCCTACAGTCAGGTTTTATGCTCAAGAAATGGAAGATGGCTCAGTCATTACCCTGCATAAAGGAGGTCACCCACTGATCTGGATAACTACTTGTCCATAAGTCTAACCATTCTCATATGTAAGGCCATAGATATGAAAAATGAGGGCATAAGTGACCTGCAAATACTAGAACAATCACAGATCAGCTTTGTTAAAGGAAGGTCATGCCTATTAAATGTGATCGACTTTTTTGAGAGGGTCAGCAAACCATTGGATGAAGGCAAGATTGTGCACACCGCCTACCTTGACCTGGCCAAGGCTTTTGAAACAATACCCCACTTAGGAATTATAGACAAGCTCACTAATTTAGGTACAAAATCCTTTTGTTACTCACTGGATAGACAACTGGTTGACTGATATGACCCAGGAGGTCAAAATTGGTGAGGCCACCTCAACCAAGAAGCCAGTCACTAGCAGAGTTTCCCAAGGTTCAGTACTGGGCCTGCTCTTTTTTGGCATCTATTTCTATGAAATGGAAGCAAATGTTGAAGTTTTACGGCTGGCTATGTTTGTAGATGATTGCAAGCCAGGCTTATAATTGACTCCACTGCAGACACTAGCATTTTTCAAGAAGGCCTATCTCTGATTAACAAATGGTGCCAAAGCCATGGTCTAAAATTCAGTTCTAAGAAACATACAGTTTTACCCTTTGGGAAGTCAACCATCCTGACTAATTTCCATATTGATAATACAACCCTAAGCATGATCTGGGTACACACATAGATAGTAGCATTACCTTTGACCACCATGTGGCTACAGTGGTGAGGAAATCCCTTTATGTTGCTCAACTTATAAGTAAGGGCATGGCATCAAGGTCATTATCCCACTGTACCCCACCCTTATCAGACCATTCATGGAGTACAATGTTCCCTTCGGTATGCACCTGACCAGGCATATGCAGCAACTGCAGTGATCTCAGAGTTTCCTTATAAAAAGAATACAAGAAGTAACAAAATTGAATTATGCAGAGTGCTTTAAAGTCTTTTTCCTCTACTTAGTCTCTTACACATTGCTGAGGGGTAATCTGTGCCTGGATTATAAGACGTGACAAAGGGAAATACTGCCAGCCCAGCTAACTGGACACAGACCCCACACTTGTGAATCTCCTGCATATTCATAAGTTAAACGTACCAGAAATACAAGGTCTAAAGGCCTGAATTTTGTCTTTGACTTAAACATAACATGCTGGAGAGATATGTGTCCCAGGCACTGCCCTTCCTACAGAACAGGCTTCCTATCCATGTGAAGCTGAGATAATCTATTTCCCAGTTTAAGCACAACATAGACAAGTGAATGGGGAATAGGAATTCTACACCTGGCCTGGCAGCCATGTCCATATAAATGCCTGGCCATCAATGTTCTATTCTACTTGGATACAGGACATTATTATTCTTTCGGGAAAACTAAATTGGCTAAGCTCGGAAAGGCCTCCTGGGTTGTAAGCCTAGTAACGATCTATGCATCTATGACTCTATCAATATCCCCCATTATGTATCACCCTAACATGCACCATCAGGTGATTATGATAATACCCTGCATTATGTTCATAGGTTCATAGGTGAGATATAGGCTAATGATCACAGGGATCTTTCTAAGCATAACCACAGATCCCAGGTGAGAATAAAACCCTGTACCTTTTCTCTGCGAGGCTAACACCTTAATCATTATGTCACCTTGACATGCACTTTTAGGGGATGATGATAATACCCCTCATTATGTGTCACTCTGTCATGCACTTTCAGGTGGTGATGATAATACTCCCCCCATATGTGTCACACTGACATGCACTTTCAGGTACTGGTGATAATACTCTCCCCCATTATGTGTCATCCCTGGCATGCACTTTCAGATGGTGATGATAATATCCCTCCGGTATGTGTCAACCATCAGACCTCATTATGTGGTGATGATAATACCAGCTATTATGTGTCACCCAGACATGTATTTTCAGTCAGGGATGATAATACTCCCCTATTTTGTGCCACCTTGCCTGCACTTTCAGGTGGTGATGATAATACCACCCCCCCATTATGTGTCACCCATTGGACCTCATCATGTGGTGATGATAATATACCCATTATGTGTCACCATGACATGCACTTTCAGGTGGTGATGATAATTGCCCCCTCATTATTTGTCACCATGACAAGCAATTTCAGGTGGTGATGATAATAACCCCCATTATGTGTCACCATGACATGCACTTTCAGGTTGTGATGATAATACCCCCCATTATGTGTCACCCATTGGACCAAGTCATGTCATGATGATTATACTTCCCCCCATTATGTGCCACTGTGACATACACTTTCAGGTAGTGATGATAATACCTCCGCGTTATGTGTCCCCCATCATAACTCATCATATGGTCACGATAATACCCCCTCCATTATGTGTCAACTTGTTATGCACTTTCAGGTGGTGATTATATTAACCCCATTATGTGTCACCCTGACATGCACTTTCAGGTGGTGATGATAATACCCCCCATTATGTGTCACCCTGATGTGCATTTTCAGGTGGTGATGATAATAGCACCACATTATTTGTCACCCATCGGACCTCATCATATGCTGGTGATAATGTCGTCTATTACGTTTAACCTTGACATGCACTTTCAGGTGGTAATGATAACACCGTCCCATTATGTGTCACCCTGACATGTACATTCAGGTGGTGATGATAATACTCCTCATGTATGTTTAATCCATTTGACCTCATCATATGAATCCTATGACAATGATAACAGTCCCCTCCATTTTGTGTCACCCACTGGATCTCATCACATGGTGATTATAATCCCCCCATTATGTGTCACCCTTACATACACTTTGAAGTGGTGATGCTAATACCCCTCCATTATGTGTCACCCATCTGACCTCATTATATGCTTATGATAATATCCCCCATTACGTGTCACCCAACTGACCTCATCATGTGGTGATGATAATACCCCACCATTTTGTGTCACCCTGACAGGCACTTTGAGGTGGTGCATGGGTCAACTTAATGTTTAAGCTGTTTACCTCACAGACACAAGGTACAGAGATTGATTCTCATTTTTAGGGAAATTGAGTAGGCTTAAAATGCCTCACAAGGACACTAGCCTAATATTTTTCTATGAACCAATGAACCTATATTTTTAGTATGACTCATTGATGTTGCTGTTCTAAAGTAACTACTAGTATAGCTGATTGCTCTGTTAGTCATCTGCAAATGTGTCAGTATATGAGTAAACTGGAAGGGCTATCGTATTGTTGCAGTATACTTATGCAAGATCAGTGAACCATGCAGATTAAGGAATTTCTTCTTTACCCACTGTTGTGCTGTCTCACTGTTAGTGTTATGGGGTCAGTAGGGGGATTCATCCCCTACAAAATCCACTGCATTTTAGAGTGAGCAGCATCTTAAAGTATTGCTTTTTTGCAGTCACTGTGTCTTTTTGTAGCCAAATAAAGTGAATGTCTATTCATGAGAGAACACACTTCAATGCATGCATGTCTTACTTTTTGCTTCTTTCCAAAGAAATACTAACTATGGAGAAATGTATTAAATTTTGTCCAGTGTCATTACCACAAATGTTCTTATTTCCATTTTGCCAGGTATTCCATTTATAGTATGAATGCAATATTTTCCATATAAAAGTGACTGATCTCATAGAAGTTAACTACTTTGTGCAGTTACTGAATGTTATATTTATTCACTGTTTATTCAGATACAGACTTTTTTCAGAAAGTCTACATTTTTCTTTGATGTTTAATATAGCCAATTATAGACTTACTCTTTATTAACATATGAGTCTAATCCTTTTGGGACAAACTGTAAGATTTCAAATTCAAAGCCTTAGTAGGAGACATGACATGATTGCACATCAGGTAGTATTTTACTAAATTCTGAACTTCTCAGTGGATTATTTCGGATATAAGTAAATCCCTGAATATCCCATGTGTGAAATCTGTATTTCACTTCTAAAATATTTGTTTAGTCTACAGCATTTAATAGGATTAGGAATGCTATTTTATATGGCAATGAAATCAATCATTCACATTAGATGTTCAAGTTAAACAGAATCTGTCAGTATTGTCAGTATATTTCACATAGACTTGCATAATAAACTTTTCAATATGGAAATTAACAAAGCATGCATTCTGTTTAATGTATATGCAGCTAGGACTTCATCACCCTTCATTCTTTTCAGTCACATGCTCATCTAACAAAATTTTTTTAATTTAAAAAACATTTTACATTATTTCTAACAGCCACATGCAACAGATATCCCAGATATCAGACATGCATTTAGTAAAGTAGATTTGTTATTAAAGGAATGAAAATATGTTTTTGACAGTAACAATGCTGGTTGTAAATACTGATCCCTGCAGAGTAAGATCAGTGAGAAGTTCTTTTCCCGGACATGAATGAAAGAAAGAGCATGGAATTTCCATTTATGCAAGCCTTACTGTACAGCTTCACTACAAATGGTGGTCTATCATGTATGCTTTTATGTGCACACCAGGAAACAGAATTTGCATATTAGTAGCATTGAAAAGTCTGTTAATCAATAAAAACACTAACATCAAAAAGCCATCACTGGATTTTCAGAGAAAAGTTCCAGCGTATTTTAAGAATATTACAGAAAACCATGCAACGAACACAAGGATTTCACTGGCTAGTCTGCTTACACTCCCAACCCAAGACATGCCATAGGAAAACAGATGATCTTACAAATTATCTCTAGGTGTGAAGGAGCATATGTTAGTTTTCTGACAGACCAACATCCAGTCTTGAATCACTTTGCTTGCAACTGATAGTTGGGAAAATGTTAATCTCTTTAATTGCCATGAACTGGATTAAGCATGTGATAAAACAAAAGGATTAATGATTTATGTAGAAGGCAGGATGTAACAGAAAAAATAATTACATTTATACAAGAACTATTTTAATATATTATATATATATATATATATATATATATATATATATATATAGTATACACACACACACACACACACACACACACACACGCACACACACACACACACACACACACACACATATGCAGGCACAAACACACACATACACACACACACACACACACACACACACACACACACACACACACACACACACACACACACACACACACACACACACACATATGTATGGTTTACTATCACCAGGTTGAAGTCCACAATCTTGAGCATAATCCCAGTAACATAGTAACATAATATAGAAGACCTAAATGCTAAATATTGTAATGTCGAACTTCTTGAATTGCCCCCCCTCCCATTTGCAGCTTGCAGGACCCATGTCAACAATTGTTCCTGGGTTTATACTGGTAGGAATATACAGTATTCAAGATTTTTAGACATTATATATCCCATGAACCTCCACTACAAGAGTTTAAGGTATTAGACATTGAAGACTCTAGCCTGGCTGGGTCTTTCTTCTTGTTTTCAATAATATATATGTATGGGTGCTATTGTTTTAGGTTCATAGGTTCATAGGTTCATACTAGGCTATCTGCCCGAGGGCATTTACAAGCCTAGCCCATCGTTTTGTGGCTTAGGCCACCCCTTTAGTATGGGGAACTATACCCATTATTTTTCTGTGCCTCTGTCGAGCAGTGACACTGAGGTAATCCCTGGGGTATATCTGCGATCTCCCATCCATTGGTCAAGATTTCTCTTGAACAAGGCCAGCGAGGTGCTCTGCCTCACATGTACCGGGATTTTGTTCCACAGCATAGGGAGTCTTTGGGTGATGAATCTATCCCTCCAGCACGTCCTATTAATAGCCGTGTCAAGGTTTAAGTCTCCGCCCTTGTGGCTCTGATGGATCTAGATTTTTTGAGGTGAAGCATATTCATCAAATCTGGGTTTGACATGGCCTTGTATGTTAGGCAAAGGTCACCTCTGAGCAAGCGGTGGCGACTGAATAGAGCTGGAGTTCTTTCAGTCGGGCAGCATAGGACAGATTTTTGAGACCCTTTATCCTTTTGGTGAGGAACTTTGTGGCCTCTCCAGCTGCTGCAAGTGTCGGGTCAGATACATTCCGAATGGGGCATTGTACTCAATCATTGGTCTGATGAGTGATGAGTAAAGGGAGACTATGACCTCCCTTGATCTAGATGAGAATCCCTTCATGATAAGGTGGGCAATGTAGAAGGTCTTCCTAACTACTTTAGCTACATGGGTGTCGAATGACAGACTACTATCAACCTGGGTCCCCAGGTCCCTGATAACTTCTTCTGTGCTCAGTGGATTGCCACCTATTTGGTAGCTAGGGGTAACCTTGTTTTTCCCGAAGGGTATGACTATGCATTTTTGGCATTTAACTTTAGGCGTGGCTCTGGCACCAGTTATCCGTTTCTGTGAGACCCTTCTGAAGGATATCTGTGTCAGATGTGTTTTCTACTATGGCCCAGTTTGCAGTCATCTGCAAACTTTGTCAGCCATAACCCTCCTGTGTTTGCTTGTACTTGGAAAAGTAGATGCCAAACAAGAGTGGGCCCAGGACTGAGCCCTGTGGGACACCACTTGTGACAGGCTTTGAGTCTGACATGGCGCCAGCAGCTCTGACCCTGTGGGTTCTGTCACTCAGCCAGTTTGCAACCCATCTTGTGATGTATGGGTTGACATTTAAGCTGATGAGTTTTTCAATGATACCGAATGGGGTATTGTATCGAAGGCCTTAGCCAGATCGAGGTAGGCTGTATGGACTGCCTTTCCCTCATCAATGGCTTTGGTGACTGTTTGAAAAAGTCAACCAAGTTTAAAAGGCATGATCTGCCTTTGACAAAGCCAAACTGGGTTGGATCCAAAGTCTGCAAATTCCCTATGTCTTTATTTATGAGGTCCATTATGATCCTCTCCATGGCTTTGCAGATAAGGCTTGTCAAGCTAATGGGCGGTAATTTCCAGGGTCGGTGGAGGCACCGCCTTTGTGAAGTGGTACCACAGTTGCAGTGCGCCACTCCTGGAGTGCGTATCCAGAGGTAAGACTTTGATTAAACAGCTGTCCTAGCTGTGGGTTTAATTCCTCATTGAGTTCATGGAGCACACAGCCGGGACACCATCAGGTCCCATGGATGCTGTGTTTTTGCTTTGGAGAGAGCAGTTCTCACTTGGGCTGGAGATGTTTGGGGGCTGCAATCGTTTGGTATAGATATCTCTCCTTTTGGGGGAGGGGAGAAGTTTGCACTGAACCTGTCAGCCAGTATGTTGGCAATGTCTGTAGGATCAGTAATCTTCACATCATTTTGAACTAGCTCTGAGCATATCTGGGAGTTTCCTCCCAGGTTTCTAACATAGCTAAAGAAGGCCTTATGATTGTCTTTTGAGTCTTTAGCTATTTTTCTCTCGAAATTTGCTTTGGATGATTTTATGAGAGCTCTTAGTTTTTACTTATAGTGATCAAGGGTGTCTTACCTTTTAAGGATTTTGCTCTATCTTGTAGTAGCTTCCTCCTTTTGTTGTAGAGTTTGTTTATGGCTGGGGTCCACCAGACTGGATGCTTGCCTTTGGTACAAAGAGTCTTTGTTTTGCTTGGGATTGCCTTATCCATGCAGTCCTGCAGGTGCTGGTAGAAGGCATTTGTAAGTGATTCAGCGGCTTGAGTACTGTTTTCCGCCGCTCGGGGCCTTAAAGGAGACCACACTAGTCTTTAGAAGTGTGAAGTCGGCTTTTGAGAAGTTCTTTACTGTGGTCTTTTTATTTCAGGTGGGGGTGGGATGAGGACCTCCAGCGAGATTAGTTTGTGGTCTGATCTCACCAGTGAGGGGTACACCTCCGGTGTTGAACATTGTGCTCCCATGTTCGTGATGATGAGATCAAGTATGTTATCTCCTCTTGTGGGGATGGTGACTAGTTGTTCCATGGCATTTGAGTTTATGAATTCCAGGAACTTTTGGGCTAGGGTGTTTGGGCTTGAGTAGTGTTCCCAGTCTATATTAGGGTAATTGAAGTCACCTAGTATGATGGTGTTTGGTGATACATTTATCCCCTCTAGTGTTTTCAGGAAGGCCATGTGAGGTTCCTGAGTTTGTGAGGGTGGCCTGTAACATGCTACAATTTGCAGAGCAGTCTTGCCTATGGTTAATTGCACCTGGATGGTCTCCGATGCATCGTGCGTTGCCACCAGTCTTGAGGTGTGGGTGTCCTTGATGAATATGGATACCCCCCTCCTTTCTTGGTATTGTCCAGATTTTGGGGCCGGAACGCATGATATGAGGTAAAACCTGATAGCGCCGGGGTGCTCTCACGAGCCTTGAACCAGGTTTCTGTCACAGCACAGACATCGATGTTCTCCATACTGAGAAGGGCCTCGAGTGCGTGCATTTTGAGATTTAGACTTCTGGCATTGAGCAGCATTACCCTTAGTTTTTTTCGTTTAATGTGTTCTAGGGTGGTAGGTTTAGAATTTGAGCCTTGCCTAAAAAAGGCACTATGGGGGTGGCAAGAGCCTTTGCCAATATCCGGAATCCCAGGGGTGACAGGTGCAAGCCGTCCCTTGAAGCAGCGTGGCTTGTCCAGCATGTCATCCCAGGCAGACAGACACTGGATCCCCTTTGAATGACACCAGTGTTTAAGCCAATTGTTAAAGCTGATCATCTTATCTCTGTATTGTGGCATCATTCTTGGTGAAGGTAGGATACTGCTCAAGGTCAGGGTCATACCTGTCTGGGCTACATAATCAGAGAGCTCCTCAATGTCTCTTTTCATGTAGTCCAAGGAGGTGCGTCTCAGGTCGTTTACACCAGCGTGGACAATGACTGAATCATATTTGTACCTGCTGTTGAGAGACCTGAGTGCTTGCGTTATGTGGCGGATTCTAGCGCCCGACAGGCAGCTTACTGTGACCTTCTCCTTACTCAGTCTGGTGAGCGGGACGTCAGTGTGTCTGACTATGGAGTCACCAATGACTAGTGTGTCTGGCATTGTGTTTGGCCTTAAGGGCTGTGACTGTTTGACACTCTGACTGTGAGGTCTATGTGTTGCAGGTGTTGTGTTCTGAGGTGGTGGTTGTTTGGGTGTCTGCTTTGGTGGCCTCTGCTGTTTTGGTAGATTTTGATCAGAGCCTCCGAGTATGTCTTTGTGTGTTTATGTGTATGATTTGAGGTTGTAATGGTAATATGTGAGACTGGGTCTATAGTGTGTGTGGTAACCTTCTCCTCCTGACTGGTCTTGCCAGTCCTATGTTGAGAGAGCTCAGCCTCCAGTTTGGCCGTGTAGTTGCATCTCTCGCATGTATTTGTGTTTTGTGGGAGGAGGAGAGGGTTGTCTGTGTACATGAGGCAATTGTAACATTGCCTCAATATTCCCAGGTTCACCAGCTGAGCAGGTGGTCATGGATGCTTTAGTTGTAGCTGAGTTATGGTGCAAAAGGTCATTGGTGAATTACATCGAACTGTGCTATAATCAAAGCTGACGAGGTTTAATGTAACATCATTTCACATATTTCATTTGCTTTGCTTTTGTACCATTATGGACTTAGTACATTTATTTTCTGGGGCTGTAGATCAGGAGGTTTGAGGGACATAGTCCCTCACCCAGAAGCAGCTTTTTCATAATGATTGCAAAGGTAAATGTATTGTTTACATTTCTGAACATCATTCCTGGGATTCACTAAATGCACCTCATATGAACTTGTCTATATCTCTTCCTTTTTTAGTTGTCCTTTCTTGTCTTATCTTCAGTACATCTTCAAGATTATCTCTACTAAACATACTGTATGAACAACCATCATATGTTACTACCTGCTATACTTTTAATTGTATGTCTAAATCTCTATGCTTATGTAAATATCTTATGCAATCATATGTTATTATCTGCTATATTTTATAAGGGAATGTGTAAACCACAATGCTCATGTAAATGTCTTATGTGTAGTATGTTAGCGATTGTTCTGGACCTTTTCTCCCAGGCCTCTGCTGAAAACAGGCAGCTCTATCCAGTTGGACCTCCCCGGTAAACAAATATAAAATGCATAAATAAATAAATAAATAAATTGTGTAGGCTTAGCACAAAGTGTACAAGATTTACGAGCATTAGCATGATGAGCAGTAGCACTCATTGAATATACATCCTGGCCATCTCACTTACACATCGATAAGCACCTTTTTGTGGTCAGTGCAAGTGTTGATGACCATCAAAAGGTACATGGAGCGATATACCTAGCATCAGGTGAAGGTTGTATGCACATTTTCCCTTCATCCATAGCCTTGATGACCCTTTTGAAGAATTCTACTAGGTTAAGTAGGCAAGACCTTCCCTTACAGACAAACTGGAATGGTTTAGTATCTGTAGGTTGCCAATGTCCTTGATGATTGTTTCCATAATTCATTCCATGTCTCTGCATACATATTAGACTTGCCAGTCTGATGGGTCTGTATGTAGTTCCTGAGATTAGTTGATGACTCACCCTTATGAAGAAGGATTGTCCATTGCAGCCATTCATTATGTGGCATGTAATGTTTTAACAGTGTAGCTGTAAACTGCCTCAAGTGGTCCTGCTAGGTCATTTTTTAGGCTACTTAGGGACACAACTGGGCATATTGCCATGACCCATTGAAGCTGTTTTTGGCCTTAGCAATTGCTGCCAGGACCTGCTCCCTGTTGATAGTTGTTGGAGGGATATGCTAGAAGGGATTTTACAGGGGGTAATGGGGGTTGGGTGGGTGAAGTAAGAGCTAAATTAATCTACTACTAGATAAACTATGTCACCCTGGTCAGTGAAGGCTGTGCCATTTACAACCAGTTCTACAGACTGCTGAGTGTTACTTTTAAGGTTCCTCACACAGCTGAAGAAATACTTGTGATTGTACTTAGCTTTGGAGGCTATCCTGACTTCATAATTGGCCTTGTTTAACTTTATTAGACATCTTAGTTTCTTGTTTGCTTGAATCAGAGAGACCTCTTGTCTATATGAGGGTTGCTGTTTCTTATTTTGGCCATGACTTTTGTCCTTTTGTTATATATACCCTGTTAAGGTAAAATTCCCAACAATGAGGTTTGTTTTTGATGTTAGACTTGGGCTTATTTCTGTTATGCACGGTAACCTCAATGCAGCCATTTACATGTTTGTAGAGGGTAGATAATAACATATTCAAACATGTGCCTTACTAAGGCAACAGCATACAGAACATTTTCTCATTTCCTCCGGCAGCAGTAGAAGCCTTAGTAATTCTCTTAGGAAAGGCAAAGTTCATCAAATGACATAATAAGCATCAAATAATGCAGAAATTCTTTTAAGAGGACTCTCCAACTCTAAAAGTATACAGCAGAAAGCTAGATGACAAAACTGTTACCTATAAGCACATTCATAATCATACTGGCACAACTGAGTCTAAGGAGTAATGGCTGAATTTGAACTGACTACCTAAGATCACAAGGTACAGAACACTGTCTGAATCACATGTTCCACATGAGATTTTGGTTTACAATTGTGACACATTTGACTGGATGATGTCATCATTGTTTAATAAAGTTGTTGAAGAGCACAGTGACACTACACAACTACACATCCTAAATGCATTAGAAGCCTTCTCTACACAGCAAAACAGACACACTTACAATAGTCAATCATTGCTGGATTCAAACCACCTACCTATTCAGTTACATAGGCTAAACAGCACAAAATCAACAGCCTGTGACACAGGATATGTCATACTACAACTGTGAGGTAGATCAATTTTGAAAGCAAGGTGTAATCATCGTGTTTTCACAAACTGGCTTTTCCCTGGGAATACTAGAAATTTATAGTGTAGGCCTCTGGCAGTAAAAATATGTATACTAAGTGAAAGTTTATACAAGGGATGCTGTCACAGAAACAATTGTACATGACACTACACGTGCACTAGTTAAAAAAATGCTGGATTTGAAACCTCTACCTATCTAGTTCTAAAACCTAGAGAACACAGTATTAATTGCAAGCTCCAGGAGAAGACTTAATTTAAAGATGTGAACATGCACATTTGTAAGTATTCAAATTTCACTCTTTTGATGATCACTTATGTATCAACACTGTGCATGTCCAAGCAAATTACATACTTCTGTGATAACATCCTATATACTGTCATTCATGTACCTTTTTTACGTTGTGAGGTATCAGTGACAATCACGAATGTAAAACAGCACATCGTCAAGCAAGCATTCATGACAGTTCATACCGAGGTGATTGCTTGCAAATAGTAACCCTTTATTGTGTCATTCTCACTTGTATTGACTAATGCTTACACAATATGCATTGATAATACAAACAGACATTTCCTAAATTTAACAGAGCACTTCTGGATAATACTGATGGATTATGTGTAAAAAGGTTACACTTTATTGTAGCAAAGTTTCAAGTGCAACCATTGGAGTTCAGACATATATTATCAGATTGTGAAATCCAGATATCTTGGTTTCTTTGCTGGCTGTTCATAGCGCAGGGAGAATAAGTAAAGTAGCAAAAAGGATACCAGAATAATGCGGTCAAAGGGAAAAACTCGCAAGAGTTTACTATAAGCTGAGTACTTCCATTTTCCCTAATTTACAGATGCTGCTTGGCACCAGACATTGTGCAACTGCTGAGGAGACAATGTGATGATACAGACAAGATAATAGACATATACAGGAGTGAGAGAGAGGCAGGAAGCAAGTAAATTATGACAGATGCAAGTTAATAGGGACTAGTTTACCTACTGGCAAGCACACCATACCAGGTCGCATACAGCTAACCCTCCCCCACCTTACTCCACTAGTTAACTGTGTAGAAAAAAAAACAATCTCTTAGGTTAGGTAGCTTTTACCTTGGCATGTATTACTTTTGCTCCCTGACAAATATACAAATCTGCAGCTAACCTTGTGGACCACCTTTAGCCCTGGTTTCTTAGTTCATACTTAGCAACAGATAGTTTTTCAGCATAGTTTCTCTCACCTTTCTTAGCTCTACCACAAGAAACACAATTTGTATCCCTCATTCTATAAAGATAACTTTGGAAACCTCCCAGAATCACTAACATTCTCTTTCCGACCAGTAACTCAGCACAGAGTCAATAGCTTACCCCATTAGCATTCTAATTACCTGATCCATCTCCGAATCTATACTCTCTCATATTTGGAAGAAATCCATAATAACCCACTTCACAAAGGTGGTAACATCAGTGATTTAACTAATTATCGACCATTCTCCATTTTCTCACCTTTATCTAAGATACTAGAAAAATGTGTACAAACTCAACTTCTCAAACACCTCATTGACAATAATCTACTCACCCCTATTCTACATGGCTTTTGACCTATATATAGTACAGATACAGTCTTACTTCATTTTACTGGCACTGTAAACAAAGCTCTGGATACTGGACTTTTATCAACAGTTGTCTTACTAGACCTATCTAAAGCTTTTGACACAGTGTCATACACTAAACTAATTCAACAACTAGCAACATTAGGATGCTTCAAACAAACCCTTACCTGGTTTAACAATTACCTAGACAACAGATAACAGTCTGTGAGATGGCAAAATAGTCTATCCAGCTACATAGTTAATAAAACAGGGGTTCCTCAAGGATCCATTCCTGGACCATTGTTTTTCAATGTATTTAATAATCGCCACACAGTCTCCCTTCAGAGCTCACGCATACAATATGCTGATGATTCCACCATCATATCCTCATCTAGAAATTTCAAAAACCTTCTGAAAATAACACAAAACACATTATCATTAATAGAAACATAGCTAGATGAAGCACAATTACTTTTAAATCCCCAAAAATCCAAGTTATTAGTTTTCTCATCCATAAAATTTTAAAATCTTCTCCCAAAACAAGACTGAAATAGTGGTGAATACTGTAAAATTACTAGGCGCCTCCATAGATAATAAACTATCCTTTGAACAACATATACTTAATACAATAAAAAACACACTTTAAATTAGGCAAACTTTATAGACATACATTTTATATAGATATTCTCATGAGAACAAAACTAGCATGTACTCTCCTACTCCCTTCCCTACTTTATGGCTCCCCCATTTTTACAAACCTTCACACATCCCTAACTAACAAATTACAATCATGCTATTATAAAATTGTTAAATTTGCCTGTGGCCTACCAAACCTTACACACCATTGCCAAGCCATTAAGACATTGAATTAGCTTGAGTTTCCTATTACCTTCAGTACACCCAAGTCACTATCGCTCACAAACTACTATATTACCCAGAACATTGCCCAATACTTTCAGATAGTATACAAACCTACACCCCCTCCAGAAATGTATGGTCATATAACAAACATCTTCTATGTATGTCCAAACCTAACAAGAGATCAGAACAAAGTTTATATTCCTATGCCACAGCAAAAGTATGGAATGAACCCGCCCCCCCATTACACTACTTGATTCCATAAAAACCTTCAAATATACTCTGAAAATCTCTTTCCTGAAAGCCAAGCTTGCCTTTGGGGTCCATATTATATGCTCAAAGAGTCTTTTCTTTGAACATGTAAAGGTCGACACATAAAGAGCGAAAGCTGTAAACTGCAAACAGCCACTTCCGCAATTTTTTTCCTAGGGAAAAACTTCACTTGGCCGTAAACATAAAAATAAACCTTAAAGCCCTCCACACCCCCTAACTAAATATACCAACTCTGAGATTGCACTACATTGGAGAAAAGGGCAATTCCCAATAATGCTCAAGCAAATTTTTTCACAGGGAAAACATTTGCAGAAGTGTCTGTTCATGGTTTCCAGTGTTCGCTCTTTTTGTGTCAGCGTTTAAGTGTTCGAAGAAGAGACACTTTGAGCTTCTAATATAGACCTTTGCCTTTGTTCCCAAACCCAAAGCCCACCATAGATCTAATCCTGGGTCCCTGCTGTTTCAAATTGTTTCTTCTGTTCCTAAATGACTCCACCCAACCATGTTATTGTTCACTAATATTTCTGCACACTTAATCTGCATCTCCTTTACTGTCTCTTCTATTACAGTCTATGGCTTTAACTTCTAATCATCTCTTCTATCAGAATGTGTAAAGAATGGATTGATATAAACTGTTTTTCTTACAGCACACAATATGCTATTGAATTATGGCATATCAAACACTGATATTTTAACCCAATTGTATAAAATTCATTAGCTTGCTTATTACTGATTGCAAAATTGAATAATTTAAAAATAATTGTTACGTCTTTATTACTGTAAATAGTAATTCCTTGTATAATCTGTATAATCTTTACTGTAATTTGGAATTTTTCTCCCAGGGCCTCCACTGAAAATGGGTTTCTGACCCAGTGGATTTTCCCGGTCAATAAATAAATAAATAAATAAAAACAATATGTAGGAAAAAGCTACACATAAAATAGTCTAATAAAACAGCCAATAAAAGTTTGACATATGTCTGGATTAGAACCCTTAAAAGTAAACAAATATCAGTGTATAGATCTGAGCATTATCTAAGCACACTACAAAGGAACTTCTAATTCACCCAGTTTAAATAACAGAAATGAAGGGCAGTGGCAACTTACTGAAGCAGAAGGGGGAGAGAGATAGAGAGAGAGAGAGAGAGAGAGAGAGAGAGAGAGAGAGAGAGAGAGAGAGAGAGAGAGATGAAGTGAGAAATACCAAGAGTTTTGTTTATGGAGCATTTAAGGCCATCTTCATGATGCGTTGCTATTAGGTGTTTCCTCATTTATACTCTGTCATGCTCTGTACAATAAATGCTATGTGGAGCAAGAAGGGGTAGGAGAGTAGGAACAAACTTCTGTGGCTCTGCTCAACAGGGGCACAGGAAAATAATTTTCTTGGGTGGCGAAAGCCAGGGTACATTTTTTGGCTAGGCTTATATAGGCCCTAGGGCCAATAGCCTAGTACCTACCTATGAACCTATAAGATTAAGACATAAACAGAATAAGGGTATGTTACTAAGTTTCCCTAATGGGAATGGAATGTTTTTGCAAATGGTTTCTTGCTGTGCTATTCAAATGCTATGTTCATGAAATGTGGTAACCAGAGATAAATACAGACATTTGCAGTTAAACATATGATAAGAATGTAAAATAACATGAAATAATAAATTGACATGCTGCTGTAATTGAACCCTTGACACTAGGCAAAAACATCAGTCTACAGAGAGTAATTATCTCAGCACAACACATAGGAACTTTTGGTTCATTACATCCAGCAGCCTAAGAACTGTTAGAGTAACCATTTCAAAATAGTACCTTTCCTCTGCCTTTACTCTGTATTCCTATAGTGCAGTGGTCTTAAGCACATTTATACAAAAGTAACTGGAGTAGTGCAGGAAAGGGTAAAAACTCACCAGTTTTTTCTCCATTGGACATGAAATGCCATTTACAGTAATTTAGCAATGGTGCATGATGCCAAACTCTGCACAAATGCTGAGGAGAAAGTGTAGGCTTTTTGATGGGCCATTTCTGGCCCTGTGGGTTGTGTACACTTCTATTTTTAACCAGATTAAACTCGTAAAAAAGGGGTTGATAGGACAGTTGTGAAAATGGTGAGTAAGCAGAGGGTAAGACACGGGAAAATTGGCAGGATGATGGTGGTGGGAGAGCACCATAGCTATGCACTTCTTAACAACATAGATGTAGAACTGTACACAGAATTTCATACATTGTAGGGTATTTTACATACATACTTCACAAGACATACTGTCCTAGACACATAATTATGATATGTGGTAACTCATAATTTTTCAAATAAAACTGCAAATCATACCTAGGCAAGTGCATTTTAAATTAAATGTCATCATTTCCATGTTTAATTAATACACATTATGTTGGGCTTCTATAGCAAGCATTAATGATACATTTTTTTGCAATAAACTTAGTTATGATACTCATCTGTATTTAGAGTTACATTCATAATCAAAATGTTGTGACAAGGGGCATATAGCCAAGATGGCAAACTGAGTACAGTAACTGAGGAAAGCTCCGTGACTGAACACTTTTCTCTGACAGAAAATGTAATCAAAAAATAAAATTTGTTGACATTTGTTAGCTAGTTTTATTTGTTAATAGTCAGAGAAAATATTTATAGCTTCAAGTTCTTCAAAAGTTTTAAGTTTTGTCAGAATTTCAACTGCTTGGTTAAGGGAGAAGAGACTTCAACATGAGTCACTCAAAAAATGGTACTCAGGATGCTTGTGTTAAAAAAGACATCCAGTCAATACTATATAGTATACAGGATGCAGTATTAAAATAGACAAACTGGATACCAAACTAGAAAGTTTCAAAGAAGATACCAGCAAGAGGATGGAACATTTTGAAATTCTTATGAAACAACAAGGTGCACAAATTAGCAGTATGGAAGAGTCTTTCTGTGATCATGATGGAAGAATAATTGAAGGTGAGTCTCAGACTGAATTTCTTTTAAAACAAAATAAATGGCTCATAGAAAAACTTGATGATTTTGAAAATAGACTGAGACAAAATAACATTAGAATTTATGGTATATCTGAAACGTATGAGGGAAACAGTATAATACACTTTTTAACTATCTGGCTATATAAAACAATAAATCTACCCAAAACTTTATCTTTTGGAATTGAAAGTGCACATAGATCCATGAGAACACCTTCTGAGAAGGAAAACTTACCAGGATGCTCAATTATAGTTAAGTTCATGTCTAGCTTAGAAGGTCATATATTAAAAGCAGCATGCTTGAGCCCACCTAATAAAATAGGTGAACATGTAGTTGAATTTGATAATGATTATTCCGTTAAAATAATGAGTAAAAGAAAATCATATTTACCACTGATCAAGGAACTTAAAAAAAAGAATATTAAAGCCACTTTGGTGTTTCCTGCAAAGATCAAATTATTCCTTTCTGAAGAAATCAAAATATTTAACATGCTGGAGGAGGCATCCACTTTTGTTAGCAATAAAATCCTTAATAATACTGAAAAAGGGAGTGGAACAGTATAGCCCTGAAAAGACACAGTAAGCGGAATTATTGGAAATCTACTTCTAAAACTAAAAAGCCTAAAAACAAGTTCATAGGTTCATAGGTTTATACTAGGCTATCTGCCCTAAGGCATTTATAAGCCTAGCCCAAATTTTTGTGGCTTACGCCACCCCTTATATGAAAAAATACTGTGCCCATTAGTTTGTTGTGCCTCTGTCCAGCAGTGACACAGAGATGATTCCCAGGATAAACCTACGATCTCCCATCCACAGGTCAAGATTTCTCTTGAACAAAGACAGCGAGGTGCTCTGCCTCACATGGATCGGGATTTTATTCCACAGCATAGGGAGTCTCTGAGTGATAAATCTATCCCTCCAGCACGTCCTATTTATATCCGTGCTAAGGTTTAAGTCGCTTGCTCTAGTGGTTTTGGTGGATTTGGATTTTTTGAGGTGGAGCATGTCCATTAATTCCGGGTTGGACATGGCCTTGTATGCCAGGCACATGTCACCTCTGAGCAGACGGTATGCAACTGAATAGAGCTGGAGTTTCTTCAATCTGGCAGCATATGACAGATTTTGGAGTCCCTTTATCCTTTTGGTGAGGAACTTTTGGGGTCTCTCCAATTGCTGCAGATGTCGGGTGAGATACATCCCGAATGGGGCATTGTACTCGATCATTGGTCTGATAAGTGAAGAGTACAGGGGAACAATGACCTCACTAGATCTGGATGTGAATCCCTTCATGATCAGGTGGGCAATGTAGAAGGTCTTTCTAACCACTTTAGCAACATGAGTGTCAAAAGAAAGACCACTGTCAACCTGGGTCCCCAGGTCCCTGATAACCTCTTCTGTGCTTAGTGGATTGCCACCTATATGGTAGCTTGGGGTTACCTTGTTTTTCCCAAAGGGTATGACTATACATTTTTGGCGTTTAACTTCAGGCCATGGCTCTGGCACCAGCTATCTGTTTCCGTGAGTCCCTTCTGAAGGATATCCGTGTCCGATGCACTTTCTACTATGGCGCCCAGTTTGCAGTCGTCTGCAAACTTTGTCAGCCAAAGTCCTCCCATGTTGGCCTGTACTTCTGAGAAGTAGATGCCGAACAATAGGGGGCCAAGGACCGAGCCCTGTGGGACACCACTTGTGACCGGCTTGGAGTCTGACATAGCGCCAGCAACTCTAACCCTGTGGGTTCTGTCCTTAAGCCAGTTTGCAACCCATCTTGTGACATATGGGTTTACATTTAAGCTGGTAAGTTTTTCTACAATACCCGAGTGGGATATTGTATCGAAGGCCTTTGCAAGGTCAAGGTAGGCTGTATGGACTGCCTTTCCCTCATCAATGGCCTTGGTGACTGTTTCAAAGAAGTCGACCAAGTTCAAAAGGCATGATCTGCCCTTGACGAAGCCAAACTGGGTCGGGTCCAATGTCTGCAAGTCCCCTATATCTTTGTTTATGAGCTCCATTATGATCCTCTCCATAGCTTTGCAGACTAGACTTGTTAAGCTTATGGGGCGGTAAGTACCAGGGTCCGTAGAGGCACCGCCTTTGTGGAGTGGGACCACAGTTGCCATACGCCACTCCTTGGGCACGTATCCTGTGGTAAGGCTGAGATTAAACAGCTGCCTTATGTGCGGGTTTAATTCCTCATTTAGCTCGTGTAGCACACAGCCGGGGACACCATCCGATCCCATTGATGCTGTGTTTTTAGCTTTAGAGAGAGCAGCTTTCACCTGCACATTTGAGATGTCTGGGAGGCTACACTCTGCTGGGATAGTTATCTCTCCTTTAGGGGGGGAGAGGGGGTGAAGTTTGCACTGAACCTGTCTGCCAGTATGTTGGCAATGTCTGTGGGTTCAGTGATTTTTGTATCATTTTGGACTAATTCTGAGCATATTTGGGAGTTTCCACCCAGGTTCCTAACATAGCTGAAAAAGGCCTTATGATTGTCCTTTGAATCCATGGCAATTTTTCTCTCAAAATTGGCCTTAGTTGATTTTATGAGTGCTCGTATTTTTTTACTAATAATGATCAGGGGCGACTTCCCTTTTATGGATTTTGTTCGATCATGTAATAGCTTTCTCCTCTTATTGTAAAGTTTGTTAATGGCTGGGGTCCACCAGACTGGACGCTTGCCCTTTGTGGAAAGAGTCTTGGTTTTATTTGGGATTGCCTGATCCATGCAGTCCTGGAGGTGTTCATAGAAGGCATTTGTAAGGGCTTCCGCAGCTTTGGTTGTGGTTTCCACTAGCTCAGGGGCCTTGAAGGATACCACACCAGTCTTGAGTAGTGTGAAGTTTGCTTTAGAGAAGTTCTTCACTGTGGTCTTTTTTGTTTGGGGTGGGGGCGGGATGTGGATTTCCAGTGAGATTAGTTTATGATCAGATCTCACCAATGAGGGATATACTTCCGGTGTGGAGCATTTTGTCCCCATGTTTGTGATAATGAGATCTAGTATATTTTCTCCTCTCGTGGGAACAGTGACTAGCTGTTCCATGGCATTTGAATTTATGAACTCCAGGAACCATTGGGCTAGAAAGTTAGGGCTTTAGTAATGTTCCCAGTCTATATTTGGGTAGTTGAAGTCACCCAATATGATGGTGTTTGGAGATACATTTATACCCTCCAGTGTCTTCAGGAAGGCTGTGTGGGGTTCCTGAGTTTGAGAGGGTGGCCTGTAGCATGCTACAATTTGTAGAGCAGTTTTGCCTATGATTAGTTGCACCTGGATGGTTTCTGAAGCTTCGTGCGTTGCCACCAACCTGGAGGTGTGGGTATCCTTTATGAATATGGATACACCCCCTCCTTTTGTGGTGTGGTCTGGGTTTTGGGGCCGGAACGCATGATATGAGGTAAAACCTAATAGTGCTGGGGTGCTCTCAGGAGCCTTGAACCAGGTTTCAGTTACAGCACAGACATCGATGTTCTCCATACTGAGAAGGGCCTCGAGTGCGTGCATTTTGAGATTTAGACTTCTGGCATTGAGCAGCATTACCCTCAGCTTCTTCCCATTTTTGTTTTCTAGGGTGGTAGGTTTAGAATTTGAGCCTTGCCTAAAGGGGTGGCAAGAGCCTTAGCCAATATCCGGAATCCCAGGGGTGACAGGTGCAAGCCGTCCCTTGCGAAGCAGCGTGGCTTGTCAAACATGTCATCCCAGGCAGACAGACACTGGATCCCCTTTGAATGACACCAGACATTAAGCCAATTGTTAAAGCTGATCATCTTGTCTCTATATTGTGGCATCATTCTTGGTGAAGGAAGGATACTGCTCAGGGTCAGAGTCATACCTGCCTGGGCTACATAATCAGAGAGCTCCTCTATGTCTCTTTTCATGTAGTCCAGGGAGGTACGTCTCAGGTCGTTCACACCAGCGACTGTCATTCTGTGATAGCAGGACCATTAATTTCTGAAACAATACAGTAGATTTGCATTTTAAGTAAAAGTTTTGTACTGGACTTCCAGCTTCAAAACATATGTAAGCACATATTTATATTTCAAGCTAAAACATTTTGCATGATTAAGACTATAACGGGTTAGTTATTTTCTGTTTTACTGTACAGTAAAAGACTTAATATATTTAATTTAAGTAAACCTATACATGTGTTTCTAAATGTTAAACAAATATTTCTTGGAAGAGAATGTCATTGTGTTATAAGCAATAAAATTGGTAACTTTAAAGCTATATAAGTTATGCATTTTATTTGTGCAAATTTGCTTAGCATGTGCATTGCCGGGTTAAGTGAGTGTCATATGTAAGTAATATGGTAATTAGAAGTATTAAAGTGCTGGTGATTTTATTTTCTTTGTTCCTGTTTAACACATTCCTTTCACAGGCCATTTATGAAACATCAGACACTTGAAAGCATATGAACAAAAGAATATTCAATTTCTTCAAAATGCTGGATTTTCTCACCTTAACCTGTTCTAAAGAAAATCTTGGTCAAATTTCATCACTGATGTCTGTGAAAGAAGAAAAGAACTTTCTGTTTTTTTGTTTCCCTTAAGTATATAGAATTGGTAAGACAAAAGCTATAGTAATGTTAATACCGAGAAGTAACATAATTTGCTTACATTTTACTTGCTAATATCTTATGCTATAGTGTTATTAACATTAACAGTACATATTAGCTGTGGTTTCACTTCATATACTTGAAATGCTGAAATCTCGAATTTCAGCATTTCGAGAGCATGAAGCCAAAACTTCAGAATAGCGAAAGTGCATAAGTGCGAATGTGAATATGTCAAATTCACGTATAGGCAGTGACGCTACGTTATGGGAAGTTTTTGCTTGGGATATTTGTGTTCGGACTTTCAGGTGAATGAGTGTATGTGAGCGTTTTTGTAACATATGTGTATGTGTGATGTTTGTGTGTGTGTGTGTGTGTGTGTGTGTGTGTGTGTGCGAGGGACTGTAGAATTTGTGTGTTTGAGTTTTTTTTTTTCTCTGTGCGATCTTGTATTTAGTATATATAAGTAGGGAGGGTGTGGGAGGTGCAGGGGGGCTTGCCCCCCACTTCTGTTTAGTGTAGGTATGTGTCTGTGTGGTGTTTTGTTGTGTTTTTGTTTTTTGTGGTGTAGGTGTTGTGGTTTGTGTGTGGTGTAGTGTATGTGTGCTCGGGTTTGTAATTTCGATTTTCTGAGGTTTCGGTGTTGTGATTGTTTCGGCTTCATGCACTCAAAATGCTGAAATTCAGGATTTCAGCATTTCGAGTATGTGAAGTGAAACCATTAACTGTACATATTAATTGAAACAAGTAAAGTTAGATGTTTGTTACTGATTAAAACGGCATAAAATAACTAAGAAGAATGAGTAATTTACTATGAGTTGTCATTTTCACATTCTGTAGTTGAATTATGATGTCTGCATATAAAGCTTAGATCAGAACAACAGTTCACAATGGCTAAAAACTCTCATTCAAGTTAAATAAGCATAAATTCTTTTATATATAATCAAGATTGCTTATAATATTAGAATTAATAAGAGTAAACATCTTATGAATAATATGCATATGGACAAGGAATGCAATGTCTACTATGTAAGATTAATAAAAGAGCAGTACCAGTAAATTAAGAGATATGTACACATACTATAATATTTAATAGAGAGCTAATGATTAAATAACTATTTGATGGGATATTTTAGAAATATAATATATATAGGCAAGGTAGAATACAAATGGGAAAATAAGACAGAAACATATATTCAAGTACTTGCAACAAAAGCACTATGACCCAGCATACTGCAAAACTTAAATAAAACAAAAACACTGACCAGGAAAGTCACAGCACACAGAGAGTTTAATAGTTTGAGTTATTTCATTTTAGTAAAGCAGGAACTTCCTCAGAAACAATGTAGCAACTTCCTGCATTCTTTAAAAAACCTTAAAGGCATCAAGCATTACAAAATTATGCACACATTAATTATGGTTGCAAAATAAATAAATAATGCTAGGAAAACATTTAAAAACAAAGCTCAATAAATGGAAACATTAAAATTATTATATATAACATATTCATGTCTAAAGTGTAAATGTTAAAATGTTAAATGCTTCGCATGTAGTCAACCCAAAAGACAAACCTGTGTAGAACCCTCCCTAAAACCAAACTGCCAAAGGATGCATCAGTGCTAGTTGACATAAAGCTTAATACTTTGTATTGTGTTAAGTTCTCTTTTATTAGCAATAAATGCAGTTATTCCTATGGACCTGTCTTTGTTGTTATTTATGAAATTTAGTAGTTTAGTTTATAGAAAGGAAGAATTTAAAAAAAATCTGTAATGTTAAGATAGTGTTGGAGGAATGCATTAGAGTATTATATATAATTAAATTAATATGGTGATTAGATGGGCCATATTATCTTTTAAAAGAAATCTTTTTAAATACATATTATGGATATAAACTAACATAAAAGGCAGTAAACATAACAGCAACATAACGTTGCAGGCAGTAAACACAGCACTAACCAAAATGCAGGAAACAAAGCTGAAAAAAAACGTTGCTTCATGAACTTTAAAATTTGGATTTATTGCAATACGAACAGGTGACGTGGTAAGGGCTTTCACCTGGATAGGCTTCTTCAGACCAAAAGAACCCCCCTCTTGTACACCCTTATATGGTAAAAAAGGCGCCAAAAACACATAAACCATTAAAGGCACAGTACAACTATCATGGTATACAACATAAATGAAGTGCTTACTATAAAACACATTAACCATAGTAAAATAAAAACACCTACACCACTTATAAAACATGAATAGAGATGCATAAAAACAAAAAACTGCATAAATTCATACTAATTGCACAACACTAACAATAAATCCTCTCATAAAAATGCTCTCATAATATATGTAAAAAGCGCAGTCATACATAGCACTTCAAGCTCCTGGACTTCAGAAAAGGTCTCAATGGTACTTTCTCATTCAGTCCAGAAAACATCTGCTCTAAGTCAGTCTAAGTATCAGAAAGTACCACTGAGACCTTTCCTGAAGTCCAGGAGATTGAAGTGATATGTATGACTGTGCTTTTTACATATATTATGAAAGCATTTTTATAAAAGCATTTTTATGAGAGGATTTATTGTAGTGTTGCGCAATTAGTATGAATTTATGCAGTTTTTAGTTTTTATACATCTCTATTCATGTTTTATGAGTGGTATATGTGTTTTTATTTTACTATGGTTAATGTATTTTAGAGTAAGCACTTAATTTATGTTGTATACCATAATAGTTGTACTGTACCTTTAATGGTTTATTTGTTTTTGGCGCCTTTTTTGCCATATAAGGTTGTACAAGAGGGGGGGTTCTTTTGGTCTGAAGAAGCCTATCCAGCCGAAAGTACTTACCACGTCTCCTGTTTGTATCACAATAAACCCAAATTTTAAAGTTCATGAAGCAGCAGTTTTTTCAGCTTTGTTTCCTGCATTTTGGTTAGTGCTGTGTTTACTGCCTGCATTGCTACTGTGCCTTTTATGTTAGTTTATGTGCTTGGACTGAGTTTGGCACAGGTAGCATTAGTCCCGTGTGGAGTGATATTTCTTGGACATATTATGGATAGTTTAACCTATTATATATTAATGCAAATGGATTAAATAATGGCAACAAAATGAAATTGTTAGTGAAATATCTAAAATTACAAAGACGAGACATTATATTTTTGCAAGAGACTCACTTGATAGATAAAAAGCATACAATATTTTAGTAAGTTACATTATGAATGAAGTGTTATCATCTGCTTCTTCTAACAAAAAGAGGAAAGGAACTGCTATACTTTGTATAAAATCTACTGTAATGCCTAAGGTCATGGATTCCATTAATGATACCAAAGGAATGTATACATTTGTAACAATTAAATACAAGGGCAAACTCTATACACTAGCTACTTTTTCTAGATCCCTGGAATAAGTGCAACAGTGGCTAAAGATCACTTAAACTTACTACAAAGTCATTGGAAGGATAGTTTAATTTTATCAGGGGAATTTAACTGCCTATCTAGTATAAACGATACAAGTGAACAGAAGAAAGCTAAAATACTAGCATTAGCTAAATAACTAAATAGATGGATTTGTAATAATAATTTAGTTGATTTACTAGTAAAAGCAGAAGATTAGTCACTGTACTTCACTCATTACTTTTATACGCATGGGACATAAACCAGAACTGATAGGATTTATGCCTTTATAGATTTACTTAATAAAGTGAATTATTTTTAAACTTCTCCTTGTCCTTTATCTGATCATAATGCACTAAGTATTAATATCGTAATAGATATATAAAGAATTTTCAAATTATTTACAGAATCCCAGTACATGTGATAAAATTAAAAGAGATTAAGGGTTACCTTAAGGAACAATTCAGCATGTTTTTATCTTTAAATGATAATGGTCAGGTTAGTAAAGTCATACTATGGGACTCTTAAAAATGCATATTAAAGATATAATGGAAAGATGAGCTAGTAATAAAATGAAAGAATGGAATAAAGATTTGGTAGAAATACAAGATGAAATAGACAAAGTGATGTCTGAACAACAAAGAAATTAGATTATGCTGAAGTCATTAAAATACTGACAAAATATCAAGCAGTTTTAACACATAAAGTGGAGATAGCTTCAGAAAAAAATAAAATTGCATAGCTATGCATAGCTATGCAATGACTTCAAAAAATCTACATAGATTATCTAATAGAAGTAAGATGTTAAGCAAAAAGGCTCAAATCAATAATGTCCAAAATGCTAACACTAATAAGCTTACTTTGGATATAAAAGAAATGCTTATTTTTTTAAAATCCATTAGGATCTTAATAAAGATAAAAATAATAATCCTGATGATCACAAAAGAAAAATGTTACTAATACACTTAATGACCAACAAATATATCTGTTGAATAAGATCATTACCCTGACAGAAGTTAAAGAAGCTTAACAAGTGGTAAAAATGGTAAAACTTAGGGGTTAGATGGTTTAAGTATGGAATTATATAATCTGTTTCTGTTAAATATTTTAGAATTACTGAACAGCATTTTCAGGTTAATTCACTGTGACAAAATAATTCATCCCTCATGGAAATTTTCTGCAATCTCACCTATACTTAAACAAAGAAAGGATAATAAGTTAGTCTTCTCATATAGACCTATTTCATTATTAATGTAGATTATAAAATATTTACTTCCATTTTTACCACAAGATTAAGATATATATTAGATAAAGTAATTACTAAAGCTCAAACAAGATTTATAGTCAATAGATTAATGTATGATAATATAAAAGGGTAGTAACTGTCCTAGAAAAAAGAATGGAAAAGAATTGGCCCTAATTAGCTTAGATACTGAGAAAGCTTTTGATTCTGTAGATTGGAATTACTTGTTTAAAATTTTAGAAGTGTTTGCATTTCCAGAACAGGTTATTGGAATATTAAAAAAGTATATAGACTCTAAAGCATATGTTAAAATTGGATTTTACATTTCTTGAGGATTCACTTTAAACAAAGGCACAAAAAAGAATGGCCCTTGCCCCTTTACTATTTGCATTACTTATCAAACCCTTAGTTAATAGTATAAGAAGTAATAAAAAATGATGGATTCTCAATTAATAGAGATTGCCAGTCTAAACTATAGCTTTTTGCAGACAATATTTTACCAACTATAGGAGATTTAAATTATTCAATAGAAGAAATAAATGAAGAAACTGAACATTTCTAGAATTATCACTGCTGAAATTTAATAATAATAAAACTGAAACTTTAGAGTTAAATCAGTTACTAGGTATATACTAGATACTACATAGATAGTAAGTTTAAATATAAATATAAATATAATTGGGAAGGACAAGAACTAAAACATTTGGGAATAAAAATCTATTAAGATGTGAGAAAGATTATTAATAATAATTTTGAAAAAGTAATTGAAGAATTGTTACTTCTTATTAAAAATGGAATGAATGTTATTTTTCCTTTTGATAGGTTATTACTTATTAAAATGATTATATTACCCAATATTATATCTCTATATCTATATCTATATACATATAGACAGGTGCATACATCTCTCTCTCTCTCTATATATATATATATATATATAATATTATATATATATGTATATATATATATATATATATATATATATATATATATATATATATATAGGTATATATTATATTACATTTGATGGCTTTAATACCTGACAAAAAACTGGAAAAAAAAAACATTAACTCCATTCTTATGGTATCCTAAAAATCCAAAAACTGCTTATAGAAATCATATAAGATTATGGGATTATGGTGGTATTGGCTTCCTAGATGCTGCAAGTTTTAACTCTAGATACACTGAACTTATACTAGTCAATGGAAAACCATCCAGGAGCAGATTATGCTAAATTCGTATAAGTTTATTAAAGATGATGCATTACAACTGTGTAATAATATTTTCATCTGGTTAACAAAATTTACCTTAGAAGGAAATTAATTTCAGTTTTTAAACTTTGCATATGTGAAACCAATTCTTAAAACAGTTGAGAAAGATGTTTTTAAAACTCCATTAATATCAAAATGGAAATTTTTGTGCTTTTCCATTGCACATACCTCTAGATTTGAGGAAACTTAGAACAATGCAAAAATAATTTACTAAAAAGAAATGGATTAGTATCATGGTCTGATTGCTTTGAAAAGGGAAAAGCTAATTCCCCACAGTATTTAATGAAAAAATATAAGTTGAATAAATCTTCTAACCAGTTAATATTATTTAGCAGTAAGAAATTAGATGAATTTGTGGATAATATGAGTGAAGAGGAACAGAGCATTATTCCCCCATTATATGAATATATAAATGCTATTATCCAAGGCAGATTAACATAAAAAGGAAACTTGTCCAAGCTATATAAGTTAATTATAAATAATAATAATAACGCTTTTGGATAGCAGTGGGCTGAGTGACTCAATAGACAGTAAGAATAAAACATTGTTACTTAAATGAGTTAGTCAAACTTCTTCAAGTTTATACTGGAAAGTTTTTATGTGGAAATATATACATAGAATATTTGTTACTCCCTATAAAATTTCTAAGTTTAGTAAAATGATCGCTTCAGTTTGTTGGAGATGTAGGTGCAAAAGCTGATTGTATACATATGTTTGTGGATTGTGAAAAATTAAATGTATATTGGGAAGAGATAAGTATGCTTTTTTAAGGCATTATAGGTTCATGGTAGTTAGGAGGTTACTAGGCTAATGGCCATAGGGCCTTTATAAGCCTAGTCATGTTATACCCATGTTCCTAATTGACCTTGGTTAAATGGTCATTATAAACAGAGTGAGTCTATGACCAGCACCAACTGAACCTATCTATTGGGGTAGATTTATGGTCTCCCATCCAATTGTCTAGGTAGCACTTGAATAGTGTCAGTGAGGAGCTCTGTTTCATGTGAAATGGGAGTTTATTCCAGAGGAGGGGCAATCTCTGGGAGATATATCTGTCTCTCTAGCATGTTCTTTTAATGTCACAGGCTAAGTTGACATCCATGGAGTTTGTGGCTCTTTTCCCATTTGATTTGTGGATGTGCAACATTTCCATTAGGGCAGAGTCAGAGTCTACTCTGTAGGCCAGGCATAAGTCACCTCTCAGCAATATGTAGGATACAGAGTACAGTGACAGGGCTTTCAGTCTTTCCATGTAGATCACATTTTAGAGGCCCTGCATTTTTTTGGTGAGAAACCTCTGTGGTCTCTCCAGCTGCTGTAGGTGTCTGGTGAGGTACATGAAAAAGGGAGCATTGTACTCTATTAGTGTTCTGGTGAGGGTCAGGTACAGAGGAGTTATAACATCCTTAGTCTTGCATGCAATGTTCTTACTTATGAGATGTGAAATGTAGAAGTCTTTCCTTGCCACCGTGGACACATGATTGAAGTTTAGATTTCTATCATCCTGTGCTCCTAAATCTCACACTACTGAGTTTGCACTTTGGGAGGTACTGTCAATATTGTAATTTGCATGGACCTTCTCTTTGCCAAAGAAGATAATAATGCACTTTTTGCATTTAGTTTTAGTTCATGACTTTGACACCAATCATTTGTCTGTGTTAACCCCTTTTTTAATATGTTAACATCATTTGGGAACTCAATAATTACACCCAGTTTGCAATCATCAGTGAACTTGGCAAGCCACAGGTCATCTATTTTTACCTGGACCTCTGAGAAATTGATTCTAAACAGTAGAGGGCTCAGCACAGATCCCTGTGGTACACTACTGAAAGCTGGTCTACTGGTAGGGGTGGACTCCCCAACTTTGACAGTATGCATTCTGTCAGTGAGCCAACTGGCTATCCAGCTAGTGATGTATGGGTTAATCCTTAGCTGGGAGAGTTTCTCAATGAACCTGAGTGAGGAATTGTGTCAAAATCCTTAGCTAAGTCAAAATAGGTCATATATACTGTTTTGCCTTCATCCAGGATGTTATTGACATTCTCAAACAAGTCCACCAGGTTCACTAAGGATGATTTACCCTAAATGAAGCTAAACTGAGTCAGGTCAAGAGTTTGAAAGCCACCTATGCCCTTGTTGATGAAGTCCATGATGACTCTTTCCATTGCCTTGCAGATAAGGCTGGTTAGGCTTACGGGTCTATAGTTTCCAGGGTTGGTTGGTGGACCCCCTTTGTGCAAGGGGATTACTGTTGCTGTTCTCCACTCTGCTGGAACAAAGCAAGTGTTCAGGCTGAGATTAAAGAGAGTGCCAATTAGTTACACTAGGTCTTGTTTTAGATTATTTAGTAAGCAGCCTGGGATGTTATTTGGCCTTGAAATTATGGATATGAACTACTGTTTGGAGATACTAGAGTAGATGACCGGTGTCAGGTATGCTTTGAGGTATGGTTGGTGGGGACAGGGGAGTAAAGTTTGTGCCAAATCTGTCAACTAGAAAGTTGGCAATTTCCTCAGGATTGGTATGAGAGATATCATATATATATATATATATATATATATATATATATATATATATATATATATATATATATATGTTTGGCACATAGCCAGGAATTCCTTTTTAGATTTCAAAGAATGCCTTATTATCCTTAGCTAGGGATGCTAATTTAACTTCATAGCTGGCTTTAGAGGACTTTATAATGTATCTGATTTGCTCATTTAAGTTGTGAAGGGTATTCTTCTTCTGCTAAGTTCCCTCTTGTTATTAGACATTAGTTTTTTCCTTTTGTTATATAACCTATTTATACTTGAGGTCCACCAGGGTGTCCTGTTTTTTCAGGAGGATGTGGTTTTGATCTGATCAGGTTCAGCCCAGTATATACAGTTGTTTTGGTGGTTATACAGGGCATTTGTGTAACCCACTGCATATGAATCATTGTTAGCTATGTTAGCAGGGAGTTGAAACTTTTCATACCATCACCTAGTAAGTTGTAGTTTGCTTTGAAGAAATATTTCATTTTTTTTTGTTACTCCTGTGGAGGTCTCAGGTCTGGTTGCTACTTCAAATAAGTCAGATTTATGGTCTGACCTTACCAGGGAGAGCAGCACACAGAGAGAGTTTCAGTGACCCCCCTATGTTGGTGAGTACTAAGTGTAGGACATTTGTGGCCCTTGTGGGGGTGCAGACTAGCTGTTACAGGCATTTGTATAGGCAAAGTCCATGAACCTCAGGGCAAGCATGTTTGTATTCATGTATATTGCCCAATCTATAGAAAGAGAGTTGAAATCTCTCATGACTAAAGTGTTTGGTTGCATAGTGAGTGACTCTAGTAAGTCCTGGTAGGTGATGTGCTTCTCTTGGTTCATGGTGGGGAACCTGTAGCTAACAATGATGTGATAGGGTGTTTCACCTATAGTTAGTTGGACCTGGAGTAGTTTATGAAAGTCACACTGTTTAACCAGTCCCAAGATGCATTTGTTTTTAACTAAGATGGCTACACCATGTCTTCCCAGGCTGACAGATACTGGATTCCCGTGGATTGACACCACAAGCTAAGCTAATTGTTGAAGTCAATCATTTTTTTCTATATTGTGGCATCATCCCGGGTGTAGGTAGAATGCTGCCTAGGGCTAGGGACATACCTGCCTGGGACATATAATCTGAGAGTACAGTCATGTCTCTCTTCAGTTGTTCTTTAACTAGATCAGTACTACTAATGAATGTTCCACTTCCTGTATCTAAAAGCCAAAGAGCAAAAAAAAAAAAAAATAGTTTGGGCTCTCTTGGCAGTTGCTAGAAAAATTATTACAAAAATGGAAATCGAGCTCAGTTCTTACGTTCAAAGAATTATTTTAAATTTAGCAGCAATACTATGTAAAACTGAAAAAAAGGAGTGATCAGAATAAGATCTATAAATCATACTAAGACTTTCAGTGTTTGAGATAACCTTGAAATGCTGCTGTTGAAATACCAAGATTCTTAATCCCCCGGATTCACGAATCCTCCGTGTAAGACTTAATAAATCTTACTCGGAGGCTGCAGTTGAACGGTCTGATGTCAGCATGCCATGAATATACATGAGGGCACGCCGACTCAACTGTAAGTCTTACACGGACTGTGTAAGAAAGCAGGGGGCCTGTCCGACTGCCGAGCAGTCTAAATGTCCACGCCCCTGCAAGTGATTTAAAAGTAAAAACAAATACACAAGAGCAAGTCCACTCAAATGTCCTTGCACCCAACACCACACTCCTTGATATTGTAAACCCCCATCACAGTTATAAAAATTAAAAAGTTAATTTTATTTTTTTAAATACCCGAAATAGCTGCCCTTATTTGCGCGTGTGTGCGTGGGTGTGCCCATTGCTTAGCTAGAGTTAGCAATTCAGACATGGAAGAGCATAAGAAAGAGTGTGTATGCAAATCACACCAAATAGCAATAGCGTAATGGTAGAGTATTCGCACAAAGAAGAGGCGTTCACGGTTCGAGTTCCACCACTCCCCTTTGTATTTATTTTTAAATCAGTATATGAAATAATACCAGACATATATATGTGTAAATAGTAGTAAAACGCAGTGAAATGGCCAATGTAACAGTGAGCAAATTAAATATTTAAATGATCCTGATATATAATTGCCTGCAGCTAAGCAGCGCTTCACCCAGTGCAATAGAGTTGCCCATAGTTTAATTACGGTTAACCCAGTGCAATAGAGTTGCCCATAGTTTAATAACGGTTAACCCAGCGCAATAGAGGTGCCCATAGCGAAATAGCGCTTTAACCAGCGCAATCTGTTTGCGCGGATGTGTGCGCCGTGCCAACCAGGGCACTGTAGGGCACTGAGGAGCAACGTAGAGCAAAGTTGCTTAAATGCAGCCACAACCCCTAGCCTGTCTGGACAGTATGAAAATAAAATGAATGACAAGGTTCTAACACAGGACTCTGTGCATCACAAGCAAAGTACAGAACCACTAAGCCATGATAACTTAGGGGAAACAGCCACTGTTAACAGACAAATACTTACTAATGGTAGTTTAACCATTACTAAGCAGGTCTCCAGTCAGCCGAGAATTTTAAAAAACGGCCAATCACAAAAAAAGTGCAGGAAATGCGGCATATTTAAGCCCCATAGGCAGGAATACATGCCATAACTGATTGTAGCTCACATCTGCAGTTAGAATGGCTGGTGTCGGAGAGGGAACACACTTCCGAGCGCAGCATTGGGGCATCGAGGAGTCAAAATACACTGTTTGGTTCCTTGTCCACTGTCATGAGTCAAGATTCCTGCAGGGCTGGTTCCAAGGGATAGAGTACAAGGCAGAGGCTTGAAACTGGTTAGCTCATGATCTCACCAGTGCCAGAGGCGTTCCTCGGACTGGTGAGCAGGTCCGTCACCACTATGCAGACCTGAAGAGATGGAAGCAGGACCACCTGAACCAATGGATACAGGAGGCCCGTGGGATGCAGAATGCCCCACAACTGAGTATGTAGCCATGGAATGCAGTATGTAAGAATTGATAATTGAGTATGTATAATGGATAGGTATGTCTCAATATCCCTTCATTTACTTTACAGCTGCAGGTGACCGTGCTTTGAATCAGCAAGCCTATGCTGATAGGCTGTACCACCAGGCAGGTTAGTGATCATTCTGCATGTATTGTTATATAAAATATGGGAGAGAGCATGAAAGAAAGTGTTGTAGCCCAATAATACAGCCATAAACTTACCTGTATAAGTCCTCTGCATGTACTGTCAGATAAAAACGTCAGAGAGGCAGAAAAAGAGTGTAGTAACCCATTAAGAAAGGTAACATATGTCTGGAATACTATCTCTGCAGGCACTGTCATATAAAATAAGTGAGTGAGCCTGAAAAAAGTGTGTTCTAACCTATTAATAAAGGTAAAATATATCTGGAACATGTCTGCCATATGCACCGTTAAAACAAATAAAGGAGTGAGCTTGTGGAAAAGTGTGTAATGCTATTAATAAAGGTCTAAAACCTGGAGTGTGTCTGTGTCACAGAGTTTGAAATATTGTTGTACCCTTCCATTATACAAATAGTACTGTTTGAAAAAGTGCTGGCAACCCAGAGTTGTGCAGTCCCATATAAAGAGGGTGATGGAAGTGCTAGTAGCTGTGAAGCATATATACAGTCTGCAACAGTCAGTTACTGGCTGGCATGCATAAGTAAATCTGGCACACATGTAGCATGTTAGTTTATCCCCAGAAATGTGAGTGTGTGTCAAGAAATGCAGGGTTCTGTACAAATCAAAGTGAAAATGTCATATGAAAACATCCCAGATATGTAGATAAAGAAATAGAAATGCAATCAAGAAATATGCAGCAGTAACATCTGCATCCTGGACAGTTAGTATTTCAGATATAGGTCAGGCATATATTGGACTAGCCAAACCCATTACACAACCTAATGTATGGTGACAAGTGTAATAATACATGTAGGGGATAGACACCTGCAGGCACTAGGAATGTAGTGTAGACTAAAAGGTAATTCTATGATGTTAACCGAGGTTTTTTTCTACACCCGACTGCATGTGCATAAACCAAGCAATTCCACACCTCAATGGGTATGTGCAATCTTAAAATTTGTTGGAACATATGTCCTATTGTTCTATAAATATTTGCATTCACGTTGATGCATGTGCCCTGTTTAAACACCACAATCATGGTGGTCTTTTGCTACCAAACATCCCTGCATGCTGTTGGAATATCCACTGTGGTTCAATATATGCATGTGTTATGTTTGCTGTTCAACTGTTGGAACCTTGGTGTGTTGGGTTAATGGGAATATTACTGCATGCTGTTACAACTAATCTGGAATGCTGTTGTTTATGTTGTAATTAAACACACCTAATCACAGAACATATGGGAAGGCCGGTCCCAGCAGACCCACCTGTCCCTCCTCAGCTGGCGAGTGCACCTGGCACCAGCAGGTCCGGTGCCCAGCCCGGGCTCCCCTCCTCCGTTGGTACTGTGGCACCTTTGGGTGGAAGCACTGCAGGGGATGGGGCTTGTCCCTCCCATGCAAGCGTGGGTGGAGAAGTGCCACCTGTCACCCTTCGAAGGGTCCGGGTTGTGGTGCGTAGGGAGATCCAGCATTCAGTCGCTGATCCCCTATGCCAGCTTGAGGCAAGAGTGACGCATCTCACGGGTGATCCTGCCCATCCTACGCAGCCCCCAGCACAGCCACCCTCAGGGCTGTGAAGGTGCAGTGGTGACTGCTCATGGGTGGGGATCTCGTTTCACTGTTACCATCTGTGGGCTCATGGGCTTGCGATTTCCAAACATCAGACCCCGTCAATTGTGTTCACCCACCCCATGTGTCATACACCACCCCTGTATGCATCTTGTCTGTCTTGTCTGTTTACCTCCCTAACCTACCTCCCTGGACATACCTACTTCCTTCACCTCACTTCCCACTCTCACCTGAAAAAAAAAAAGGGCAATCTGTACCCACAAAAAAATTATGCCCCATACATAGCTGCCCATTTCACACACATGTCCATTGGACATGTAAACTGATAATTATAATTGGCAGTACAACATACTTTGTTGTCGGCACCCCTCTCCCAGGGGTGGAAGGTTTCAAATATCACTCCAAATGTATTGCATATGCACAGCTGTTGCTGGTAAAGAAATGGGCAGCTATAGACCTTCCCTACACCCGTCCTGCACATCCCAAGCTTGTTTACCTACTGTCTGTCCCTCTTTGTGCCCCCTTTTGCACCACTTTCCTATCTCCGCATTTTCTTCTCTTTAAAAGAAATTAGCACGGGGGTTAGCGGGAGTAAGCACTTTTAAGCGGTAGTAAGCAGGTTTAAGTGAGTGTGCGCATGTGTGCACTTAGCTAAGCGTCGCTAAGCATCATGCAAACCCGCACAAACCCGCTTACAACTGCTTAAAACTGCCTTAGTCACTCTATGGCAGGGCCCTTGTTCTGCTCAGCAGCAAAAGAAAAAACCTCTGCCAGTCTCGAACCCCAGACCATTGACACAATAGACTGCATGAATTACCACTAAGCCACAGCGGATATACAAATAACTGGGTTCTGAAATAAATATATCATGCATTACAATGAGGGAATGTAAATGGAAATCAGGAATAGTATAACACAAATCCTGTTCTGTGGGTCTTTACCAGCAGTTGTTGTGGAATTGCATGACATGACTGTTAAAGGAGAACCAGCCATCCTAGCAGGGAATAATGTTACAGTAGCACCTTACAGACACCACCCAGTATCAGACCAGGATAAACACTGGCCACAGGAATACAGTGCAATAACCACACTTGTATGGCAGTTAATTGTGTAAGTCAGAAATAAAGTACATACTCCCATGTATCCTGTGTTAGCATTTGGAGGGGTGAGTACATGTCTACACTGAGAAGTGTGTACTGGAAGCAGCAACATTCAGGTTTGAGTACAACATGCATATAACTAGCTACAACCCTAACTTCAGATAAGAGACATATACCAACCTTCTGACTGACACAACGGTGTCCAGAGCAAACAAGCATGGGCCCTACCTTGGACAGCTGAAAGGGCTACGCCTACCTAACCTAGCATTTTATAGCAGTGGGCTGCAATCACAGTGAGTAATGCAATCACCACACAGCAGGCTGCATGCAATTACTGAATGGTGGGCAGCAATTGATGCAGAGGCTGTCACATGCACAAGTGCAGATACCTAGAAAAGCAGGCTGTACCTGCAGTCCACACATGCAATTCTATCATTGCAGGTGCTGGGAGATAGATAGAGAGAGAGAGAGAGAGAGAGAGAGAGAGAGAGAGAGACACGGACACAGACACAGACAGAGACAGAGACACAACAGAGAGAGAAACTGAGACATAAACCAACATAGAGGGGGAAAACCCAAAACAAACAACCAAAAAAAAAAAAAAAACCTACAAAACCGTAACACACGGAGCAGGGAAATACAAAGGTAAGGTATGTAACTCACATGTATGTGTTGGCATGTAGTAGATGTTCCTAAAGAGTACTCTACACACTGCAAATCATCCATGTGTGGCAGCAGTAAGTATCTATCTGTATCCGCACATGTGCATAGGGCAAGGGACATACTGCAACTGTTAGTGAAGGGTGGACAGATATCTGTCATTGAAGATTGATATGTGCATATATCTATGCAGGTCATAGTGTGTGGCCTAGAAAACAGCATGCATTGCTGATATATATCATGTGGTGGTTAAATGCTGTGGGACTGATTTGTCAGATCTGCTGTGTTACAGCCAGTGAGGCCTGCTAATGCTACATGGGCTGAGGACACCCACATGCATTCTGCACAACACTGTGCAATATAATCACATAACTGTACATCCCTCAACTGTTGCATAAGTGATATCCCCACCACAAAAGGTGGACTGCACATGCGCCTATATGTACATCCATGTGTACAGCAATGGATGTGTACATGTATATGCATAGATATGTGTATATATATATATATATATATATATATACATACATATATATATATATATATATATATATATATATATATATATATATATATATATATAGCCATATATAGAGAGAGAGGGAGAGACAGAGTGACACGGGGTCATATGTACTGCAACAGGTGTGTGGTGACCAAAGCATGGACTGTAGACAAATGTTGATACTGCAGTGCCATTCCTCCTTTACAAAACACTGTACCTATTAACTACCACATAGGTAGAGATCTACCTAACAGTGAAGGTGTGATAAGGGAACATGGGACACAGGTGGACAGTAGCCTCCTCTTTGATGAAGACAGTGCCACACTAAACCTGGAATCAGTCTGTGTGTTATGTGTCATGACAACAGGTGTGTCATCTATAGAAATATAGGGCAATGTTCCCCTCTACCCATCATAATGCCCTGTGTGGTATGTACCTCACATGACAACTACACCAGATGAAAAGGCCACAGGCATACCTCCCAAAGGGTAATACTGGCCGCAAACAGATGCCCTATGCAGACTGACTCACTAAACCACATCTAGACTGTATTGCATACTGGCCACACAGAGGTGACCTCTGCCGGACATACAGAGGTATGTCACACCCATAGCTGGGTGACAACCACCATGGCAACATATCACAATCCCTCCGGGATACACGTCCTAGGGCCCTAAACCTTGTCAGCTCACTAAACAGCACATGCTGGAGGGATGGGTTCCCATCTCAGAGATATGCCATACACCAGAATAGACCACCTAGCAATAGCAAACAAGGCTCCTCCTTAGCAGTTGTCATAAATAGCCCTGATGATTGTGTGGGAGATTGGTAATACACACCAGGAAACACCTCTGTGGTTCTGGTTGGCAGGGGCAAGTGAAATCAAAGTACATGTGTGTCAAAGGCCAGGGTAGCATATGGCTAGGCTGCCGTAGGCCCTAGGGCCAACAGCATATTACCTACCTATGAAACTATGCACTCACACATGTACTCAATGCAATACCTGCTAGGTGAGGTTGAATAAGTGTAACGCTGAATGTGTGCAAGGTCTGTAAAGGTGTGATAGCTTAGTGTGAAGTTGCATCTGACATGGTAGTGTCTATCCCTAGCTGTGAGGACAGCAAATGATGTGTAATGTACTGTTAGGTAGACATAGTAGTATGGCATATGATGTGACGTAGTTCCTTGTTGACGAATGTGGTGTCTCATTGTAGGCTAAAGCAATACATGTATGCTTAGTGAGTGGTACTGCTGGTGAATCCAACTCCCATTTGAACTGTAGTACTACCAGAAGCTGTAGGCCTAAACAGCACAGTATGGTGTGTGTTCACATTGCTTGGAAACACTGTCATCTGTGTTTCTTGTAGTCTGCACAGAGGACAAAACTCAGGGATAAGGGTGTGTAAGTAGTGGCACACAGTACTGTATGGTACACAGGTAATGCCCATCTGTGTTGGCATACAGTGGTGTGTTGTATGTTTGTCTGATGTGTGTGTAATCATGCCTGTACAATGGCTGCCATCATATGTGTGTTACAGCGTATACATGTGTATCCAGCAACATATATACTCTGTTACAGCAGTATGCCACCTATAGTAACAACTATACACCTCTGTTAGGCAGGGCTATGGCATCAATGACTAGGGTGGTTGACTGGTGCTACTGTACCTGTACTCTACATCCATTGCAATGGATGGCATCTCTGTTCGTGCATTGGTGTGATATACACCCCTGTCTTGAGGTTGTGCAATGTGTCACAAACAGTGTGTCAGGTACTGTTGTATAGTGGTGTGATATATAGAGTGTGCCAGGCACTGTTAGTTAGTTGTGGCCTGAGAGCCACTAAGTGGTATTGAGCATGTGTAACCTCTGACAGACAATAGGAAGGTATATATGTCAGTAAAGTGATACCTGTGGTCAAAGGTGTAAAGTGTGCCACAGGCCTCGCTCACACATATTGGTCCTTTCTTTTTCAGCCACATGACCCAACAACACAATCCATCATACACAGCGGATGAGGAAGAGGTGATACTACAAAGCCTATTGCAGCAGTACATGATGCTGTTCTCCAGAAGCAGCTAGCACCAGCAGGAGCGGACTGCACTGTGGCAGGAACGTGTTTGTCGGGTAAATGACATAGGCATGCATAACCGGACATATGAGCAGGTACGCCATCACTGCAGTGATTTAATTAGACATGTCTGGCAGTGTGCGTCTGATAGCCAAAGATGCATGATGATAATGATGATGGCACATGGTAGTACACCCCATCCAGTTACAGTGACCACAGTACTACACATAGCAGACTTTGCTTTGCACCTCATTGTTGTGTGTGTGCAAACATATGCCCCTATACACAATGTGCATAGCATGTTGTGTGTGTGCTTACATATGCCAGTATACACAATCTGCACAGCTGTCGCCATCTGTACAAAGAGTCACATATATGTCCTGGAATGCTATTGGGTGTATAAGTCACATGACACACATTGGGTATGTATGATGTTTAATGTTGCAGTCGTGTAGCATGCCATGTCATGGCTGGCACCGACATATCTGCAATATGTCCCACACTCACCATAACCCCTGTACAATGGCCATGTTGAGCATTGGGATTACTTCACGTCTACATGCACCATTCATCCCATGTCTGTACATTGCATGCATTTGCTACACCTGTGCCCACTATTATTTGCTATGGACACAGACACTGTAAGCAGGCATGGCAATCTATGTGTCACACAGATAACACATGCAGCCATTGTATGTATACCATGGAGTGATGGTGCACAAGACATTGCAGAGCAGATAATTCTTGCACAGCAATGTTGGGTTCATGTACACATTGTGTTCCAGGGTGTAGTCAATCACTGAACAACTACACACATGCATCACAGCCATGTATAATGTCATTAAATAGGGCCATCAACACTTGCACTGCATGGTCTTGAGCAACACATATTCTGCATGCTGACATGTGTGAGGTGACTGTTGCACTGCATGGTCTTGAGCAACACATATTCTGCATGCTGACACATGTGAGGTGACTGTTTGCCCTGTGATACTGTCACCCAACTTCACCCACTATTGTGTTGCTGGTGTGTGTGTGTGTGTGTGTGTGTGTGTGTGTGTGTGTGTGTGTGTGTGTGTGTGTGTGTGTATGTTCTGTGGTGAGCAGTGTATTTGTGTTCATGTGTGCATGTGTGCATGTGCTCATGTGTGCATGTGATCATGTGTGCATGTGTGCATGTACTCATGTGTGCATGTGTGCATGTGTGCATGTGCTCATGTGTGCTAACATCATGTACAGATTGTGAAGTGTGTTTCCTGTCTTCCTTCCACAGGTGCTGATTTAGGGGTGTCTGAATGCAGCAGGGAACCTGATGTCACTGCCACTAATAGTGGAGATGATGAGACATGTATTGTGGTACAGGAAGGTCTGTCAGGGTCTATCGTTGGTCCACCAATCGACAGTACACAGCGTTCAACCCCATCTATGCGCACACTCATACTGCCAATACATCCCTCATCACCAATGGCCTTAGCTGAGGGACAGCAAACAGTCGGCATTGACCAGGAGAGTGTGGTACCCCTGGCACATGCATCCCCTCACAGCAGCCATACCCAGATTACTGGAATGGTACCACATAGGTGGATGTCCAGGGGTTCTTGGGGGAGCACCACTGGATGTATTGCCCCTGGCAGACGTGCCACCAGAGGTATTACAACCTTCAGTATGTTCCGGGCTGTAATGCAGGCACAGGCACATATGGAACAGTACACCAGACAGGGACTAAGGGCACAGAGGGCCCATTACACTGCTATCAATGACAGCATCCATGACCTTGCCGGTGCCATCTGGAATTTCACTGAGGTCATTGATAGCCGTTGGAGGGAGACATTAGATGTCCTCCACAATGTGTTAGCCATGTGCCAGGACTGTGCGGGATGGATGTTAAGCCAACACGGATGCATGCCAGCAACAGCATCAGCTGGCAGTCATCACAGATGGACCAAGGATCACAGCCACTCCCATAGTGGCAGTAGCAGCCCCAGCAATGCTGGGGCTGGCCTGTCCATTGACCGTCCTACTAGACCATGTGCACATGGCACTGGCCAGTCCCAGCAGGGACATGGGTCTAGTCATCATACCTCTGCCTGTGATGATAGCATCCAGTCAGGGTTGGTACCCGATATTGCCCATAGCACCCCTGCCAGGCACAGGTACCATGTCCATGGCCAGAGACAGTGATCTGTATGGCCTAGCAGGTACAGTCTGTGGCTGTCCCACGACCACCCATATATGGCAGCCACATGGTGGAGTTGTGTGCATGCAGACACACACACATTAACCAAACAACAAGGGGTCACACATACACACCCGCATTACATCAACATTGGCCCATGCTGTACTGTTGTCACTCACACACACACACACACACACACACACACACACACACACACACACACACACACACACACACACACACAGACATGTCGATTGGATGGGTCAATGTCGGGCTCTGGCAAACGAACAATACACCTTGTGCATATGATGACACCTGTGTCACCTCCTGTCATCTGTCACATTGATGCAGGAATAGGCTAACATGGTTCTGATGCACAGGGTGACATTATAGCAGTGTAGCAATAGTAGCACGTTGCCAACAGGAAAGTGTACTGATATCCTTGTAGGTATATCTGAGCAGGCATTATGCATCACAGCTCTGATAGTCATTGTAGCATTGTTTACACCAGTCGTAGGTCTGAGTATGTATTGTCCACCCATGTGCCACTTGGCTGAAGTGTACAATGTTGCCAGCATGTGTTAGTGAGTGGACAGTACGTGTGACATGTGTGCATTACAAATTAGCAGGTGTACATCTGTGAACATGGTGTGTGCACACTGTCTGCATGTACGTGCATAGTGGACACATGGGATGTGTGACACACCCTGTTGTACACATTGTTAACATCTCATGGTATCTTTCGATGACCAGTATGCATTCTACTACAGATATGTACTAACATGGGTACACATGTGTGTATGACATGGGTTGCCACTATGCTGTGGGTGATACTGTTCATATCTGTCAGTGATCTGCAGTATGGTAGTATACACCACCTCAACAGCATGATTATAACCAATCATTAGATGATGTCCTAACAAATGACACACAGTTGTAGGGAACTCAGTAACAGTTGGATCCTTCCGGTACTATACTATAACAGTAACCAGTGGTATTGACCACCACATGTTCCTGGGACCACACCTGTGTGGCATATAGCCCTCTTAGGTACATGCAAACACACTAGGAATATGTCCATCCACATCTGGAAATGCATGCGTTGGCCTACACTGCATTCCCTGGATGGGATGCATATCCTACACAAGGGTATCATACAGACAGATACCTGTTGTCCAATCCATGCTGTATAGTCATAAGCCGACTATGGCATAGTCACCCACATTTACTAGACATACTATCCTGACAGTACCACATAGGTGGTAGCCCTCAACATGTATGTTGGGTACCAATGTGTACAGACAGACACGTGTTATGTCATCTGTCCCTTGATATCCACATATCCATAGGTATTGTGGGGTCCATTGGTGTTTCACATAACACATTAGGGGCCTGCACGCATATCCACAGGGCTGTTGTACACCTATAATGACTGTCCATTACTGCCAGTCGTTGTTGTGTATGAAAATGTGTGACATGTACCCCAGGCAATTACCCTCACTCACAGTACTCTATAGTACGTGTCATGGGTGTGTGTGGCACAGATGACCTTGGCCACGGATCACTACAGAGCCCGGGCTTGTTGCATACATACATATGTGACCTATCATCTGAGAAGCAGCGGCACAATCTGTCGAAGGAAACAAATGTATTCATGTAGTATGCAGGCTTCACACCTATGTACTGATTGAGGTCACATGTACACATATTCATTTGCCATGCAGATACCCGATGTGTGCAATGCACATACTGTTTTAATCATATGTCATACTGTAGTAAAAGCAAAACCCACACTGCATTGATCATCTGTGGCACACACACAAACACACTCAGCATTTGCAGGATTTAAACCCCTACCTAACTATGTTATGATACTAGAGAGATACTCATTAACACAGCATGCTATATGCTTTTTTGGGTGGTTTCTGTTCTCCAGATATATTTGTAGGATGCTGACATCAGCAGACATTCCAAAGAGGGATGTACCTCTTTTAATGTGTTTTCCCAGTCTCCAAAAAGGCTACTCCTCTCAAAGAAAATCACACACATTTTCCACACACACTGTCAGTGCTTGCAGGATTCAAACCCCTACCTAACTCTGTTACAATACTAGAGAGATACACATTAACACAGCGCGCCATATGCTTTACTGGGGGGGGGGGGTTCTGTTCACTTGATATATTTGTAGGATGCTGACATCATCAGACATTCCAAAGAGGGATGTGCCTCTTTTAATGTGTTTTCCCAGTCTCAAAAAAGGCTACTCCTCTCAAAGGAAATCACCCCCCCCCACATACTGTTAGTGCTTGCAGGATTCAAACCCCCACCTAACTATGTTATGATACTAGAGAAATACGCATTAACACAGTGCACTATATGCTTTACTGGGTGGTTTTGGTTCACCTAATATATTTGTAGGATGCTGACATCATCAGACATTCCAAAGAGGGATGTACCTCTTTTAATGTGTTTCCCAGTCTCAAAAAAGGCTGCTCCTCTCAAAGGAAATCACACACATATATACCCCCCCACACACACACTGTCAGCACTTGCAGGATTCAGACCCCTACATAACTATGTTATGATACGAGAGATGCGCATTAACACAGCGCGCTATATTCTTCACTGGGTGGTTTCTCCTCACTTGATATATTTGTAGGATGCTGACATCATCAGACATTCCAAAGAGGGATGTGCTTCTTTTAATGTGTTTTCCCAGTCTCCAGAAAGGCTACTCCTCTCAAAGGAACTCACACACATTCACACACACACTGTCAGCACTTGCAGGATTCAAGCCCCTACCAAACTATGTTATGATACTAGAGAGATACGCATTAACACAGCGCACTATATGCTTTTCTGGGTGGCTTCTGTTCACCTGATATATTTGTAGGATGCTGACATCATCAGACATTCCAAAGAGGGATGTGCCTTTTTTAATGTGTTTTCCCAGTCTCCATAAAGGCTACTCCTCTCAAAGGAAATCACACACATACACCCCCCCTCTCAAAGGAAATCACACACATACACCCCCCCTCTCAAAGGAAATCACACACATACACCCCCCTCTCAAAGGAAATCACACACATACACCCCCCCACCTAACTATGTTATGATACTAGAGAGATACGCATTAACCCAGCGCACTATATGCTTTTCTGGGTGGTTTCTGTTCACCTGATATATTTGTAGGATGTGGACATCATCAGACATTCCAAAGAAGGATGTGCCTTTTTTAATGTGTTTTCCCAGTCTCCCTAAAGGCTATTCCTCTCAAAGGAAATCACACACATACACCCCCCCTCTCAAAGGAAATCACACACATACACCCCCCCTCTCAAAGGAAATCACACACATACAGCCCCCCTTCTCAAAGGAAATCACACACATACACGCCCCCCACCTAACTATGTTATGATACAAGAGAGATACGCATTTACACAGCGCACTATATGCTTTTCTGGGTGGTTTCTGTTCATCTGATATATTTGTAGGATGCTGACATCATCAGACATTCCAAAGAGGGATGTGCCTTTTTTAATGTGTCTCCCAGTCTCCATAAAGGCTACTCCTCTCAAAGGAAATCACACACATACACCCCCCTTCTCAAAGGAAATCACGCACATACACCAACCCTCTCAAAGGAAATTACACACATACATCCCCCCCTCTCAAAGGAAATCACACACATACCCCCCCACCTAACTATGTTATGATACTAGAGAGATACGCATTAGCACAGCGCACTATATGCTTTTCTGGGTGGTTTCTGCTCACCTGATATATTTGTAGGATGCTGACATCATCAGACATTCCAAAGAGGGATGTGCCTTTTTCAATGTGTTTTCCCAGTCTCCATAAAGGCTACTCCTCTCAAAGGAAATCACACACATACACCCCCCTATCAAAGGAAATCACACACATACACCCCCCCTCTCAAAGGAAATCACACACATACACCCCCCCCTCTCAAAGGAAATAAGGAAATCAAACACATACACCCCCCCACCTAACTATGTTATGATACTAGAGAGATACGCATTAGCACAGCGCACTATATGCTTTTCTCGGTGGTTTCTGTTCACCTGATATATTTGTAGGATGCTGACATCATCAGACATTCCAAAGAGGGATGTGCCTTTTTTAATGTGTCTTCCCATTCTCCATAAAGGCTACTTCTCTCAAAGGAAACCACACACATACACCCCCCTTCTCTCAAAGGAAACCACACACATACACCCCCCCTCTCAAAGGAAACCACACACATACACCCCCCCTCTCAAAGGAAATCACACACATACACTCCCCCCCACCTAACTATGTTATGATACTAGAGAGATACGCATTAACACAGCGCACTATATGCTTTTCTGCGTGGTTTCTGTTCACCTGATATATTTGTAGGATGCTGACATCATCAGATATTCCAAAGAGGGATGTGCCTTTTTTAATGTGTTTTCCCAGTCTCCATAAACGCTACTCCTCTCAAAGGAAATCACACACATACACCCCCCCCCTCAAAGGAAATCACACACAAACACCCCCCTCTCAAAGGAAATCACACACATACACCCCCCCTCTCAAAGGAAATCACACACATACAACCCCCCCCCCCCCACCTAACAATGTTATGATACTAAAGTGATACGCATTAACACAGCGCACTATATGCTTTTCTGGGTGGTTTCTGTTCACCTGATATATTTGTAGGATGCTGACATCATCAGACATTCCAAAGAGGGATGTGCCTTTTTTAATGTGTTTTCCCAGTCTCCATAAACGCTACTCCTCTCAAAGGAAATCACACACATACACCCCCCCCTCAAAGGAAATCACACACCTGATATATTTGCAGGATGCTGACATCATCAGACATTCCAAAGAGGGATGTGCCTTTTTCAATGTGTTTTCCCAGTCTGGGTGGTTTCTGTTCACCTGATATATTTGTAGGATGCTGACATCATCAGACATTCCAAAGAGGGATGTGCCTTTTTTAATGTGTTTTCCCAGTCTCCATAAACGCTACTCCTCTCAAAGGAAATCACACACATACACCCCCCCCTCAAAGGAAATCACACACATACACCCCCCCTCTCAAAGGAAATCACACACATACACTCCCCCTCTCAAAGGAAATCACACACATACAACCCCCCCCCAGCTAACAATGTTATGATACTAGAGAGATACGCATTAACACAGCGCACTATTTGCTTTTCTGGGTGGTTTCTGTTCACCTGATATATTTGTAGGATGCTGAAATCATCAGACATTCCAAAGAAGGATTTGCCTTTTTTAATGTGTTTTCCCAGTCTCCCTAAAGGCTATTCCTCTCAAAGGAAATCACACACATACACCCCCCCCTCTCAAAGGAAATCACACACATACGCCCCCCTCTCAAAGGAAATCACACACATACACCCCCCCACCTAACTATGTTATGATACTAGAGAGATACGCATTAACACAGCGCACTATATGCTTTTCTGGGTGGTTTCTGTTCACCTGATATATTTGTAGGATGCTGACATCATCAGACATTCCAAAGAGGGATGTGCTTTTTTTAATGTGTTTTCCCAGTCTCCATAAAGGCTACTCCTCTCAAATGAAATCACACACATACACCCCCCCTCTCAAAGGAAATCACACACATACACCCCCCACCTAACTATGTTATGATACTAGAGAGATACGCATTAACACAGCGCACTATATGCTTTTCTGGGTGGTTTCTGTTCACCTGATATATTTGTAGGATGCTGACATCATCAGACATTCCAAAGAGGGATGTGCCTTTTTTAATGTGTTTTCTCAGTCTCCATAAAGGCTACTCCTCTCAAAGGAAATCACACACATACACCCCCCCTCAAAGGAAATCACACACATACACCCCCCTCTCATTGGAAATCACACGCATACCCCCCCCCACCTATGTTATGATACTAGAGTGATACGCATTAACACAGCGCACTATATGCTTGTCTGGGTGGTTTCTGTTCGCCTGATGTATTTGTAGGATGCTGTACATCATCAGACATTCCAAAGAGGGATGTGCCTTTTTTAATGTGTTTTCCCAGTCTCCATAAAGGCTACTCTTCTCAAAGGAAATCACACACATACACCCCCCACTCAAAGGAAATCACACACACACACACCCCCCTCTCAAAGGAAATCACACACATACACCCCCCCTCTCAAATGAAATCAGACACATACACCCCACTTCTCAAAGGAAATCACACACATACACCCCCCCTCTCAAAGGAAATCACACACATACACCCCCCCCACCTAACTATGTTATGATACTAGAGTGATACGCATTAACACAGCGCAGTATATGCTTTTCTGGGTGGTTTCTGTTCACCTGATATATTTGTAGGATGCTGACATCATCAGACATTCCAAAGAGGGATGTGCCTTTTTTAATGTGTTTTCCCATTCTCCATAAAGGCTACTCCTCTCAAAGGAAATCACACATATACACCCCCCTTCTCAAAGGAAATCACACACATACACCCCCCCTCTCAAAGGAAATCACACACATGCACCCCCCCACCTAACTATGTTATGATACTAGACTGATACGCATTAACACAGCGCACTATATGCTTTTCTGGGTGGTTTCTGTTCACCTGATATATTTGTAGGATGCTGACATCATCAGACATTCCAAAGAGGGATGTGCCTTTTTTAATGTGTTTTCCCAGTCTCCATGAAGGCTACTCATCTCAAAGGAAATCACACAAATCCACCCCCCCTCTCAAAGGAAATCACACACATACATCCCCCCTCTCAAAAGAAATCACACACATACACCCCCCCTCTCAAAGGAAATCACACACATACACCCTCCTTTCAAAGGGAATCACACACATACACCCCCCCCTCAAAGGAAATCAGACACATACACCCCACTTCTCAAAGGAAATCACAAACATACACCCTCCCCTCAAAGGAAATCACACACATACACCCCCCCACCTAACTATGTTATGATACTAGAGTGATACGCATTAACACAGCACACTATATACTTTTCTGGGTGGTTTCTGTTCACCTGATATATTTGTAGGATGCTGACATCATCAGACATTCCAAAGAGGGATGTGCCTTTTTTAATGTGTTTTCCCAGTCTCCATAAAGGCTACTCCTCTCAAAGGAAATCCCACACATACACCCCCCTCTCAAAGGAAATCACACACATACACCCCCCCTAAAAGGAAATCACACACATACACCCCCCTCTCAAAGGAAATCACACACATACACCCCCCTCCTCAAAGGAAATCACACACATACACCCCCCTTCTCAAAGGAAATCACACACATACACCCCCCCTCTTAAAGGAAATCACACACATACACCCCCCACCTAACTATGTTATGATACTAGAGTGATACACATTAACACAGCGCACTATATGCTTTTCTGGGTGGTTTCTGTTCACCTGATATATTTGTAGGATGCTGACATCATCAGACATTCCAAAGAGGGATGTGCCTTTTTTTAATGTGTTTTCCCAGTCTCCATAAAGGCTACTCCTCTCAAAGGAAATCACACACATACACCCCCCCTCTCAAAGGAAATCACACACATACACCCCCCCTTTCAAAGAAAATCACACACATACACCCCCCCCCCCACCTAACTATGTTATGATACTAGAGTGATACGCATTAACACAGCGCACTATATGCTTTTCTGGGTGGTTTCTGTTCACCTGATATATTTGTAGGATGCTGACATCATCAGACATTCCAAAGAGGGATGTGCCTTTTTTAATGTGTTTTCCCAGTCTCCATAAAGGCTACTCCTCTCAAAGGAAATCACACACATACACCCCCCCTCTCAAAGGAAATCACCCCCCCTCAAAGGAAATCACACACATACACCCCCCCCACACCTAACTATGTTATGATACTAAAGTGATACGCATTAACACAGCGCACTATATGCTTTTCTGGGTGGTTTCTGTTCACCTGATATATTTGTAGGATGCTGACATCATCAGACATTCCAAAGAGGGATGTGCCTTTTTTAATGTGTTTTCCCAGTCTCCATAAAGTACAGTTTTGTACCTACCATAAATGTAGATGTTCGAGGATATCCATTGCTGCAGTCCTGACATATGGGTATTCCGCTGTCCACCATCGGCCCGAATACCAAAGGGCTAGAATCTGGCGTCGGTCATGGCGCTCGAGGCTGACATCAGTATGTGCCAGTATAAATGCGCATGACCGACGCCATACCCTCAGTCTTTCTTTCCTCAGACGTCAGAACGCAAAAAATACCACCCAAAACCCAAACCTAAATAAGGGGGGAGGAGGGAGGGAAATTTGGACTGCAGCAATGGATATCCTCGAACATCTACATTTATGGTAGGTACAAAACTGTACTATGTTCTTCGTCTACCATTGCTGCAGTCCTGACATATGGGTAGAATCCCAGAGCAACGGAAAACAGGGAGGATGGCCAACTAAATAGAATTAGGAGCTGCTAACATGCCCTGTAGAAGAGCAGTGGCAAACCCAGCCCTAGACCTAGAATAAAGAGGTAAATGATAATGCGTAGTAAATGTATGTACAGAACTCCAAGTAGCTGCCTCCAAAATGTCCTTAGCAGCTACCCCTCTCAAAAAAGCAGTAGAGGTGGCCGTAGCCCTAGTAGAGTGAGGCCTGATCCCAGCAGGAACATCCTTCCCATGATGAGAATAACAAAAAGTAATACAATGGCCAATCCACTTGGAGATAGTTTGTTTTGAAACAGCTTTCCCTTGTGAAGTCAAAGCAAAAGAAACAAACAACTGTTGAGATCTTCTGAACTCTTTGGTTCTGCTCAAATAATATCTGAAATGCCTATGCACATCCAAAGAATGCAAAACTTTCACCCCTTTTATTTCGGGGGTCAGCATAAAAAGTAGGTAAATGTATAGATTGGTTCAGTGCCACATTTGAAATTACTTTAGGCATAAAAGTAGGATTAGTACGTAAGGAAACTCTGTCCTTGTGAAAAATCAGAAATGGTTCTACTGCCATGAGGGCCTGTAATTCAGAGACCCTTCGAGTAGAAGTAACAGCCAACAAAAAAGCAGTCTTCCAAGACAACAACTTCAACTCAGCTGTAGCTGCAGGTGCAAATGGAGGCAGAGTCAGTTTCTCCAAAACAAAAGTAAGATCCCAGGCTGGAGTGGGAGCCCTTCTCGGGGGTCTTATACTCTTTGCCCCTCTAAGAAACTGTTTAACCAATGGATGAGAAAACAAAGGAGGGTCACATTCATAGTGAGCAGAAATAGCTGCAGCATGCACTTTAACAGAAGAGAAAGACAATCCCTTGTCTAACAAAACAGTCAAACAATGCAAAATACAACTCAAGTTAGGCAATTTAACATCAAAGCCATGAGCTGCACTCCAAAGAAAAAATCTCTCCCATTTATCAGCATAAACTTTCCGAGTAGTAGGACGCCTGGCTTCCAAAAGAACATCCAAAACTTGTTGTGGAAGCTGCAGGCCTTCCTTCCCCAAAACTGAATTCTCCAGGCTGTCAGGCAAAGAGATTGCACACTGATATTGAGAAAATGATTGTCCTCCTGAGTCAATAAGTGAGGAATCTGTGGTAATGGCCAAGGTGTCCCAAGAATTAAACTCCTTAAGAGAGGGTACCAATGTTGTCGAGGCCAATCTGGTGCTATCAGAATCATGCGGCGTTTCCCTCCTGACTTTCAACAATACCTTTGGAAGAAGAGGCAAAGGAGGAAAGGCATACACGTGCAGGTTTCTCCAGCTGAAGGATAGTGCATCTATTTTCCAGGCTTTCGGATGAAATAGCCTTGTGCAAAACTTAGGCAGTTGATAATTCAGAGGAGAAGCGAACAGATCTATGTCTGGAGTTCCCCAAGCCATGGACAACTGCAGAAACACCTGATGATCCAACTTCCATTCGCGAGGATCCACAATCTGTCTGCTCAGAACATCTGCTAAAGAATTTTGTGCTCCTGGCAGAAACTGTGCTCGAAGAGTGATGTGCAGTTTTACAGCAGTTTCCCATACTAGCATTGCTTGTCTGCATAATGGATAAGAATGGGTTTCCCCTTGCTTGTTGATGTACCACATGACTGTTGTGTTGTCTGTTCGAATCAACACCAGTCCTGATTGAAGTAGGCTCTTGAATGCTTCCAAAGCAAATTGAACTGCCAGCATCTCTTTCATGTTGATATGTAAATGAAGTAGCTCTGGGGGCCAAAGGTCTTGAGTCCATTTTCCTTCGAGATGAGCACCCCAGGCCGACTCCGAGACGTCTGTCGTTAATATCTGACATGCCTCTGGCTGGGTCACAGAGAGTCCCTTGTTTAGGTGACATTCCTGAGCCCACCACAGAAATACTGTTTGTATGCAAGGGAGAATCTGAATGACAGTGACCAAATCGTGGCTGCGTTGAGTCCACACGCTTTTGAGATACCATTGTAACTTCCTCATATAGGTTCATAGGTTCATAGGTTCATACTAGGCTATCTGCCCGAGGGCATTTACAAGCCTAGCCCATCGTTTTGTGGCTTACGCCACCCCTTTAGTATGGGGAACTATACCCATTATTTTTCTGTGCCTCTGTCGAGCAGTGACACTGAGGTAATCCCTGGGGTATATCTGCGATCTCCCATCCATTGGTCAAGATTTCTCTTGAACAAGGCCAGCGAGGTGCTCTGCCTCACATGTACCGGGATTTTGTTCCACAGCATAGGGAGTCTTTGGGTGATGAATCTATCCCTCCAGCACGTCCTATTAATAGCCGTGTCAAGGTTTAAGTCTCCCGCCCTTGTGGCTCTGATGGATCTAGATTTTTGAGGTGAAGCATATTCATCAAATCTGGGTTTGACATGGCCTTGTATGTTAGGCAAAGGTCACCTCTGAGCAAGCGGTAGACTGAATAGAGCTGGAGTTCTTTCAGTCGGGCAGCATAGGACAGATTTTTGAGACCCTTTATCCTTTTGGTGAGGAACTTTGTGGCCTCTCCAGCTGCTGCAAGTGTCGGGTCAGATACATTCCGAATGGGGCATTGTACTCAATCATTGGTCTGATGAGTGATGAGTAAAGGAGACTATGACCTCCCTTGATCTAGATGAGAATCCCTTCATGATAAGGTGGGCAATGTAGAAGGTCTTCCTAACTACTTTAGCTACATGGGTGTCGAATGACAGACTACTATCAACCTGGGTCCCCAGGTCCCTGATAACTTCTTCTGTGCTCAGTGGATTGCCACCTATTTGGTAGCTAGGGGTAACCTTGTTTTTCCGAAGGGTATGACTATGCATTTTTTGGCATTTAACTTTAGGCCGTGGCTCTGGCACCAGTTATCCGTTTCTGTGAGACCCTTCTGAAGGATATCTGTGTCAGATGTGTTTTCTACTATGGCGCCCAGTTTGCAGTCATCTGCAAACTTTGTCAGCCATAACCCTCCTGTCTTTGCTTGTACTTCGGAAAAGTAGATGCCAAACAAGAGTGGGCCCAGGACTGAGCCCTGTGGGACACCACTTGTGACAGGCTTTGAGTCTGACATGGCGCCAGCAGCTCTGACCCTGTGGGTTCTGTCACTCAGCCAGTTTGCAACCCATCTTGTGATGTATGGGTTGACATTTAAGCTGATGAGTTTTTCAATGATACCCGAATGGGGTATTGTATCGAAGGCCTTAGCCAGATCGAGGTAGGCTGTATGGACTGCCTTTCCCTCATCAATGGCTTTGGTGACTGTTTCGAAAAAGTCAACCAAGTTTAAAAGGCATGATCTGCCTTTGACAAAGCCAAACTTGCAGTTTGGCATTGGGAAGCACTAGAATACAAGATGCCATGAACCCTAAGGCTTGAAGGACTGTCTTTGCAGTCAGCCTGGACATTACTGAAAGCCGATGGAAGTATTGATGAAGATGTCTTTGTTTGTCCAGGGTAAGAAATGCCATCTGGGTTGCTGTATTCAGTCCCACACCCAGAAAACACATCTCTTGTGAGGGTACTAGACTGGACTTTATTTCGTTCACAGAATACCCTAGGCATCTTAAAACTGTCATTACATAGTGAAGATGTTGAAGAAGTTCTTGCTTGCCTTGAGCCAGAAACAAACAGTCGTCCAGATAAGGATAAATTTGAATTCCTTGTAGTCCGAAAAAAACAATTACTGGAGCCAGGACTTTTGTGAATACCCTGGGCGCAGTAGACAAGCCAAAGGGCAATGCAGAGAACTGACAATGCAAATTCCCATCCCGAAATCTCAGGAACTTTCTGGAACTGGGCCCGATAGGAATGTGAAGATAGGCCTCTGTAAGCCTTGCCCAGCATAGGCAGCAACCGCTGCAACGTTAACATCTTGAACTTTGGAATTCCCAAAAAGGTGTTTAGAATGGACAAATCCAGAATTGGCCTCCAAGTATTTACTTCCTTTGGCACTAAGAAAAGACGGGAATAAAACCCTGTGCCTCCTTCAGCAGAAGGTACTTCCTGTATTGCCCTCCACTGAAGCAGAGAAGAAATTTTTTTGCCCGTGCTTCCAGTCTTTGCTGATGAGGCACATCTGGCATACCTTTGAAAGGAGGGAAAGTGTGGAAATAAAATTTGTAGCCTCGATTTACAATGTCCAATACCCATTTGTCCTGGGTAACCAAATGCCAATACTGCGAAAAGTCCCAGTTTTCCTCCTAGAGGAGCTGCCAGCATGGCAGAGTCCGTAGCTGAAGACGCAGGTCATTGAGTTTGTTTCGAAAGGACTGACCCCTGCCCTCCCAGCAGAAGGGGTAAAGAACCCAAAGTCCTAGGAGTAGCAGGGCCCTGAGAGGAAGCTCTACCCCTACCTCGCCTAGACCTGCCCCTAGACTGATAATCTGAAGAGGAAAAGACCACCCTTTAGTAGGCCAATTCCTACTGAACTTAGGGGGCTGAACCTGTAAACAATCCTTAACTGTCTGCATAGACTTAGCTTTTTCCTCCATTTCTTCAAAACTGATTCAACCGGAGGGCCAAAAGAACATCAGACTGCAAAGGAGCATCCATAATCCGAGCCTTAACATGCTCTGACAATGTCTGAACTTTTAACCAGGCATGCCTGCGAAGAACTGAACTAGTAGCAGCCACCCTGGAAGAAGCCTGTAAAGCATCAAAACCATATTGCAAAGAATGCTTACCAACTTGTTCTGAAACATGCACTAAATCCTGAAGCTCTATACATTCAATACCTTCAGAGAAAGCATCAACTTTACATTTCAATTGGCCCAGCAAATAATTTTGACAATGTAAAGCCCTCATAGCTAAAGTGGAAGAGGTATACAACTTCTTACCCCACCTATCCAGAGCTCTAGCATCCTCGTCCAAAGGAACTGGATTCTTAACCACAGCAGCCCTGACACCCTTGGGGCCTTGAGCAATGGTGTCTGGGTCAGCCCTAGGACCCTTGAATAAATACTAGTGAGCTTCCGGTACCCTGCAGTATCTATCTGGTTTAGCAGGGGCAGGAGGCAAAGAGTCAGGGTTAAGAGAAGCCTCAGAAAAAACATCCCGAACAACATCTAATACAGGGGGAATAGCCAAAGGCCTATGCTGAGGCAAAAACAAGAATTCTCAAAGCCTTTTACGAGAATCAGAATAATCCTGGCCTTCCCATTTAAAATGCTCCCTCATGGAATGCAAGGTTTCAGAAAAAGAAAAATCTTCAGGAGGGACGAGAGGAGGAGAATCCCCAGCCTCTGAATCAGAGTAGGGAGGGAAATCCTGGGGCTCTTCCACAGAAGAATCAGAGTCATTGGAAGACTGACCCAGACCCCCTATCCCTGGCTCTACCCTGGGCCTTTTCTCAGGGGGAGGCATAGAACCCCTAATTAAAGTAATCAAATCCTCCGCCACCTTTAACATGTGCTTTCTAGGAGCTGGACCCTGTGGACAGACACCAGCAGGGGCAGATTTAGATTTAGAAAGGCTTTTACTATGAGAAGGAGGCCTAGAAACTCTGTGAGGGGAGGAACCACCGACACATGAGAAGCCCCTTCAGCCCGGCCTACAACAGGAGAAGCCACTTCCTGAAGTAGCAAAGGCTCCCCTGGAGACTCCGCTAAACTGTCAGAAGGAGCCGTTGAAGTAGTCGGTGGCTCTACCGAACCGGCGTCCACAATGGACTCATCTTGTTTGGACCGCAAAGGAGTACTCTTTGCGTTTAGCGAACTGGGCAGAGAATCCGACGGCATGTTATAATTGCACCGTTTACCAAACACTAGCCTAGCACAGTCCAAGCGACGTTTAATAGTGCTTATCAAAGGCAGCACAAAAGCGACACCCAACAACGCCGTGCTCAGGCCCTAAACAAGGAATACAGAGTAAATGGTAATCCCTATGAGGAATCTGTTTCCCACAAGAAATACAGTTATTAACTTTTTCTGACATCCGTAATACTGAGGCAAGAAAAGACAAAAGTGTCCCAACGGGTACTCAGCCCAGCTTGGTCTCCGGTCTGAAACTCAAAACCGACAATTCCAGAAAGCAACGGCACTTGCAAACACTGCTTCTGCTTAGGACCACGCGGCAAGAAAGACTGAGGGTATGGCGTCGGTCATGCGCATTTATACTGGCACATACTGATGTCAGCCTCGAGCGCCATGACCGACGCCAGATTCTAGCCCTTTGGTATTCGAGCCGATGGTGGACAGCGGAATACCCATATGTCAGGACTGCAGCAATGGTAGACGAAGAACATAGGCTACTCCTCTCCAAGGAAATCACACACATACACCCCCCCCTCTCAAATGAAATCACACACACATGCACCCCCCCTCTCAAAGGAAATCACACACATACACCCCCCCCACCTAACTATGTTATGATACTAGAGTGATACGCATTAACACAGCACACTATTTGCTTTTCTGGGTGGTTTCTGTTCACCTGATATATTTGTAGGATGCTGACATCATCAGACATTCCAAAGAGGGGGGCGTGGCCAAGGATGAACACAGGATAGCAGCAGATTTCTTCAGCTCCACCAATTTCATTACATTGACAGGAATTAATTACTTAAAAAAATAATTCTTGAAGTAATTTTCTTTCTAAATATGTTTGTTTTATATAGTTCTTGAACTATATCTAAAAAAGAAAGGAAATCTTAATAATATTCCTGTCAGAAATTACTTTGGAAATTTTCCTGTCAGTTTATCAGTCTGAAATGAGTTCCAGTAAGACAAATTCTCAAGACTCCAGCATCAAGAAAGAACTTCAGTCTCTGATAATTATAGTCCAGCAACTTACTGCTAAGATGGATAAAATGGATACTAAAATAGACACTTTCATAGAAAAACTACAAAACAAATAGACTTGTTACATATGGACCTGCAACAACAGAAGATCCAGATGACAGGCATAGAAGAAGCTGTGAATGACATGGAAAATAAAATACAAGAACAGGAAATCAACATTGAGTTTCTGCTGAAACAAAATACACATTTACAAACAAAGCTGGATGACCTGGAAAATAGATCTAGGCGCAATAACATTAGGATTTTTGGACTGCCAGAAAATATTGAAGGTAACAATATTACTTCTTTTTAACAACATGGCTCCCTAAAACTTTAGATTTACCAGAAGCATTCTCTTTTGGTATCGAAAGAGCACATAGATCTATAGCTAATACTAACTCTAACAAAAATTATCCTAGATCAGTTATAGTTAGATTTCTATCATCTTTTGATAAAGAGATGGTTCTTAAATCTGCTTGGGCTAAAGCTCCTGTTAAGTTTAATGAGACAACTGTGCGTTTTGACAATGACTATTCTTCCATGGTAATTGCTAAAAGAAAAGTTTTTCTGCCACTAATAAGGGAGCTTAAAAGCACAGTTTAAAACATACCTTCTGTTTCCTGCCAAGCTTAAAATCTTCCTTCCTGATGGTCCTAAGGTCTTCGATGATTTAGACTCTGCTTTACTGTTTGTCAAAGAAAAAAGGATTTTGGATAAAATAGAAGAAATGGAATGGGCTAGTTCTTCATTAAAGAGAGTGGCAACTGAAGCTTCCTGGAAGACTTCAGAGAAGAAGAAGAGACTAAAAAACAAATGATTTGTTATATGTTTTTTCTCTCTCTCATCATTTTAGTTCATTATTAATCGTTTTGAATATAGTTCCTGCATTTCCAGAAAGCCACAAATATTTTGGAAAAGATTTAATCAAAGTTATTCTCTATGTGCAAAGAAATGTTTTGTTTCATAACCAGTCAAAATGCCTGAGGATTTAATGGCAGGCTGTGACTCGATTTGTTTTTCTTTCTGAAAAAAGTAAGGTTAGTAATTTGATACATTTTTTATCTTTACCTTTTTTTTCCTTCTTCTTTATTATTTTCTTTGTTTAAACAATGACATTCTATTTAGATTATGTAGTGGGTAAAGGGTGGGGAGGGCAGGGAGAGAACAGTAATGAAAATATCATTAATAGAATAATAACATATTTATTTCTTGTAAAAGTTTATAAGTTCTTCAAATGCTATTTCTAATTATACTTTCTTGATTATACTGCTTATGCTTGTTTGTAAATAATCTGTCATGCTTTAACTAATAATAATCAGAACTAAATAAGAGTAAATAATATGTTTTATTTTTAACTCTATTAATATAAACAGTAAGTAACATTCCATTGTATATACTTCTTACAGCTTTCTCTTACATTTTTTATTTCTGCCTCACTCCCTTTTATTTTCTACTCTCTTTTCTTTTCTTTATTAATATATAGAAATGCTTTAGACTGTGTGGGCACAGTGAATAATAGGATTTGTATGAAAATTGAGTTGGGAGAAGAATGCTGAGTTTTATTGCTTGTTGGTAATTTTGAGTTTAATTTCACTTGCATAGAGGCTGTGATGATCTGTGGAATACATTGTGGAGGTTCTGTCATGTTTAGATGCATTTACACTGCTAAATGAATGTTTGTCACTAGTTTTAATAAGTTTCCCGCCAAAATGTTAAGAGAGACAATCTGGGATGTGGGCTGTCTTATGCACAATGTCCATGAGTTACCTCAGAATCTTCAAATCACAGAATTCTCACAGAGAAACTGAAAGCAGTTAGTATAAACATTGACAAGGTTATCACACTGACATACCACAGATTCAGGAAAAATACTCTGTTCATAAAATATGTCAGTTATGATGAGTTTAAATGATGTAGTTTCTTGTAGTAAGTAAATGTCTTATTTTAGAAGGCATAAAAAATGAAACATTTATTTAAATGTTTTTGAAAATCTACTTAACAGTAGCATAATAATCTGTGTTAAAAACTTGTGTTCCAAACATATACTTTATTATAACTCATTTAATTCATCTGATTGACAAACATAAATAATCTTATAACTCTATTCTGGAAGAAATGTCATGTGATATATTTTAAAGCAGTAGGTTAGCATGATTGTAAAATCTGGTTACTAATATGTGTTTGCTGTGCATTATTTTGTATAAAGCAGACAGATTTATTCTAGGGACAGCAAGTAGGATAGTGCTCTACTAACACACAACTCAGTGAGATCAGATATATATATATATATATATATATATGTGTGTGTGTGTGTGTGTGTGTGTGTGTGTGTGTGTGTGTGTGTATCTATGTATATATGTGTATGTGTATATGTATGTGTGTGTGTGTGTGTGAGTGTGTGTGTATGTATATGTGTGTGTGTATATGTATGTGTGTGTGTCTGTGTTTATGTGTGTGATGGCTTTTTTTTTTTTTTAGGTAATAACGAGGTGTTTCTGAGAATCTGCATAACTATGCAATATGATTTATAATAATTTTTATGAATACAATATTTTACTCTATTGACAATAATGAGTTTAAGTAAATGCTCATATACAAACAATTCAAGATTTTTGGAAGCTGTTGATAGAATTCACATGACAGAAAATAGATGCATCTTAATGCATGTAATGTCTGAATCATATTAGCCAAAGTTTATGATTTAAATGAATGTTAGAACATAATTTTCTCTTCTCTTGATTTCTAACATTAAGATTATTTGAATGCTATTAGAATTCAAGTGTTATATATTACATAGATCTATATAATAGTATGAACAGTTTAAAAAAAAAAAGTTTATTTTAGTTTATATGATGCTGTTTTACCAAATGTGTAGTTTTGTCTTGATAGATAATTGAATTGAAAACTGTTAACCTCAGTTAAATATAACTAGTATTAAATTGATAAGGTGGTAGCTGAGGTACTGCTGCTTAGGGTAGGGGGTTAACTTGAGTAGTAAATACTCTTCTAAGTTGGAGTTTTCAACTCCAGGCGGGATGCAAGGTTTAATCCTTACATTATTTTCACTTGTTCATTGTTATATGTATATAGTTTTGACATCCACAATATATTTTGTACACTCATTGTCACTACAAACAAAATTGAATCCTATACAAAATCCCATAAGAGATTTAATAAATACAGCTATATTTAAAGGTACACCTAAAAGAGGAGATGTAACATTATTTATCTTGTTATTTGTTATTTCGATCATAAGATTCTTGAGTTTTAAAATGCCAAATGACATCTTTAAAAAGAATTTCTTTAAACATTAATGGATTGAATAATCCATGTAAAAGGGCAAGCCTAATAAGATACATTAATCTACACAAGGCCAATCTAGTCTTCCTGCAAGAAACCCATCTCTTGAAAAAGATATTGATAAACTAGCCACTAATAAGTATGCAGTATTGGTTAGTTCAGAGCACACTCAGAAAAAAGAGGAGTGGCTATTTTATGGAATAAAAGTATGCCCATTCCTAAAACCATTAAGTCTTATCAGGATGACAAAGGAATGTTTTGTATGGTTACAATACAAATTAATGGGAAGACTTACACTTTAATTAATGTATACTGGATACCTGGAATTGGTATTAATACAGTGAAACATCATATTGATAAGATCATATCATTCTCTATAGGGGATATTATTTTAGCTGGTGATTTTAATTGTATACTACATGAAAGTGATACTACCACTATAAAGAAAAGAAGAATTACATCTAATGCAAAACATTTAAATGATTTTGCTAATTCTTATCATTTGAATGATATTAATAATCAGATAGAGTCAAAATCATTACCATACACCTTTTTTCTAACAGATACAAAACTTATTCAAAAATAGATAGGGTCTTTATTTCTAACCAGATGGTAACAGATTTAATTAATTCCAAAATCATTTCATGTCCTATATCTGATCATAACTCAATTGTTTTTGAATTCATGATAAAAATACTCATAATGTTCAGATCAAAAGGATACCAGCATACTTAACTCAGCTAAAAGACTATAAAGAATATATACTTTCAGAAGTACAACATTTTCTAGACATAAATAATACTCCTGAAGTCTCCATTGTCTATGTTTGGGATGCCTTAAAATCATATCTATATGGACAAAGTATCAGATGGTATAATAACAAAAGGAAATCTTGGGATAAGGAATTGTTAGATATTCAAAGTAAACTAGACTCTTATAAACATAATAATAAAGAAAATATTATGGACAAGAAAGTTATTGAAGAAATAAACAAACTAAATGAGAAATACAAAGAAATTTTAACTCATAAAGTTAAAATAACTTTAGAGAAATACAAGTTTTTGTCTTATTCAATAAGCCCCAAATACTTACATAGACTTAAAAATAAAACAAAAGATTGAATAAACAAAACCATATCAAAGAAATCTTTTCTCTAAGGAAAAGAAGAATGTTTCTAGTATACCAGAAATACTGGATGAATTTAGAAATCACTTTCACAAGATTAACCATAACAACATTAACATGGAACCTAAAGATAAAATAAAGGAGTTTATAACCACAAACATGAATAAAAGCTTAATAAACAACAGATTAAACTATTGGACAAGAGTATTTCATATACAGAAGTTATTACACAAATAAATAAGCTTAAATCAAACAAAGCACCGGGTAATGATGGTATTATACCAGAGATATATAAAATCCTTTCTAAAACTACATATTCATTAATACATAAGGTTTTATTCTGGCCCAAACTGAGTTAATAACCCCCCCCATCTTGGCAATATACATTTATTTCACCAATTTTAAAACCTAATAAAGATCCAACTAGATGTTCTTCATATCGACCCATCTCATTACTTAATGTTGATTATAAAATGTTTATGAGTATTTTTGCTGATAGATTGAAGACAATTATCCCCGGCATTATAGACATAGATCAGACGGGCTTCATTGTAAATAGAAATACTTTTGATAATATAAGAAGAACTTTAACATTAATTGATTTTGCAAATAGGAAAAGAAAGATTTAACACTTATTAGTCTTGATATAGGTTCAGCATTTGATTCAGTAAGTTGGGACTATCTGTTTACCTTACTGAAGTGCACAAATTTCTCTGATGCATTTGTAAATTTAATTGAGCATTTATACAAAGGAACGCTGGCTTATATTAAGGTAGGAACATATGTTTCACAAAAATACGCATTCTTAAAGGTACAAAGCAAGGATGTCCACTTTCTCCACTATTATTCACTTTAGTAATGGAGCCTTGGGCTAATTTGATTAGAAACAGTACTGACATAGAGGGTTTTGAAATAGAAGAAAATACAACATCAAAAATTCAACTTTTGCAGATGATGTTCTAATTACATCAGCAGGATCTAATTCTTCTATGCAGTCTTTATTTGATAAAATGATGAATTTTAAAAGTATTTCTGGTTTAATATTCAATGAAGAAAAACTAAAATACTACCTATATATACACGAAAAATACTCTCATTAGTGATTTTACTAAATATGTACCCAACTCAGGTCAGATAACTTATTTAGGTATAATACTATCTAAAGATATTAAATCTATTATATATAATAACTATAATACCTGTTTTCTTAATATACAAAATCTTTTTAATACCTGGAATAATATGTTTTTTACTATGGAGGAGAGACTTACAATTATTAAAATGATAATATTCCCCAAGATTTTATACTTAATACAATCAATAATACTTTCACCTACAAAAATAACTATCAAGAAACTGAATACACTAATGTTAAATTTCTTATGGGCACCTAATAGACCTAGGATTGCATTAAAGAAACATGCTAATAGCTGGTCTCAAGGGGTATTTCTTTTCCAGACTTTAATTTATATATTATCTCTTCTATTATAAAAGTTATTACTTTATTAATAGATCGGTCATATGTCGCAAAATGGAAAGATTATTGGGAGCTAATTAGTATGCACTTCATGAAAATCTCCTTAACACATAAAAATATGATTATAAATAACTCCATGTTGTGGTTGCTAAAGGAATTTTGTACTTCACCTATTACACCTAAACATATGGTCTGTTACCCATTAAATATTATTATTAGTTATCGTAACTTTATATTCATGCACCCTAAGTATAGGGAATGGAATTTTATTGTATTCCTATAATTTATACTCAGGGTATGCTTATGTCATCTACTTCTGAAGGAGCTCATTTAGCTATAGATAATAATCTAAAGTACTGGTATCAGCTGATATCTGATAATAAAGTTAAAAATCTAGATTTCTTAAAACAAGAATTTGATCTAAGAGAAACTTGCTGGTTAGAGGTTCAGATCTTTAGACAACATCTCATTGATAGAATAGATCTAATGTCTATAACAGTTAAAGAATCTATTGCAAAACTGATTGATTACTTGATAATAAATTTACAGCATAAAGTTTCTGATAAAGGTAAACTTTCATATATACATAAAATTATCAGACAAGAAACTTTTTACAATGTAGATTCATACTGGAATTATTTCACCTCTATTAATGGGGACCCACCAACTCAACAAGATAAACAATATATATTGGAATCTGCTTATAGAACTACATCTTCCATTGTCTGGAGACTTTATACATGGACATTTTTACATAGATCTTTTTATACACCTTTGATGATGAATAAAATTAATAATAAAGATAATCTATGTAAGAGATGTAATGTAGAAATTAATGCTGACTGGGCTCATATGTTTTATGACTGTATGAAGTTGAAAGAATACTGGAAGTCAATTAATGAATTTTTGCAGGCTCTTTTTACAGATAATTTCATTATTTCTAAGTCTCTTATATTATTCAACACACCTGTACCTCAATGTGTTAAAAAGATTAAGCTTCTCTTGTTATGGTCTATCCTAGCAGTGGCTAGGAAAATAATAACTAGAAATTGGATTTTAGATACACCTCCTTCATTCAATGAATTTAAAAATGTTATGAATATAATGTGTCATATGGAAATAAGCACAATTAGAATGAGAACAACTAGAAAAACATCACATTTTATTGTATGGGATAATTTACAAAATTTGTTAAAAAAATTCTAATTTCAATAGCACAGTATTTTAGTTTAATTAATTGATCTGATTGTAGTGGATGTCTTTGTAAATACTTTAGTTGTTTTGTTGAATATTATAATAATACCTATTTTTAATTATTTGTATAAAATTGTTATGATATTTCTCTTATATGTTAAAACAATAAACTTGTTTTTAAAAAAAAAAAAAGACATTCCAAAGAGGGATGTGCCTTTTTTAATATGTTTTCCCAGTCTCCATAAAGGCTACTCCTCTCAAAGGAAATCACACACATACACCCCCCCTCTCAAAGGAAATCACACCCCCCCTCTCAAAGGAAATCACACACATACACCCCCCCACAGCTAACTATGTTATGATACTAAAGTGATACGCATTAACACAGCGCACTATATGCTTTTCTGGGTGGTTTCTGTTCACCTGATATATTTGTAGGATGCTGACATCATCAGACATTCCAAAGAGGGATGTGCCTTTTTTAATGTGTTTTCCCAGTCTCCATAAAGGCTACTCCTCTCCAAGGAAATCACACGCATACACCCCCCCTCTCAAATGAAATCACACACACACATGCACCCCCCTCTCAAAGGAAATCACACACATACACCCCCCCCCACCTAACTATGTTATGATACTAGAGTGATACGCATTAACACAGCGCACTATTTGCTTTTCTGGGTGGTTTCTATTCACCTGATATATTTGTAGGATGCTGACATCATCAGACATTCCAAAGAGGGATGTGCCTTTTTTAATGTGTTTTCCCAGTCTCCATAAAGGCTACTCCTCTCCAAGGAAATCACACACATACACCCCCCCCTCTCAAATGAAATCACACACACATGCACCCCCCTCTCAAAGGAAATCACACACATACACCCCCCCACCTAACTATGTTATGATACTAGAGTGATACGCATTAACACAGCGCACTATTTGCTTTTCTGGGTGGTTTCTGTTCACCTGATATATTTGTAGGATGCTGACATCATCAGACATTCCAAAGAGGGATGTGCCTTTTTAATGTGTTTTCCCAGTCTCCATAAAGGCTACTCCTCTCAAAGGAAATCACACACATACACCCCCCCTCTCAAAGGAAATCACACCCCCCCTCTCAAAGGAAATCACACACATACACCCCCCCACCTAACTATGTTATGATACTAATGTGATACGCATTAACACAGCGCACTATATGCTTTTCTGGGTGGTTTCTGTTCACCTGATATATTTGTAGGATGCTGACATCATCAGACATTCCAAAGAGGGATGTGCCTTTTTTAATGTGTTTTCCCAGTCTCCATAAAGGCTACTCCTCTCCAAGGAAATCACACACATACACCCCCCCTCTCAAATGAAATCACACACACATGCACCCCCCCTCTCAAAGGAAATCACACACATACACCCCCCCCACCTAACTATGTTATGATACTAGAGTGATATGCATTAACACAGCGCACTATTTGCTTTTCTGGGTGGTTTCTGTTCACCTGATATATTTGTAGGATGCTGTCATCATCAGACATTCCAAAGAGGGATGTGCCTTTTTTAATGTGTTTTCCCAGTCTCCATAAAGGCTACTCCTCTCAAAGGAAATCACACACATACACCCCCCCTCTCAAAGTAAATCACCCCCCCCCTCTCAAAGGAAATCACACACATACACCCCCCCCACCTAACTATGTTATGATACTAAAGTGATACGCATTAACACAGCGCACTATATGCTTTTCTGGGTCGTTTCTGTTCACCTGATATATTTGTAGGATGCTGACATCATCAGACATTCCAAAGAGGGATGTGCCTTTTTTAATGTGTTTTCCCAGTCTCCATAAAGGCTACTCCTCTCCAAGGAAATCACACACATACACCCCCCCTCTCAAATGAAATCACACACACATGCACCCCCCCTCTCAAAGGAAATCACACACATACACCCCCCCCCACCTAACTATGTTATGATACTAGAGTGATACGCATTAACACAGCGCACTATTTGCTTTTCTGGGTGGTTTCTGTTCACCTGATATATTTGTAGGATGCTGACAAGTTCAGACATTCCAAAGAGGGATGTGCCTTTTTTAATGTGTTTTCCCAGTCTCCATAAAGGCTACTCCTCTCCAAGGAAATCACACACATACACCCCCCCTCTCAAATGAAATCACACACACATGCACCCCCCCTCTCAAAGGAAATCACACACATACACCCCCCCCCACCTAACTATGTTATGATACTAGAGTGATACGCATTAACACAGCGCACTATTTGCTTTTCTGGATGGTTTCTGTTCACCTGATATATTTGTAGGATGCTGACATCATCAGACATTCCAAAGAGGGATGTGCCTTTTTTTAATGTGTTTTCCCAGTCTCCATAAAGGCTACTCCTCTCAAAGGAAATCACACACATACACCCCCCCTCTCAAATGAAATCACACACACATGCACCCCCCCTCTCACAGGAAATCACACACATACACCCCCCCACCTAACTATGTTATGATACTAGAGTGATACGCATTAACACAGCGCACTATTTGCTTTTCTGGGTGGTTTCTGTTCACCTGATATATTTGTAGGATGCTGACATCATCAGACATTCCAAAGAGGGATGTGCCTTTTTTAATGTGTTTTCCCAGTCTCCATAAAGGCTACTCCTCTCAAAGGAAATCACACACATACACCCCCCCCCCCCACACACACACACTAACAAACACTGTCAGCACTTGCAGGATTCAAACCCCTACCTAACTCTGTTATGATATTAGAAAGATAAGCATTAACACAGCCTGCTATATGCTTTACTGGGTGTCTTCTGTTCTCCTGGTATATTTGTAGGATGCTGACATCATCAGACTGGACATGGGAATGTGTGTGCACTTTCTTTTATGCAATCCCAGGCATGATCCATGTGGGTCGGCAGGTATCAACAGCTTGAACAGGACCCTATGAGTCGCACCTTGTGTGATCTATCTGTGGACACATTGACTTCCATTCATATGTCAACAGATATCTATGCACAGATTGTTGGTTTTGTGGATACGACATGTGTCTGTGATGTTGATGAAGAGCTATGCAAAGTCTATGTGGGACATGTGTAGCTCTGTTCAGTGATGTATGTCCTGGGTGGCTGCCTTGCAAATGGTGTAGCATGTTTGGGAACCATGATCTACACATGAACATACCACAGTTGGTAGGGTTGTGTGTTTGTCATCTTCTAATACCTCTGTTTATGACCTCAGCCATGATGCACTCCATGGCCTTGCAGATCAGACTTTATAGGCTTACTGAACTATATTTCCCATGGTGTGTTGTGCACCCACACTTGTGGGGAGTGCCATATGTTGCTGTAACACATTCGACGGTTCCAGACCCTGTGTAGTGTTCAGGTGCAGGGTCTGTTTGTTCTGTAGTGCATGCATGACACATATTGGGAAGCATTGTAATCGAATTGCTGCCATGCTTTTGGCTTTGGGGGGAGCTGGTCAGACATTCTACATGTGATATCTCCTGGTATGATGTCAGGGACTATCGTCAGTGGGAGGTGGTTATGTATATATGGGCCTGTCTGACAGGATGTCAGCATTGTCAGTAAGGTACAGTTGGCCCTGACTCAGGACATATATGAGTACACATTACTATTTATGACATAGCTGAAGGACATGTCATGATTCTTAGTCTGGACTCATTCTCAGCTACTCTTTACAAAACACCAACAAACCTGAGCACTAATCCTGGTTATACTCATTTACACACTTAACACCCTACTGTTCCTTTGTGATCAGGCTACAGAGTATGTCATCATAATATACTGGCATGTCCAGGGGCCGGTTTCTTGTGTACTCTCCAGTCCAGCTAGTGAATATTGTGGTTATGATACAATGTCACATCTGCCTCAAGTACACAGATAACCCTCTCCTCCTCCCAACACACTCAGATATATGTGAGAGATGCAACAATATTGACATACAGGAGGCTGAGCTCTCTCGACCCATGACTGGCATGGTCTATCAGGGGGTGGAGGTGACCACACACACCACATATCAGTCTCACATACACCAATAGCGACAGCAATCAAACCACATTATCACACGTACACATACTCGGAGGCTCTACATACACTCTGCCTAAGCAGCAGAGACCTCCAAAGCAGACACACAAACAACTGCTACCCCAATAAAATACCCACATATCACATAGTTCACAATGTCAGTGTGCCACACAGTCACTGTCCTTCAGGCTAAACAACACACCTGATACACATGTAATGGGTGACACTTAATGTCAGACACATTGACGTCCCACTCACCAGGCCAAACACGGGAATAGTCACTTAGAGCTGTCTCTCAGGTGCCAGGATCCACCACATAACACATGCACTCAGGTCACTCCAAAGCAAGTCCAGGACTGGCTCCATCATTGTCCATGCTGGTGCGTACAACCTCAGACGTTCCTCTCTGGACCACATGACATGATACATAGAGGAACTTTCTGATCATGTAGCCAGGCTGGTATGACCCTGACCTTGTCTAGCATCTTACACTCACCAAGTATGATGTGTCATATACCAACAAACTGATCACGTTTAACAGTTGGCTAACATATTGGTGTTATTCAAAGGGGATACAGTGTCTGTCAGCCTGGGGTGACATGCTCGACATGCCACGTAGCTTCCCTATGGGCAGCTTGCACCTGTCACCTTTGGACTTTTGAATACTGGCTAAGGCACTTGCTGCCACCATACTGCCTTATTTAAGTGGGGCTTAACAGACAGACCCACCTCCATAGACATTACAGAGTACATGACACTGAGGGTAATGCTGCTCAACACCAGATGTATTACCCTCACATTGACCACACTCAGGAATCTCCTCAATATGGAGAATAGCAATATCTATGCACTAACAGACACATGGTTCAGGCTCCCACATGCACACCAGTACTACCAGGTTATATTTCGTACCATGCTTTCTGACCACATAACTCGGAATGGCCAACACAAATAGGGGGAGTATCCATATACATCACAGATACACATACCTCCGGGTTGGTAGCACTGCACAAAGCATCACAGACCATACATATTCACCTAACATTGTGCAAATCTGCCTTTTGGTTTGTTACCTGCTACAGACCACACTCACAAACTCAGAAACCACACTCGTCTTTCAGGGGAACACTGGACAATATGACGGTCTCCCCAAACACCATTATATTGGATGACGTCAAATACACACACATTGACTGGGGATAGTACTCAGGCCCCAACACCCTCGCCCAACAGTTGCTACAATTTGTAAACTCATATGCTATGGCACAACCGGTCACCACACCCACAAGGTGGGACAACATATTGGACATGATCATCACCAACATGGGGACACACTGGACATCCATATCCCGCCCCCACACATCCTGGGTAATCTTGGTGAACTTCCCAAAAGCAGATGTCACACTTCTCCATACCACGGTGGTATCCTTTAGAGACCCTGGGTCAGTGGTAAGTATGGCTCAGACTGCTGAATCCTTTACATACACAGTCTATGGACACCTAGTGGACTGCATGGATCATGCTATCCAAAATAACACCTGGACTCACTACTCCAATGGCAGGGGACCTGTCTGGTGGACCCCGGCCATTACTGCGCTATACAACAAAAGGAGGAAGCTACTACATGATCGAGCACAATCCCAGAAGGGAAGGCATCTGTTATCTGTACTAGCAGACAGCTACAATCACTCATGTATTTATGTCAGGGCCGTTTCTAATGGACAATTGCAACAGACACATCGGACACTCACAAGGCCTTCTTCAGTTAATTCAGGTACCTGGCTGGACACTCACTGATATGCTCTGTGTTACTGCATACTGACTGAACATACCCTGAACCCACAGACATTGCCAACATACTGGAAAACAGTTTCAATGCAGATGTCTCCCCCCATCCCCCCTAAGGAGGTACTGTCCATCCCAACAGAGTGTATCCTCCCTGACATCACGAATAAACAGGTGAGTGCTGCCCTCCCCACAGCGGACAACACAGCATCAATGGGACCAGACGGTGTCCTGGCCTGTGTTGTACACGGCCTTCATGACAGACGTAACCCTCACATTACATCACTGTTCGATATCAGGGTTACTGCAGGATTTGTACCCATGGAATGGCGTACAGCGATAATGGTCCCGCTCCACTGAATATTGCCATAACAGACCACAGACAATATCGGCCTATAGGGCTAACTAGCCTATTCTGCAAAGCTATGGAGTGTATTGTAATGGGACTCATGCACATAGACATGAGAAACCTACAGACACTGGGTCCTACACATTACAGCATTGTTGTGGGCAGATCTTGCCTGTTGGACCTGTTTGTATTCTTTAAACAGTTACCAGGTCCATCAGTGTTGGGACGGTTGTCCACACAGCCTGCCTGGACCTTGCACAACCCTTCAACACAATACCCCACACGGCAATTATGCATAGGCTCACCGACATCAATATCGACACATATCTCACACAATGGATTGCTACCTGGATCAGGGATAGCACCCACATGCTCAGTGTTGCAGATGCCATGTCTGACTATATACTAGTTACACATGGCATCCCACAAGGCTCAGTCCTGGGACCTCTCTTGTTCAATATATATTTGTGTGATGTACAGGCTATCACAAGAAGGAGATGGCTGCCCATGTTCGCAGATGTCTGCAAACTGGGTGCCATAATCAACTTTCCAGTTGGCACATGCATACTCATACAGGGTCTCACAGAGATAGGATGACTGGTGCCTGAGCCATGGCCTATGACTACATGCCATTAGTTGCATAGTCATCCCCTTTGAGAATGAAAACATGCCCACACATTACCACATAGGTAATAATCCATTACATACGGTAGTAGTTGTTACGGGTTTGGGGACATGACCTCTTTGTACTCTCACCTTTGACAATCACATTGCCAAAGTGGTTAGACAGTACTTCTACATAGCCCACCATATCCCACATGGTTTCACATGTTGATCACGTGTGGTCATTGTGCCCCTATACTCATCACAACCATGCTTGGTTATTATGCCACATTTGGGTTGTACCTTACCCGACACCTGCAGCAACTGTAATGGCCACAAATGTTACTCATCAAGCAGATGTAGGGACTCACACGGATGCCCTGCACATTTCAGATACAGTAACTCCAGCTCTACTCAGTCACTTACCACCTACACGGATGTGTTGTGTGCCTGTAGTTTAAGGCAATATCTGACCCAGAATTAATGGACATGCTCCAACTGAGGATATCCAACCCCCTTGGAGCTACACACTCCAGGGACATATCTGGGGGGACAGATTATTATCCATAAGGCTCCACTCACTGCAGAGTGTAGTCCCAGTTTTGCATAAGCAGAGCCACCCACTGACCACCTACAGGTGACATCTTGACAAGTGGATGGGTGATCGTATGTGTATCTATGGGATATCTTCTGACCACATTTGTACTAGTTGGTGTGTGCGATTTGGTTTACATACACTACATAGTGGTAAATGCTGTTTAGTATTGCTTTATATTGCTTAACACATGGCAATCATGCCTCAGGTGTTGATGCAGGGCTGCCTATGTCGGATGCACATACTACACTCCCTATACATGTTTGACTGCAGGTAGTGTCAACGTAGGCATCCCTTTTACTATATGTGTGGGTCAGAGAGAGATATCATTTCCAGAGTTCCTACTGAGTCAGTATATGTGCTATGCGTTGCCTCTTTGCCAAGGCCAAGGCATACTGGACACACCTCCTTCTGCCTACTGGGGCAGGCTCAGGTTGTTCCTCCTCCGAGTCACTCTCTGCCTGTGATGGCCCTGGCAATGGTGGGGAACTGTTTGGCCCAGGCCTATGCTGGTCCTGCTGCAGCTGTTTTCGCAGGATCATATTATGTAGCATAGCACATACCATGACAATTTGGGTACATGTAGTTGGTGAGTGCTGCAAGGCTCCACCACATGTGTCCAGGCACCGGAACCATGACTTGAGCCGCCCAAACACACTCTCGATTACATTTCGTGTTTGTGCTTGTGCCTCATTATGGCATTCCTGTTCAGGTGTGTGTGCGTTTCTGATGGGTGTCATCAGCCACGGCTCCAGTGCATAGCCAGCACCCCCCACTAGGTGTCCATGTGGGATGTCCCCAGTGGCAAATGTCTGGTACAGCTGCGTCAGATGCCAGATATGGGAATCATGGTAGCTTCCAGGGCAGCCAGCACACACATTCAGTATTATGCCCTGGGCATCACACACAACATGGCAGTTGATGGAGGGGAAGCCCTTGCAGTTGAAGTAGACCCTACCCTGCTCACCGGCTGGTGCTTTGATGCATATGTGCGTGCAGTCTATTGCACCCACTACCTCAGGGTATTCCGCTATTTGCTGGAAGAGACGCATATTGCTAGCCAATACCTCATGGAAATTGGGGAAGTATACATGATCACCGATATGTGCTGACATGGCATCCAGGAACTGGTACAGTACCCTGGATGCTGATGTCTGTGATATTCCCATCATATCACCTGTTGGTCTCTGAAAGGTACCTGTTGCTAATATTCTTAGGCCAACACATACCTTATTTTCTACTGGGATGGGTTCCCCTCTGTTGGTTCTGTGTGTGAGGCATGGCCTGCACAGCTCAACAATTTGCTGCAAGAGGTCTCTGTCCACTCTATAGCGCTCCACTATCTCCAGCTCATGTAGCCCCTGGTAGGTTACCCTGGGCCTGTCCACTCATCTCCATCTCCTCACTGTGGGTTGTTCAGCAGCATTTGCATCATCACCACCCTCAGCATGTTGCATATGTCGCCTTATAACAGCAATGGCAGGCCCTAACATTTTTTGCCTCAGTACAGCTTTTTCAGTTTTCACTGCTATTAGCTTACTGCAGTGTTGCAGTGTCTCTTGAGAGAAACATAATGAACTGTTGTTTGCAGTGTTTTAAGTGCTGGGCTGGGCTGGGCTAGTGTTCTGCCTGGGTAATTGCCTTATTCTGATTGTTTTCACCTGCTAGCTCTGCTAGTACTCCCTGGTAACTTCCCTACTATTTGGTGTGCTTCCTTTTTCCTTTTTGTTTCCTGAGGGGGGAGCACCGTGCACACAAGTGCAAACACACGCACAGCAGCTAACACACGTGCACACATGCTTACACAGACTAAAACCTGCTTATTCTTGTTAAAACACGTGCACACCGGCGCAAACGCGCTTACAACTGTTTACACAGCCTTACATATGCTTACTCAAGCTAACACGTGCGCACATGCTTACATGCGCGCACACTGTCTTACTCGGGTTTATTGGCGTGCACATATGCGCATGCACGCTCAGCAAGAAACTTTGGTGTTATCCACGGCATACACCTTTCATTTCTTGACTTTACCTGGCCTACCTGTTGACACACCTCTTTCAATAATATGTAATTGTCGGCTGACACATGACACTTTTCTCCAATGAGCTTCACTCCTTTCATACATACCCCCATCAGGATGTCACCTATCTTCTACTCTGTTACTCCCCTTATCTTACTCCTACACTCCACTGACTGTGCTCATTTCCTATGTAAACTTGCGATTCACTATCTTAACTCTCATTTGCATAGGATTGCCTACTAATGCTTGATTACATCTCTTAGACTGAGCTTCCTCCCTTAGCAACCTCTACTCGGTGGCCATGTTGTCTTCAGCCAGCCATTCACTTGCATTGTAAATTCATTTTAGCTATAAAATCCATATTTGTGGATCTTAATTATTAATTTTCTGTTTTTTAGGGTGCAGCACGTTTGTGCAGTGCTGCGCTACAGTTAAACCCCGGAGGTCAGGATGAAAAAAAAAAAAGTTATTTAATTTCTATTGTGAATCACTTCCCATTGCCAATGGCCATATTTTTGGCCATTGGCATGCTTCCTCCTGTAAATGCATGCTTTTTTTGCAGCTGTCACGGCTCCATTTTGCTATTTGCAGAACCGTACTCAGTTATCAACTGAGTACATTTCTGCAAATAACCAGGGGCGGCTCGTGGCATCAGACTGCCGGACTGCAGCCCCCTCAGCAAAAAAAAAAGAAAAAGTACCTTTTTGTTTTGTGTAGTAGACAGTCACAGTATTCTTTTTTTTGTTTACTTTGTCTCCGAGTCCGCAACTTGGCAAGTTACTTCCTGCCTCGGCAAGTACGCATATGCACACTTTAACCGCCTGTGGTTGTGGTGGTTTTAAATAAAGACTTTTTTTTTGTTGTTCTTGTTGCAGCCTGGTTAACTAATTAAGGCATCAGTGTGATGCCCAGCAGTCTATGTGGTTCCAAACCACATAGAATTGGAAGGGGCTCGGACTGCGACATCCGCAGGCACGTACATGACATGCTGGGGCTAGATGCTGCTGATTGGCTGTCACTCTCTTCCCGGGCTTTATGTGCTGTGAAAAGAGCGAGAATCAATTCAAACATTTTCAGTTGTGGGCTGAAATGATTCATGATCATGACTGAGTGAGTCAATCATACAGGGATGGTCAAACTCTAAGGATTTACCTATTTTTATATATTTTTTGGGTGGCGTAACTATATTAATTTTTGGCAGCTGTGCTAAAGAAGAAAAGTGAAGAAAGAAGTAGAATAATACTATGTTAGAAGAAGAAGAAGATAGAAGAACAGAGTAGAGTACAGTACAGAGAGTTTTCTTCTTGGAGGTATGTAACACTTTATAAATCTCAGCATTCAGGTCATAATGAATTAGTAATATATCAGATGGCATTTTGGAAATCACATTATGAACTTCCATATATCTAGTGGTTCTCCTTAGCATAGTTATAGGCTCATTATATGTTCATCTGAGACTTTGGGAAGATCTACCCAGTGCAGAAAGGTATTCACGTGCTTATCCTGTGAAGTTCTGTGTTCCTGCTTTTCATCATTAAGTGCTGTATAAAATTTGACAATCTCATCACAAATGTCCTTTGGCTTATTAAGAAGGTTGCTTCCCTGCCTAAGATGTCACCTTCCCCTTGATGCATGTAAGTTTGGTCTTTTATGCAAGCAGCTTCCCACATTTATTACCCTGAATCACCACTGGAAGAAAGCTCTCCTCTGATCCAACTGATACTTGTCTGCAAGAGACTGGCTAAGGTGAAAGTATGCTTGTCTATACGTATTAAATGTTTTGGATTCATACTTATTAATGCTTGATATTTGATGGTGCAGTGGTAGCATTGTTGCCTCACAGCTGCAGGTTCTCAGGTTTGATTCTTGGCTGGGGTGCCTTCTTTGTGGGGTCTGTATCTTCTCCCTGTGTTTGTGTGGGTTTGCTTTTGTGTCCTCCCATGTTACAAAGACATGTCTGCATTATTTCTTCCTGGGCCTCTGCTGAAAATTTTTTTTTGTTCCAAGTCAGACTGTCCTGATTAACAAATGTTAAATAAAATAGACAGGCATTTGAATTTCAGACTTCAGGTTTCTGAATGTTTCATTCCTTGCATATTTGATGGTGCAGTGGTAGTATTGTTGCCTCACAGCTATAGGTTTTCTGGTTTGATTCTTGGCTGGGGTGCCTTCTGTGTGGAGTCTGCATCTCCTCCCTGTGTTTGTGTGGATTTGCTCTGGTGCCCTGTCATTTTACAAAGACGTGTCTGCAGTATTTCTCCCTGGGTCTCTGCTGAAAATTGTTTTTGTTCTGTCAGCAGTAAAATTGACAGGCATTTGAATTTCAGACTTCATGTTCTTCAGAAAATACATAGTAACATAACCTTTTATTCTAGCAATTTTCTAAGTTTATAAGATGAATATTTGAAATTTGTCCCTATTTTTGGGACTGTACTCCCCCATTATTGGCTTCGTCCAGGTTTTTTGTGCTAAGGTTGAGAGCAATGGCAAGAACTGAATTCACTGAATATGTTTGAGGGCTGTATTCCCTCATTACTGGGTTTGTCCAGGTGTTTTGTACTAAGAGGTTGACAGCTATGGTGAGAACTGAATTCACTAAATGATAGCCATTTAAGTTTCAGTCTTCCTCTCTTTTACAAAGCAGCTGATTTGGCGTAGTGGTATGTTGCTCTGACTGTTTTGCACAGGGACCTTGGCAGTAAAATGTATGGTGGTAACACAGCATTTTATTCTAGCAACTTTCCAAGATTATACAAGCAATGTTTAATGTGTCCCTGGTTTTTGGGCTTTTGACCCCCCCAATACAATTTGGCTTTTTCCAGTTTTCTTGTGCTGCGAAGTTGAGATGCAGTTGAGTATTGACTAGATTTTACAAGGAGCTGAGAGCTGCAGGGGAACAGAAGTTTAGTGTTGCTTAAGTAAAGCTAGTTTGCCTTGTTAATAGCACAACAGGTTGTGTACTTGCTTTTGATGCAGAAGACTGTGGGTTCTACTCCCACAAGGGGTGGATGCTGCCGTACTGAAAATGTTCTCCTTGGTGAAGATACTAACTATGAGTCTGTTATCAGTTTGCCATCCATTTCCTCTTGCAATATTACTAGCTTGTCATTTTTTTAATGTAATATAGGCAGTTTATTCCTGAGGGCAACAGACACTTTATTTTTGATGAAACCATGAAATATAAAGGTGTTTGCTAGCAGCAACCTCTTCATTAGTTACAGATTTCTTTAATGTGGAATTATTTAGATGACTTTTACTTCTTCAGAGATTGTGCATATTTGCTGATAATGGACTGTAGAATTGTACAGATTTACTGATAATAGACTGTAGAATTGTGCATGTTTACTGATAATGGTGGACTGTAGAATTGTGCATATTTACTAATAATGGTGGACTGTGGAAGTCTGAGTAGACGTTTGTGATAAATGTTCTGAAATGGGCAGTTTTGCCATTATGGGTGCATGCGTTTTGTTTCATTGCTTACTGGAAAAATGTTCAAAACAAATTTAAAATGCCCTCTAACAACTGTACTGTATTGTACAAAGAAAATAATTTAGTACAATGAGGAAGGTGTATCAAAGAGCACATGCATGTTTCATATGCAAGGGGCCTATGATTTGAAAACAGCCCAAAATTAATCTTTATCTGCCACTGGCAAAATGCATTTTCTTTGAATGTGGGTTTCAATGCTGTTTCAATGAATGCGAGTTTCAAGGGCAGAGAAGTTTTAATGCTAAGTTTTCATTGTGAGACTGCATTGCTTTGTTTAGCAGATGACTTAGTGTTTGTGCTGTAAAATACAAAATAAAACTTTCAAATAAAGTCCAACTCATCATAGAAGTAAAGCCGTATGCACATTATTGTTTATGGTAAATGGAGTGAAATAGCCAAGTAATGGTTCATTGGAATGGCTGCAGAGGCTCCATTCAACCATGATTTTGTCAAGGGGGAAGGGCAGCAAACGCAGACAGGCCCAGCTGAACTATACCTCCCAACTGTCCAGATTTTCAAAGAATGAATAGATTTTTGCTTCATATTTTTGGTTTGTTCTTCATAAAATTTGTAGTTTTCTGGCAAATCATTTAGGAATTAAGTCACTAAATAATGATACACTGAGTTTTAGACTTCATAACCTTCAGAAAAATGCATGCTAAAGTAGGAACTGTCATTCTATCAACTGTCTCAATTTATACAAGAGCAATTTTTAGTACTGTTTATATGTTCCCCCAATATATTTGGCCTTGTTCAGATTTACTGCATTAACAGGTTGAGAGGTACATGCAAATAAATTGCTTTATAGAATTAGGCATAGCCAACCTCTCAACTGTCCCCGATTTTTGGCTCAAAATGTTGCTCTTCCCCCTAATAATCCCTCTGCAAAATAGCAATTTTGGAAGAAAACATGGAGGGTTTACAATTAAGAAATAACTGTAATAATCAAAGTAATAGATTACTTGAAATGCATGTAGATTCTTTTATTTTGTCAGCTGCTCAAGTTAGCAGTACTAATATTAAAGTGTCCCTTCATTGACAGGTTCCCAGCTGTATTATGTGGCTATTTTATATTTTTGCATCACATTTTTGGTCCATTTTTCATAAAATTGTGTTTTTTGGCAAATTAGTGACAAATCACTGAAGACTGAAGTTAGAAAATAATGACATTTGAGTTTCAGATGTTATACCCTTCAGAAAATTCATACTAATGCAAGACCTATTCTATTATCTTTCTAAGTTTATTAGAGCAATATTTAAAAAAATTGTCCTTATTTTTGGGCCTTTGTCCCACTTCTGTGTTTGGCTTTGTCCAGATTTCTTGCTCTGAGGTTGAGAGGTATGACAAATGTGTCAGGGCCATCACAGTCAGCCAGAGACATTTCAAATTGTGACATACTTGTTGCACCCCACTCCCCATGTAGTGACTCTGGATGTGTCCAAGCAAGGCAAGGAGTAGTTATGCAGTGTAAATGTGCAGTGTGTCCCCCCATCCAAGGTAGACACAAGTACTACTGTGGCTTTTCATCTGTCCTTGATTTTGCAGAACGGTCTGGTTTCTGTCATATTTTTGTACTGTTGATTTATGCTTATTACTCAGATTTATGCTTATTACTCAGAAAGTGCCTGTTGCTCTGTGTTTAAGTAGCAATGCTTTAATGACCATAAGGTAAGCTTGTCTGAGATCGTAAGATGCAAGTAAGCTTTAATAAGCATACTGTTAAAGAATTGCCAACATTGAAAGCCTTTCTGTTGTTGCCATGCAGAGAATACTTGACTAGATAATGTATAAGCCGTGGGTATTAAAGGATAGGATTCCATTATTTTAAAAAGCTCATTACACTTGTTGGAGACTTCCAGTCATCTCTACAGACTTTACCCGTAAACTAAACAGAATGCCAATCATGTGTGGTCCATAACCTGTACAGTAATCCTTTAAGCAATGTATCTTGAGCTTATTTCTTGTTTGCTTTTCATTTTTTACTTTGATCATGTTTTCCCCATGAAACAAGTAGATAGTTGTCAGGCAGCAGGTCTTTTTTGGATAAAAAACATTTTTACAAGTGGAGGCATCACAGAGATTTCTACTTTCAGCATGTTACTTGGTACTTTAATAAAGCTGAATATAAATTATAATTATAACTGCAGTGCAAGGAGAAGTGGTCTGAGTGGAGTGCTTCTGGTTTTTCTTATACTTGATTTTGACTGGCATTCCAGTAATGTATTTAAAAAGTAATTTATTTTTTCATGCCTCACAACCTTTTGTTTCCATCTAGATATTAAGTAAGCTGTCATGCAGCCACTGCATTGAAATATTTTTATTCTTCTACACTTATTTTTGTCTTGATTGGACTCTCATAATGATGGTTTGCCACCCAGGGCAGCGTATTTAATTAAAGTTAGTTTTTGTGGTTTTGAGCATAGCCCCTCCCCTTTCTAGTTGGTCACACCCCTTCCCCTTGACCCCACCCATTCAGCTGTCTCCTGCAGCCCCCCTTTGATTTGAAGTCACCAGCCGCCACTGCAAATAGCACTACTCCTACTCGGACAGGTTCGGGTTTCCTGGATCACAAATTTACCTCATTTGCATAGCTTTTGCCTGCAATTGAGGTAATTTGCATATCCAAGCCATGTCCGTGTAGGACTAGTTTAAGGAGCTCTGTTACATGCCCCTACCGTCTCTTCCTGGATCGCTTGGCGGACATGTTGGCTGCATGGAGTCTTACTCTACTCTTAGACTCCGTGCAAGCCTTTGTGAATCCGGCCCAGTGTGTTAATTGTATAAAATTACCTTCATGATTCAATGTATTCCTATCATTGCATAACAATATGTGAATGTTTATTTCTTCCTTTCTGTGTATGTATTGTAAATATGTTAAATTAATACAAATTTTATTTATAAAATGTTGTGACAAATGGCATTCTCACCTCCTCTGTAAAAGTTACCTGTAAACTGGATTTGAACCCTACATCACCTGTCTTCTTTCTCTAAGATCACTGGAGGTCAACGAGTACTACCTAGAGTGCTGATGGCCATATACCAGTACAAGGCTCATATGCACTAAAGAAGTTAGCCTAAATTAAAATTTAACTTTCTTCCTTGGGCCATGAACCATATTTGCACATTGCTTAGTTGTACAAATGCAAAAGGCATTACATGAAAAACTAACAGACAAAAAAATATATAAAACAATTGAAAGGAAAATTAAAGTAATCAAAGTGTATTTCTAGCAATGAACAGAGCAAGAAGTCCATTACAGAGACACATCACATTTATCCCTGTCATGTCTCCTTGGCATATCAGAATTTTAATTTCTGACACAGATTATCTGGACTTTAGGTGATACCAAATAATGGGAAAGGACAGCCCATATGTTGTTAGCAATTCTGACAATAGTTGAATTTCAAGCACCACAATTATACTTAAATATGTGTGTCATTATTTATTTACACCATGTGTATAAAATTAACTGCAAACTGGATTTTCAACCCTACGTCAGCTGACCTGTTTTTATAAGTTTACTGCACTTATATCTTCTGCCACAGGGGAATCTATCTTACAGGTGCATTTTCTTCATTGAGTACTATATAGAGTGCTGACATCTATGCATCAGTGCCAAGCTAATTTGTACTACAGAAGCTAGCCCAAATTAAAATGTCACCTTTTTTCCTTTGGCTGTGAGTCATGTCTGTATGCTACTGAGTGGGTCACAAATCCAAAAGGGATTATGAAAAAAAATTACCTTGTATTGCATGCCAACACATTTAGTTGATATACGTAGCAAGGAACTCTGAATTAGCATGACACATTCATCTTTTGAACATCTGTATGCCACATTGCAATTAGCATTTAGGTTACACATCATAAGGGTTTCATGTAATGGTAATTGTTCTGAAAGGGAACATACAGAGAATGGTAGAAGGTCATTCTTGCCACAGTACATACAGTTAATCATGACATAAAAGTTTACAATATAATGTGTTACTGTCATGAAGAATAATTGTGAGATATGGAAAAGTCCACATTACTCATGTTACTGGCTTGTTGTTATCACACTTTATAAAATGCCATATGTTACAACATCGATAGCATATATTGCTATTAATAATCAGAAGAAGTATGTTTTCAACAAAAACAACATCTTTGTAATGTCAATTCACACTGAGTACAGGAAAGATTTTTAGCATTTATCACAGACTTTAGCATGTTTGTTTCATGTACAACACTGGGTGCAAATATTTATTCTGAATTGAGTCATAAAGAATATCTGTAAACTGGACTTGAACCCTGCATTATGTAGCTTCTGTTTCTAAGCTCACGTTGGTTATGCCTTGTACCACAGAGATTGGTAGCTGACAGGTGGAATTTCTTCCCTCAATACTGTTCAGAGTACAGATGAAAATGCACTGGCACCAGTCTCAGTTGTGCTACTGATGGCATTCTAAATTAAATTTGTCAGTTTTTAACTTAGGAAGTGATCTCTAGTTCATTGGTAGGGACTACTGCCAGTCAAGAGTGTGCAATGCCAACAGTGCACAAAAGATGAAGAGAGAAAAAAATTTTAAAAAGCAGACATTATGAAACAAGTAGTACAAATGTATATGTGTGATGTTTCCTGAACTTCATAGTCTTGAAACTTCAGCATATGCTTCTTAAACATCACAACATTCACAAAAACACGCTTTCTGGATTTGAACCATCATGCCAAGTCATTAACAATGTAGACTTGAGATTATTATCACTATTTTCCACAGACACAAACATATACTCGGGAGAAGAAAAACTAAATTACACATACTCATGATGTGACATTGCATCAATTCACAAGAAAGGTACAACAGAGCCAGGTTCTGGAAGTTCTCCTCTGTAATTTGTCATTAGATGTGTAGATGAATGGGATATAGACAGCAATTAAGCTATTCTTTCCTCACATAATATAAAACACATATTCACACACTGCAGCTCTTTTCTCCTCTTTATTTTGTGAGCATCATCCCCTTATCTATGTTTTCTAACAACACTGCAATGTAATTAGCATTGCTTTTGATATCTGTTTCAGTGGGCAATGTACTTACTTAAAATTGCAGACAAATTTTTACTCAGAGGCACAAAACAGAGTCATAGACATTTCATGCAAATACTAGGACTGTTGGCCTCTTAAGTCAGTCAGTGTACTTACAGACTTTATTATAAGGGTAATAACAAAGAGATGAGCGATGCACCACACCATAAAACGTATCTTAACGATTTATTCAGAGCTCCCAGCAGTTTTCACTGTCGCTAGACTAGTCTCAGTCTCCAAAATGATAACACCCATCTACTTCTGCGTAAACAACAGTAAATCTGCGCGTTCGATGGGATACGTTTTATGGTGTGGTGCATCGCTCATCTCTTAGTTATTGTTGTGATTTTGCTGAGCAAGCTTAAACAGAACATTTTTCTGCCTTTTTGTTTATTATAAGGGTCTTCTCCCTGCAGCACCTTTTGTAAGTGTACACCAAAGAGAATTGACTGTCAACCACTCATTGCTCTTGCAGTCAGACTAATCTTTCACACTTGCAATCCCTTAGCAACTAATACTACTCAATGCTTGCCCTTGCAGTACTAGGGTGTGTGCTCATAAATTTATAGGACTTTACTCCATGTTTACCTGCTCTGCACCTAGTGCAGATTGTGAAATTAATGAATGCTAATGAGTTCACATTTCATTTGCATATTCACATGCTCAGAGCTCTGAATCTGTACTATATAAATAAAATTGTATAAGTAAAGAACTTGTTTCATAATAGGGGAGACTGGATCCAGAGAGCTCAGTACTGGCATTTGCTTTCAAAACTTGTTTTTAGTGTAACAACTGACTTGCTGCAAAGGTATGTTGAGTTTTTTTCTTTTTTTCTTTTTTTTTACAAATTGCTTCATTTAAACCTTACAGATGGATTGCATTTCACAATACATTCATTTACTGTTTTCATTTTTCTCCCTTGCTGTTGGCATTGACATATACATCGGTTATTTCTTGTCCATTAAAAACGTTTACAAAGAATGCTACCTGACATTATGGAAACTTTTATTTAGGAAGCTAACCAGTTATTGCCAAATGATGCTGTATGACTTGTTAGAGAGGTGAATGGGTTTTGCATTATTAGCCCACAATATTTGTTAAACCTGTGATATATACCTGCCTTCACACAAGTGGATTTCCTATTAAAGTTTTATCGATTTTTACTTGACAAGTATAAATTATTTTTGTTAATGCTGAAAAGTACTACAGAGTTACTCAACTGCTGCCTTCCTGAAAAACTTTTTGCTTCATTTTTTTTTTCCTTCATTTAATTTTTGAGGGACAGGGATTCTGTTTTAATTTGTGTGTATTCATATGGAGCCTTACTTTTTTCAATTATTTTTTTCAATTATTTTGTACATGATGGATAGAAACATTCCTCTGCATTTATTTTGTTAGCAATCAGTTGTGGTTTACTTTTATTTTTTCCTTTTATGTTTCATCTTATGCAAGGCTATGATGCCCAAAACATCTGTAGCCTGTAAACTGCTGTACAGTGACTCAGAGAATGAAGTGATCATGCACACACTACATTGAAATGGCTTATTCCTCTTAGAGAGGGCAGAGGTGACAAGCCCTCCCATGACTGTATCTGCAACAGGTGGTCAGCAATGTCAATGCAGTAGGAAGGCATGGCCATACCTATCAAAAAATAAGACATGCGGCCAGTGACATGATCAAGTAGGTGAGATGTAGGGAGGTGGAAAATTTTGGGGAATGTATGGCTACATTGAGTGGCCCTATTACTGAATCACCACTGACTGAAACAGAGGAGTTCTTGTCCACTGTGAGATGTCCAGACAGCTCAGTACAGGATTCATGCAGAATCACTGATGTTGATGCTAATGTAGAGGATAACCCAGGTGTGTATACTGGAGAACTTCCAGGTATGCAATATAATTAAATAATTCTCATTGTATTCATATATATATATGTTGTACTTATATATATATATATATATATATATATATATATATATATATATATATGTTATATATGATGTATATGTTATATATTATATGTGTTATATACTATATATGTTATATATTCTATTTCTATTCTATTATAGGAAAGGGTTGGGTAGAATAAATGTTAAGAGATTAGGAGGTGGGGGAAATAAACTAGACAGTGCACTTTTGTATGACATATTTCTTATCCTGCAGCAGTAAATGGGATTGATTTTTTTTCAGTTTCTTGTCATTTACATTTTGATACTTATCAGCCATGTTTTGTCTGCCTTTCTTATATATAGGTACATTTGATTCTGAGTCAGTACATGGTAAGCACACCTTTTTTATTGTTATTAATGTATACAAGGTAGATACATATATATACATCAAAGTAATTGTTGCCTCACATTAGCATCTATAATTGTTTAAAATAAGTTTTTCATAACACTGGGAACTAATGTCGGGCGGCAACATGCCAGGGCACTTCTATGGGTTAGGCTTGTAAAGGCTCCAAGGCCATTAGCCTAGTACACACCTATGAACCTATCATAAGTGATCCTGCCAGTGGCACTATGGAACTCCTACCACCTAATGTCAGAGTATCACTAGCCCTCTGTTGATAATGATGCACAGTCTGGGGGCGCAGTGGATCACACATACCCATAACACAGAGACCTCAGATATAGGACAGGTTGAGGGTGACACAGTTGATCGGAGTAGCATGGTTACTCCAGTTGCAAAACTGGTTGATTCTCCCCATAGCTGCCATGTAGGTTAAAAGACAAACAGGTAAGTTGTGCTCAATGAGGCCTTCTGCCTATCCTCCTACTGATGTTGATGTGTCAATAGCTGCCACAAGTGTATGTACAGGGAAATCGTGGAGGTACTGTTACGTTCCACCAAGGCCTCAGAAGAGGTAGTGGAAGTACTAAATGCTGTACCTTCTGACATGTGGGACTGCCTGAATTAAGTGGGTGACTACTAGGACAAGATGGATGACATACTGGATTCGGCAGTGTCTGTAATTGAATGTTTGCTTGGGTCGGGTTGGCATCTACATGGTCAGAGAGCTACTTCATTTTCTGGTGTTAGCCAAGTGGCTGTGCAAGATCCCCCTCCCATAGAGGCACTACTTCTTCTGTTCCATCAGTGATTGCATTGTCCATACTCAGACATAGTAGGCCACATAGTCACTGTCTTGGATGTAATCATGATGACAGCTCATCCAGCAGAAATCACTCACATTCAGGTAGCACCCTGACTTCTAAACAGGGTCATGGAACTAGCAGTCCAACTCCTGGTAGAGGTAGTTGTCATGATAGCGAGTGATGATGCTGAACTGACTACTCTACCATGCCTGGCTCACACCTGCCTGAGATGCCAAGATATAGTGCTAGCACAGTGCTTGATTGTGTTCATGCAGACACACACACACTGAACACAAATTTTCCTGTACCACCTCATATTATACACACACACACACACACACACACACACACACACACACACACACACACACACACACACACACACACACACACACACTATCTAAATACTACAATTGTATACTTAATGAATATATTTGTTGTTACTCACACACACTCACTTCTTTGGTGTCAGGCTTGCCATCCTGTACCCCCACCCCCCACCATGTGCAATTGATGATGACTGTTCCCTGCGTTTTGTACATTTCTTTGTGACTTAGGTTTGCACAGATTGGATAGCTAATGCTTGCTTGCTTACTCAGAAGTTTCTTTAATGTAAATATATTACAGAAGAAATGTTTTTATCACTCCTACTCAGTTCTGAATGATCGGTTATGTAATTGTTGACCCTCATTGCATTTCTTTTATTATTCTTAATAATACAATCAAAGTTAATATATTACTTATTGGTATACTTGTGTAAATGATGCTACCATTGACCTATTCACTGGTTTATATACAGTGGCCAATTGAAATGCTTGATGCACAGTTTTGGTCAAAATCCATAGCTGTATGTTGCAAACATCAGTCATAAGTTGTTACTGATATTACTGTACACCTGAGACATGTTCCAGCTTAGGGATATATTATTCTTTGCTTGTGACAGTAATCATATCAGTCATTTACCTCTTGTTTATCCATACAGGTTCCACACTTACCTTGTAAATTCTGCTGCTGCAAGATGTATCCTTTGGGGTTGCTTCCATCTGATGCTAACAGAATATAACCATTACATAGTTGACTAATGGTTGTGGACTTTTACAGGCATCAGTTTTAATATTCGTATATGTTTAAGATCTTAGGTTTTCACTTAGCTAGGTGAGATGGCATATTGTGCATGCCTCTGTCTGTCAGCACCAGCTGCAGCTGGTGGTTCTCCCTCAGACTCCTCATTTATATCTGTTGGAGCTGCTGGCCCTGTCTTTCATCCTAGAAAATGTGGTCCTGCCCCTTGTTGTCCTTGTTGAAGTTATTTTCTGAGAAATATATTGAGCAACATGGCACAGACTGTGACTGTTTTTGAAGTGGTGACTGGATTATATTGCAAGGTACCTCCTGATGTGTCTAGATGACAGAACCTTGATTTGAGCAAGGCAAATACATGTTCTATGATATTCCTAGTTTGAGCGTGGGCATCTTTGTATCCTTGCTCAGTGAGGCTGAGTGTGCTTCTCATGAGTGTTAAACGTCAAAGTTCAGTGCCTAATCTGCATCTGCACTAGATGCCCTTGTGGAAAGTCACCCCTAGCAAACTTTGTGTACAGCTCACAGGTGTGCCATATATGTGAGTTGTGAAAACTGCCTGGGATACCTGCACAAACTCCGCTGATGATCCCTTGGACATTGCAGACACCTGAGAGTTTATACAATTATAGCCTTTTCTGTTAATGTACCTCCTTCCCTGTTCACTGGGTTGGGCTTTTATTTCTATCTGTGCACTCTATGGCCCACAAAGCTTCAGTGGAGTGTGCTGTTGCAGAAAATCCATGCATTGTTCTTGCTCTCTCTTCTGGGGTGCATGGAAAACAGATATTCTCCCTTGCATGTTAGAAGACCATGTAATATTCTAGAATCTGAGGCCTGTGACACTCCTAATATATCTCCTGTAGGTCTCTGGAAAGTACCTGTAGCTACTATAAGTAATGTTACTCATACTTTTCTTTCCACTGTGATGGGTTCTCCATGATTTCCTGGGGCCTCTGTTGAGGGTGACAGAGGGTGCATGTTTCCTTTAATATTTGCCTGTCCACATGGTATTGGTCTACAGTTTTTATGTCTTGCAGTCCATGATAAGTCAAATGGGGTCTAAACACTCTTCTTTTTCTTGGCCAAGGTCTGGCAGTAGCAGCAGCAGGAGCGGCACCTTGAAACAGTTTAATGATGGCAGCAGCTTTCCCTAACATATTTGCTTTTCTAAGTGTAATCTTGTAATCCCAGCAGCTTTCCCCTAACATATTTGTTTTTCTAAGTGTAATCATGTAATCCCAGCAGCTTTCCCTAACATATTTGTTTTTCTAAGTGTAATCGTGTAATCCCAGCAGCTTTCCTTAACATATTTGTTTTTCTAAGTGTAATCATGTAATCCAAAGAGTTTTGGATTTCAAGGCAAAAGCCAGCACTGTGTGTACATGATCACTTTATAAGTTCCTGCAAAGCTTCACCTTGTTGGCTTGGTAAATTAGTATGTAATTAAGCTAATTCTGCTTTCATTAGAATATTCTGCAATGTGCTCTTGCTTTGAGGCTCTACACTAAGTGCAGATCTGTTTTAATGAATATGAAATAGTTGTTTATCATGTCTGTGGCATGCCATACCACATACAAGATAGCAGCAGTTAGTGTAGGTATTCATAAATTCAGCCTCAAGTGTCAATGTTTTTTGTTTTGTTTCTAATTATTTTTTTTGATCAGTAGTATCACACACACACACACACACACACACACACACACACACACACATATATATATATATATATATATATATATATATATATATATATATATATATATATATAATGTGTGTGTATACAAATGTGCACATACAGAAAACAGAAGAGATTTTTTACATATACAAAGATATTTGGGAGAGAGAGAGAGAGAGAGAGAGAGAGACAGTTCCAATAAGGAGACCAAGAATTATGCAAATTAATGTGTGAATTAGCACAAAGTAACAGCTTAATTTGAAAGTCACCATTGCACATTTAAAACATTTTTGTAGTTGGGCAAGTCTCCCGGGAACCCTGATATGGGGGTCTGCATCCCCACACCCCTAATACTTACGTGTACTTAATCTGAGATAACTATAGATTCAAAAGATTCAAAGATTCAAAGAAACTTTATTGTCATTTAAGACCACACAAGTGCAACCTAAATGAAATTACAAGTGTCAGCTCATGAGGGAAATGTAGTGCAAATAACACTGATACAGTAGTATCAGAGAATAACATAGGAAAGAAAATAACAACACGTATACCATGCATGAGGCAGTTCACATTACATAAACACACTCAGTACCCATTATCCAATGATAAATAATAAATACCCACCACTAAACCCATTCACTGTTAAGACAGAATAAACAGAGACTAGTAAATAGCAGCTGTTTAGTTACCGTATTTCACTTGTTAACCTTAGATATGACTCAGTATAGCCATCATATTGCATAGTAGTAATATTGGCGGTAATTGCTCAGAGCAACAGGATTAAATGACAAAAAGAGGTTTTGATGTATCAGGTATTATGGTTAGTGTCCGAGTTAATAAGTCTCACAGCTGTAAGATACAAACTGTTCCTGAATCTGGTAGTCCTACAGCAGAAGCTGCAGTACCTCTTTCCAGATGCAAGTTGTGAGAACCAGTTGTGGGCTGGATGGGTTGAATCAGCAAGTATTTTATATGTTCTCTTTCTTGCTCTTGTAAGGAAAATCTCCTGAATAGAAGGGAGGTTTGTGCCCAAGATTTTCTCAGCCACCCTCACCACCTTCTGTAGTTTCTTCTTTTCAGCAACCGAACCACGCTATGAAGTTGCTATAAGGAAGCTCTCGATAGGTCCCCTGTAAAAAGTGATCAGAGCAAATAGTTGTAGCCTGGCCTTTTTGAGCTTTCTCAGGAGGTGAAGCCTCTGTTGAGCCTTCTTGACTATATGGTTGATATTAACAGTCCAAGAGAGTTCATATGTGATGTGAAGGCCCAGGAACTTGGTTGTTTTGACTTTCTCTTCTACATCCCACTTGATAGTGAGTGGTTAGTGAACTACTGCCTTTCTCCTAAAGTCTATAACCATTTCTTTGGTCTTATTAATATTCAGGTCCGATTGTTCCTGTCACATAGGCAAATAAAGTATTCACCTCATCCCTGTAGTTATGTTCATCCCCATCACTAATGAGACCCATGACTGTTGTATCATCAGAAAATTTTGCAATATAATTTGAGTTAAGTTTTGCAGTACAGCCATGGGTGGGGATGGTGAATAGCAAAGGGCTGAGCATACAACCTTGAGGAACACCAGTATTCAGGGCTATGCATTGACAGGTGTTGTTTTCAGTGCATGTCCATTGGGGTCTACCAATTAAAAAGTCAATAGTGCAGTTACATATGTGCTTGTTTATCCCAAGTTTCATGAGCTTATCCACCAGTTGTATTGGTACCACTGTTGAACGCAGAACTGAAGTCGATGTACAGCAGCCTTACACAGTTGTTCCTCCCTTCTAAGTGTTTTAGTGCAAGGTGCAGTGCGACTGATATCACATCTGCAGTCAATCTATTTTCCTGGTATGCAAACTGGAGTGGATCAAAGAATTTAGGCAGACCCGCAGATAGATGTTTCTTCACAATCCTCTCATAGCACTTCATGATGTTTGAGGTTAAGGCAACCAGTCTGAAGTCATTGAGGCAGGTTGGGATGGGTTTCTTCAGAACTGCGAAAATATTTTCTTCCTTGAAATGTGAGGGAACTTTCTCTATAGTAAGGAATGTGTTGAAGATGTCTGTGAGTACCAGACATAACTGATCAGCACACTCCTTCAGCAACTTGCCAGGTATGTTATCTAGTCCAGCAACCTTCCATTCACCTTCTTAAGCTGAATTCTCATCTCCTCTGAGTTTAGGATGAGCACTATCTCTTCTTTGTCAGTGTTTCTAAAGAAGGAGTTCAGCTCATTTAGGAATTCCAAGCTGTCATTACATTGTCTTATCATCCATGAGCTGCTGTATTCCCTGCCATAGGCTTCTCGTGCCCCTCATGTCTTGGAAGCTGATCTGAATTTTCCTCCCATACTCCCTCTTTGCCTCTTTGATGCCCTTTTTCAGATTTGACCTGGCCATCTTAAACCTTTCTTTGTCATTTGCCTTGAAGACTGTATTTCTTTCCCTCAGTAGCTCGTAGACATTCCTGGTGAACCAGGTCTTCTGATTAGCTCTTATAGTGATGGCTTTTGTGGTGGTTACTTCCTCCATGCATTTATTTATGTAAGCAAGAATTGATTCAGTATAGGTGTCTATGTTTAACTGGAGGTTGTGCATAGCCACTTCTTTGAAGACCTTACAGCAGGTGATATTCAAACAGTCCTGAAGACAATCCATGAAACCTTCTGTCAGACCCTGATCTGTTTAGTTGTTGTTTTTTCTCTGATAAAAGCTGTCTTATAGGTAGGCAGAAGCAAGATGGCAGTATGATCAGAGCTGTCTATGTTGGGGTGCTTCAAAGCTTAAAAGGCTCCTTTAATATTGCTGTAAGCTTTGTCTAAAGTATTCTCACCTCTGGTGGGGAAATCCATATACTGATAAAAATGGGGTAGCATCTTTTTAAGCTCAGCTCTGTTAAAATCACCCACTATCACATTTTCAAATTCTGTGTTTCTGCTTTGTAGCTCACAGATAATATTATGGAGTTTATTTTGAGCATCAGTGGTGTTAGCAAAGGGAGGATGTACAGTGCTGTGACATGCATCCCACTGATTTCCCTTGGTGCACAGAAAGGTCTGCATTTTAGTGTCAATATTTCCACATCTTCGGAGCAGTATGATTGAACCAGCTTACAGTCTTTGCACCATCTGTTATTAACATAGATGCATACACCACCACCTTTAGCTTTGCCATTTTGTGCTTTGTATCTATGTAGTCTAAAGAAAGTTAGCCCATTTAGGTTCACAGCATTGTCACTAATGCCACTATGCAGCCATGTTTCAGAGAAAATGAACAAACAAGTGTCCCTCACCTTATTTTTTGTGAGCTCCATTCTCAGATGTATCTCAAAGAAGGGGGAATGCTTTGAGATACAGCAGTTTGGGTGTTAATGTATATACCTCCATTAGGTCACCCTTAAATTCTTGCAGTTCTGATTACTGCAATTAGTATCTACAAACATACAATGGGTATCTTATAAATAATCATATATATCCATGTATATATATATATATATATATATATATATATAAAATATATATAAAAAACACTTCAGCAAAACTCAGTTTCACTAGTCTGGTTTCACAAAAGCACATTTCTCTGGAAATGCACTTTCACAAAACAAGAGTTCACTGAGACTGCTGCTGGAAATCGCGGTACAGTGAGGCTAAGGGAATTTTCCCTTTTCCCACTGTAGTGTGATCTCAGAGTTGGTATATATTAGTAGCAAGGGTGTGGGGGTGCAGAGGGGCTTGGCCCCCTACATAATTTACTGTAGTGTATTTTTTTTAATGTTTTGGTGATCTGTAGTTTCGCAAAAGTGCATTTCCAGAGAATTACAATTTTGTGATTTTATATATATATATATATATATATATATATATATATATATATATATATATATATATATATCTCTCTCTCTCTCTCTCTATATATATATATATATATATTTATAGGTTTAGGTTCATAGGTTCATACATTGGTACTAGGCTATCGGCCCTAGGGCCTATCCAAGCCTAGCCATACAATTCCCCGGATATTTCTTCCCACAATATTTACTTCCTTGGACTCCTGTCTAGCATGGTGACTGACGTGATCACCAGGGTGAATTTCCTATCTCCCATCCAGTGGTCTAGGTTCCTATTGAAAATGGCCAAGGAGGCACTCTGCTTGGCATGTATGGGCAGTCTATTCCAGAGTATGGGGAGTCTCTGAGTAAGGAACCTATCCCTCCAGCATGTTTTGTTCATTGTGATGACAAGGCTTAGTTCCCTGGAGCGTGTGGCTCTGAGGGATTGGGATTTCTTTAAGTGGAGCATGTCCAACAGCTCAGGGTTTGACACAACCTTGTATGTTAAGCAGAGATCGCCTCTGAGTAGATGATATGTCACAGAGTATAGGTGGAGTTTTTTATATGGTCAGCATAGGGCATCTGCTTTAGGCCTGTGATACTTTTAGTGAGGTATTTCTGCAGCCTTTCCAGCTGTTGCAGATGTCTTGTGAGGTACATACCAAACGGGGAATTGTACTCTATAACGGGTCTAATGAGGGATGAGTACAGTGGGACAATGACCTCCTTTTTTCTGGATGAAAAGCCCTTAGTGATGAAGTGTGCTACATAGAAGGATTTCCTGACTGTTGTGGCGATGTGGTTATCGAAGGTGAGAACACTGTCCACCTGTGTCCCTAAGTCTCTCATCACACTTTCAGTGTTTAGTGTACTGCCACCTATGTGGTAATTCATGGGTACATGGTTTTTCCCAAAAGGGATAACTATACATTTCTTGGCATTCAATAATGGCTCCCAGTTTACAGTCATCTGCAAACTTTGTTAGCCAGAGTCTCTTAGTGTTGGCCTGTACTTCAGAAAAGTAGATGCAAAACAAGAGCGGTCCCAGGACTGAACTCTGAGGTACTCCACTTGTCACTTGGAGTCGGCTACTTTTACATTCTGGGTTCTGTCAGTAAGCCAGTTGGCAACCCATCGAGTGACATAGGGATTTATGCCCTGCTTAGTACGTTTATCTATGATTCCAGAGTGGGGGATGGTGTCGAAGGCCTTGGCGAGGTCCAGATAGGCTGTTTGGACTGCCTTACCCTCGTCTACAGCTCTGCAGACTGATTAGAAGAAGTCAATCAGGTTCAGGAGACAAGATCAGCTCTTCACAAACCCAAACTGGGTTGAGTCTAGTGTTTGAAGGTTGCCAATGTCTTTGTTTATAAATTCCACGATAATGCATTCCATGGCCTTGCAGATCAGGCTCGTCAGACTGATGGGATGGTAGTTGCAGGGATCCAAGGTGGATCCCCCCTTGTGGAGTGGAATAACTGTAGCTGTGTGCCACTCAGTGGGCATGAAGCCTGAGGTGAGGCTATGATTAAACATGACACTTAGGTGAGGTACCAGTTTATTTTGTAGTTCATGTAGTACAGAGCCCGGGATGTCATCTGGTCCCATGGATGCTGTATTCTTAGCTTTGGAGAGTGCGGTTTCTACCTGTGTGGCTGTCATTACTGGAATTTGGCAATATTTTGGTATTGAGATGGGCCCTTATAAATATACACACATATATATATATATATATATATATATATATATATATATATATATATATATATATATATATATATATACATAGATATATATATATATATATATATATATATATATAGAGATAGATATATAGATATATTTGTAGAGAAAGACAGAGAGAGGGATCCCATATACTCAGTTAAACAGTGATTTGATTGACAGAGTAATGTGTGTGGTCATTTAGTTGAGTGTGTTGTTGATTGAGTGGACCTTATTTTGGATGTTTCCAGTGTTCATAGGAGGAGGTTAGAATTTGCAAGGTAAGTGGGTGCACATTTAATTCTGATGTCAACATTTTTGGATGTTCTAAAATCATTGGCATTAAAGTGTTTCAGTTTGTGTGCATGAGTGTTTCCTGGTTAGTGTTAGAATAAGGGCAAAGTAGGGTACAGATTTAGAGTTGTATTTTTGTGTATGCATGTTGATGGGTGGTGCAGTGGTGCTGCGGTTAATGCTGTCGCCTCACAGTAAGAGGATTCTCCAGTTCGATTCTCGGCTGGGGTGCCTTCTGTGTGGAGTTTGCACTTTCTCCCTGCATTCATGTGGGTTTCCTCCGGGTACTCCGGTTTCCTCCCACATTCTAAAGACATGCTTCTGGAGCATTTCTCCTCGGGCCTCTGCTGAAAACAGGATCTGTGGAACCTAGTCAGACTTTCCCGGTCAACAAATGTTAAATAAATAAAAATAAATAAATGTTTCTGTGTTTGTGTGTGTGGGTCTACATGTGCAAGTTTGTGGTTTAGGGTTAGAGTTAGAATATGGGCTACGTAAGGAAGAATGTTTAGTGTTGTGTGTGTTACTTTTTATGATGTATGTGTTTGAGTGTTTTGTGCAGTGGCAGTGTTACAGAAAGGGTTTTTAAAGGTAAGGTCAGGTATAGAATTAGGGACAGGAAAAGGATTAAGGTTGGGGTTAGCACTCATTAGTATAGTGGTGCAGGAAGGTGTCTACAAGTAAGACTAAAGGAAATGAATGAATAAATGTGGGCTAATGGAATCATGACTTAGATGTTAAAAGTAATATTAATAAGGATTATTAACACTTACTGAGAATGATATATTAAGTTATCATATAACATCAGCAGTGCCCCACATACTCCCACAAGATGAAACATGCGATATGATAAAAACATCAACATGAAACATGCTATATGATCATTAATAGAAATAGAAACTGAATATATATATTAAGAAGTCTATTACCCTGACCTGAGAGACTGTAATGTTTCAAAATTCTATTAACCAGAAACAGTTACATTTAAATGAAGATATAAAGACTTTGACTATCTTCCCATATGGCAACAATTTCCAATATGCTGATGAAGCCTTAAAAAAGGGAAGGAAAAACAATAAGTAGCATTTTAAATGAGATGTGCTATACTGCTGTTGAAGGGGTCAATAAAGAAAATTACTGCCTACTTTATTTAAATGTTCATTATTAAAAAACAATTTGCAAAAAGGCATTCTGTATTGTCACTGAAGGAAATGGAAAGTATAACTCCTCCTAGCATTAGGTAAATAGTCTAGGGATGGTCTGCCATCTTGATGTACTGTTGTGTCAGTCCTCATAGTACGATCCTTTGCCTAACAATATTCATCTGCATTGCCTGAATTTTCTGAAAAATGTGGAGCATGTCCTTCTGCAAGCAATCCTCCTTTCACATGATGATCTATACTTTTACGTTTTTATACCTCTCTATACCCATTCTCTTCTCATGCTTTTAACTTACATTTATCTGAAGTAGTTACCTTTCCATTTTCCAGACTTCCAAGTTTTTCTTGATGATGTCAGGGTACATTTTTCAGTCATACCTCTCAACTGTCTAGATTTTTGCAGAATGTTCAGATTTTTGCATCATATTTCTAACCCATTCCTCATAAAATTTATGGTTTTCCAGATTTTCACTGCAAATCAGTGACAGCAGTATTCACTAAATAATTACAAGCATTTGAGTTTCAGACTTCATATCCTTCAGAAAAATGCATGGTAATACAATACCTTTTATGCTAGCAACTCTTTAAGTTTATAAGAGCAATATTTAAAATCCGTCCCTATATTTGGGTCTTTGCCCCCCCCCCCCATTATTTTTTGCTTGTCTTCCATTTCACTTCACATTCACAGAGGAAGTCCTCTATCATACAAGTTTTAATCTCAGGGATGTCCTGGCATTTTATTTTTTTCCAAAAAGCATTTCATCTTCTTACTGCTTTAAAAGAAGGAGTTTACCTGAATCACTCCACACAGCCAGAGCTGATGGAGACACTAGTGCAGGTCTATAGCACCTATCTGTAATCACTGTTGAAATGGCAACAAATCCTTCCTCTGTTCCTCTGTTCCTCTGCTCATATAGTCCCTTTGAGAAGGCTGATACTATTAATAATGCATGTCCCATGGAATGCTGCTGTGTTTGTGACTGTTCTGAGTAAGCAACTCTTTGGTCTATACCAGTAAAAACATGCCAGTTTTGGGGTTTATGCAATGTTATAAGACACTAGCTCTGTGCTCCACCTCACTTCTACCGTTGAACATTGGGAGAAAGTGCATCATCTCAGTGAGTATCCTTCGAAATATTTGCCTTAAATCTTTATATGTAATTGTCCCAGGAAATACCTACCCACCTTACTAATGGGTGCTAACCCTGCCCCTTCCCCCAACCCTAACCCTACACCTTACCTTATAAAAAACACTGCCAGTATTCAGATGAAGATGTGGCTAGTGTTATGGGAGCGTTTAGTGTGAAGATCAGAAAAGGAAGTAGTTTTCCTTTCTCAGTCTTTTGTAGGTTTAATATTTAGGGTATTCAATATTATGTTTTTTCAGACCTCTTAATGCTGGCATTTTACATTCAACATTGTTAGAGACTATTTACTCTTTAGTTGGGTACTTCTTATGTTTTTAAAGTTACTTACAGGGCTGAATTTTAGGCTGCCTTATTTTTTTCTATACTCATAACTAGTTTCTCCATGACCTTGCTCATCTAATCTGCCTTTTCCTTACACATTACTAGAGCTGTCTCAAACACAGAGTATTTAAAGAGGTGCTATAATATGATTTTGCAACCATCTGGAACTGACTAGTGTTCAGTGATCTATCCTTAACAATAAATAAATAAATAAAACAGCCATGCTATTAGGTACAAGCAAACGAATGGTTCAAGCCAAACCATTTACACCCACACTGCCATCCCATCCCCATAGTCAAACAGCAACAGCCTCTTAGGGATCACCTTGGACCATCCTCTAACCAGCTGCCCTCATATAGAAATGAAGTCACAAAAAGCGTTGTTACACCTTAAAGCAGTTTATACAATTTCACATCTATTGACTAAAGAAGACTGACAAGCAATAACCATTCATGACTTCATACTTAGGCTTGAATACCCCCTTCCTGTTACAGAATGTCTCTCCACTCACAGTGCTAAGGCCCGTCAAACATGAAAATAAAATCCTAGGATTTATAAGTCCAACTCCTGATACTGAGCATCACTACTTGTCTTTTTTAAATGACAGATTGTAACTATTTCTGCAAGAGAGGTTCTGCTCCTTAATACCCTCACTTTTAAACAGGTGTTATAATATGATTATATGGCCAGTACATTCAAATACCTTTTTTCAGATTTATGAAACTAACCCATTTTCATTTCCCATTGTCTATATTAATAATACACTAATGCAGGACAGTACTGGTGCTATATATAGGTCTGCATCTATCCTGTCTTTCATACAGGATACTGTATAGCAGAAGATACTTAAGCATCAGTTTATAGATGAGTTTTTTAAATCATTTTTGCCTTTGGATCTAAACTGGTGATGGTGTGACAGTCCTAAGTTGTTTTGTTGAAGTCAGCATTATATAGTCTAATAATAGTGGCATACTTATGTAGCTTATAGGTTCATAGGTTCATAGGTTGATACTAGGCTATCTGCCCTAGGGCATTTATAAGCCTAGCCAGAGTGTGTTTGGCTTTCACCACCCTTTTAGATTAGTTGACTGTGCCTCTGTATAGTAGGTCACAGAAGGTAGCCCTTTTAAGGTTAGTTTACTGTACTTCTGTCAAGCAGGGACACAGAAGGGATCCCAGGGATAAACTTACGATCTCCCATCCACTCATCAAGATTTCTCTTGAAGAGGGTCATTGAGGGGCTCTGCTAACATGGATTGGGATTCTGTTCCAGAGTGAGGGGAGCCTCTGGGATATGAATCTGTCCCTCCAGTATGTACTATTTTTTTCTGTGCTGAGGTTTAAGTCCCTGGAGCGTGTAGCTCTAAGAGATTTGGATTTCCTGAGGTGAAGCATGTCCATTAATTCTGGGTTGGACATGGCTTTATACGTCAGACACAGATCGCCTCTGAGTAGGCGGTACGCAACTGAGTAGAGCTGGAGTTTCTTTAGCCGAACTGCATAGGGCATCTGTTTGAGCCCCTTGATCCTCTTGGTGAGGTACTTTTGGGGCTTTCCAGTTGCTGCAGGTGTCGGGTAAGGTACATCCCAAATGGGGCATTGTATTCAATTATGGGCCTGATAAGTGATGAGTAGAGGGGTACAATGACCTCTCTTGATCTAGATGTGAACCTTTTCATGATAAGGTGGGCTATATAGAAGGTCTTTCTAACCACTTTGGCAACGTGATTGTCAAAGGAGAGATTGCTATCTACTTTTGTCCCCAAGTCCCTATTTACATCTTCCGTACTTAATGGATTACCACCTATGTGGTAATTTGTGGGCACTTTGTTTTTCCCAAAGGGGAAGACTATGCACTTTTTGGCATTTAGCTTTATGCCATGGCTCTGGCACCAGTTATTTGTCTCTGTGAGACCCTTTTGGAGGATGCTTGTGTCAGCCGGAGAATCGATTACAGCACCCAGTTTGCAGTCATCTGTGAACTTGGTCAGCCATAGTCCACCCGTGTTAGCCTGTACCTCTGAGAAATATATACTGAACAAGAGATGTCCCAGGACTGAGCCTTGTGGGATGTCACTTGTAACTGGTTTAGAGTCTGACATGGCACCTGTTATTCTGACCATGTGGGTTCTATCCCTGAGCTAGTTTGCAACCCATCTTGTGACATAGGGGTTGATATTTAAGCTGGTGAGCTTATTTATGATGCCCGAGTGGGGTATTGTGTCGAAGGCTTTTGCGAGGTCCAGGTAGGCTGTGTGGACTACCTTCCCTTCATCTATGGCTTTGGTAACTGTTTCAAAGAAGTCGACCAGGTTCAAGAGGCAAGATCTGCCCTTAACAAAGCCGAATTGTGTAGGATCCAGTGTCTGGAGGTTCCCAATGTCTTTGTTTATGATTTCCATGATGATACACTCCATAGCTTTGCAGACCAGGCTAGTCAGGCTTATAGGGTGATAGTTCCCGGGGTCTGTTGTGGCACCACCTTTGTGGAGTGGGGCGACTGTTGCTGTACTCCAATCCTTGGGTACATATCCTGTAGTAAGGCTGAGATTGAACAGTGACTTTATATGAGGGTTTAGTTATTCTTGGAGCTCGTGTAAGATGCAGCCCGGGACACCGTCTGGTCCCATTGATGCTGTGTTTTTTGCTTTGGAGAGAGCAGCTCTCACCTGTGCATCTGTGATCTCAGGAAGGCTACACTCTGTTGGGATAGACATTTGCTCTTTTGGGAGTTTGCACTGAACCTTTCTGCCAGGATGTTGGCAATGTCTGTGGGTTCAGTGTATTTTTTGTCATTTTGCACTAACTCAGAGCATATCTGGGAGTTGCCTCCCAGGTTTCTGACATAACTAAAGAAGGCCTTGTGATTACCTTTAGTGTCTTGTGCAATTTTTCTTTCGAAGCTGGCCTTAGATAATTTTATGAGGGATCGTAGTTTCTTGCTAGTACTGATCAGAGATGCCTTCCCTTTTTGGGATTTTGCTCTATCATGTAGTTGCTTTCTCCTTCTGTTGTATAGCTTATTTATGGCCGGGGTCCACCAGACAGGTCTCCTGCCGTTGGAGGAGTGAGTCTTGGTTTTATTTGGGATAGCATGCTCCATGCATTCCTGTAGGTGTCCATAGAATGCTTTTGTAAAGGATTCTGCATTTTGGGCCTTATTTTCCACTGGCCCGGGGGCTTTGAAGGATTCCACCTTGGTTTAAATCAGTTTAGTAATGAAAAAGGTTAAAATATAAGCTAAGGGGTGACGACACAGAGACAAAGCCTCCCCTTCCTTAACATGGAAAGGTAAATAAAATAGGGATTCAAAGCTGAACGGGCAGGTGGGTCTTAGAGGAGATATTTATTTCTATGTCAGTGATGGCTTTAAAACAGAATTTGGTGAAGTTGAGTATTATATCTGCTGGGCTATGAGGTGTTAGTTAATTGGAAGGAGTTCTTTTGAGGGTCTGTTGGTTTGTTAGTATTTTGTTTAAAGGACAACAATGGCCTTCTATAATTATATGCTCAACTCCTCTGTTCTTTTTCTCCCCATTTAATGTCTCTGCTATGAATAAACAACAATATAGCATTTAAAATATTTTAAATTGATGGTTTCTATGTACTAGAACAGTACCTTACTGTACTGTGATGGTTTCACTTTCAAAAAACTTTTAGCCTGACCTGGAAAAGCTTGCAGCAGTCTCCAATTCATTCATGTCATTAAGGCCACTGAATACTGGTAGTTTTCTGGCCAATTCTCTCCCCAAACTGACATCACCTCGGCCGTCCTAAAAACTCACCCATCCCATGATGTCACCGCTCCCTGGTCCTTCCCCTACCCATACAGAAAGTAAAGGGTAGAACAACAAAACAGTACATGAGTCAAGTCTCCTGCTGTGAGCTGTCAATCACAGCAGGTAACAGCTCAAATTTCCCTTAGCACGTTGACAGCTAGGGAAGTTAGATGTGAAGGGGGGGGGGGTGGGAGATGAGTCAAAGTAGTGCAATTTAGGCTTCACAAAAGACTGAACTTTAGCCATTCTAAAAAGAAGCAGCAGTAAAAAGCACTTTAAAAGCCTGTTCTGTAGCATTTGCACTGTTTATGTTTTAAGTAGTCATTGAATGGCATAAAATGTTACTTAAAATTAACTGACTGAAAGACAGCAGTGTATGCATGTAAAATCAATGTCATGACAGGAGCTTTAGGAAGAAAGAGACCTGCATGATGTAATTTTTTTACAAACAAGCACTGCATTGTGGGATTCCTAGAGACAGACTAAACAATCAGAATTACTTCAAGATGCCAGACCCTATCTGGTCAGACTCAGAAATTGCATATAAAAATATTTAAAAAAACTGTAAATAGTCCCAGAGTGGTGTTAAAATCTAAGAAACACCAAACCATGATGAAGTAAATTTTTTTGACTCTGTGGGTGCAGTTTTCCTTTAATGATATTAAGTTGAACTGTAATTGATTTATAAGAGGTTATCTTGGGACTTGTCAAAATTTCTAATATGATTTTAGAATAGTTCACTTGTCCTGATAGAGCCTTTTAGGTTTTCTGAAAATAAATGGGTATTGCAATGTTTGTGTTAACCCTTGTATCGAACATTATATGGATAATTTTTCTAATCAGCTCAAGCTTTGTCCCTGAATTTTATCCCTTTAACTAGGTCAAGGGTAAGCTGAGGTACCTTATTTCTTCTTAGTCTTCTAGTTTTTATGTGAAAGAGCTTATTTTGTAATATGAGATTAGCATTAATAAATAAAAGATGGTATCAGAGTTCAAAGCACTATATAAGGCACTATATAAATGTTGATGCCTGGTGGGATGTATACTACTGAGATGTATATATAGATTTATTTTGGTTGATTTTGGGGTATGCAATTAGAAGTTCAACATTATTAAATTGTGGGATATTTGGATGGGGTGGAGCTATTTCTAAGTGTTGTTTTTATAAATAACAGCAATACCACCTGCTCTTTTAAGATTTCTGTCCAGGTTAGAACCTGAGAAATAATTTTGGTTTCAGTTATTTCTTGTTTTAGCAAGTTTTCAGTGGTGATTAGAATACCTGGGAGTAAAATCTAAACATGCATGTATATCATGAATTTTGTTGCAGATGCTTCTGAGGTTAATATTAAAAAGAATGATGTTGGTTTCACTACTTGATGGCAGAACTGTGTTGGGAGCATTCAAAAGTAATGGGTTGGTCATGGTGGGTAGTTGGTGTGTGGGTCCAGGGTTAGGGTGCATATCCCTACTAAGATTCAAGATAGAGGTGGGGCGAGTAGAGCTTTGGGACCATTTGTATTTGTGTCTGACTTTCACTGCTGCTGGTAAACTGCTATTCTTAACTGTATTATATCTGTAAAAAAACAGACCTGAGCATGTATATTGGTACAGAGAAGGAGAGATAGGCAGGAAGAGAAAGAGTGTTTTGTGATGTAATGTATGTGTGTTTGTCATGGTGATGGGATATAATGTAGGAATATTATGGTAGTTAGTAAAGTGAGCTAGTGTTGTAAGTGTACAAAACAATAAACTTTCTGTTATTGCACGTTGAGATGGTGAAGTTAAGATGGTGGGTAGAAGGTGAAGGTTTGGTAAGATGATGTCCGAGTGGTATATTAATGAAAGGAGTGGTATGAGAAATGGAGAGAAGGAGGTGTGGTGAAGGGCAGAGAGATGTTGCAGAGTAGTACATAGATATTTAAGGTAGTGGAGAGTGGTTAGGTTGTGTGCAGAAAGCTGTATGGTATGAATGTGCTGGAGGTGAAGAAATGAGTAGTGTGTAGATGAAGGAGGAGACCAGAAATGTGTATTAATGAAAAGGATAATATTCCAAAGTAGTAGCTATAAGTAGTTATATGGGTATCTAAAGAAGTGCTTTTGTAGTATTGGTATGCATTTTGTGTGAGTGTGTGTGTGTGCATGTAAGGATAGCCATAGCACAGGGCTGGCTTTGACTTGTTTTATTCTTAGGGGTGGCTAGTGCATTTAAAACACCTAGGGAAATTTAGTTAAACTCAGAGACAGCATTATCTATAAGGAGAGTCTTTAGTGACTTCCAGTCAAGGAAATGTAGTGTACTAAAATTATTCTACATTAAAAGTTGTAAGTTTTCTTACCAGGCTGTTATGATGTATTTTGGGGCTGCTGCACTGGTACTATATGGTGTAAATTGGTAAGTGATCACTTAAGCTGTCTGACAAAGTTCCTTGGGATGAGACTATATTTGGAGAGAATGTTAATATCCAGCCCAGGGTTGATTGTCTTGCTGTGGCACTGTTATATCTAGTTAGTGTGGTTATAAGTTGGGTGAACTTGTTCAGAGACATATTATTTTTTGGATTATCAGACTTAATGGGTTGGCAATCTATATTAAAAACACACAATATTTTGGTTTAATGAGGGAGTTTTGAAGAGGGCCAGCAGAGAATATCTTACAGTGTTTTAGCAATGTTACCTTTAGGTATTGTGATTGTCTTGTGAGTGTTTAGTTTTAGCATGGTTAGTAAGTTTTCTGAGATGGAGGGGTGTAGGAGAAAAAAGGAGATTTCTAGAGTGTTTTTGTAGAAAACAGTGACACCACCAGCTTTACATACTGTACAGAGATGTATAGAGCAAATTATTAGAATGTGACATTACACTGCTAAGTAAATTATAAAACAATCACTTAGGCATACATCAAATTAAGCAGTAGGTCAAAAGAATTTTAAATGCATGAAACACAAACTTCTTAAATGGCCTAGGCTCAACATACATAATATTCATTCGACTAGAAAAAAATCAATACAAATACAACACACTATGAGGTGTTTATATCATTCTACACACTCTTAGAACAATTAGAAATGTAACAACACATGACACACACCTGCCCTGTGAAGGAAGATGATGACTGAGTGGATATGGAGACCTGAGATGAGATTTAAGAGTGCATTCTACTACAATGACCAAGACTGGAAGGAGGGAGGGACACACGGGACTTATTACAATGACCCAGACTAGAAAGAGGGATGCCCATGTGAGACTGTCCACTAAAATGCTTGGTCATCAAGCCTAGGCAGCTTTGTAACCCACCTTTTGGGCAATTATTTCAGAAAGCAATCGGTTTACAGGTAATGCTGTGCAATTAGCAAGGAGGAGCAAAGATGAACAGGTTTTCTTTCATTATGTGACTGCAGACACCAAGAAACTAGGGATACAAATTAACTGGCATACACAGTGTGATCTAATGCTGAAGAGAAAAGTCAGTGGCCGACTTGGTAAGGGGTGCCTAGAGTGCAAAGACTAGTTGACATTTTCCAGCAGACAGCAGGTACAAACCTGACTAGTTAAAGTTAATAAATAGCAAAGCTCTTCATGTTAAACTTGTTTACATTGCACAATGACAAAAAGGTCAGTCAAGACGTTTGCAGAAGTGTGCTTGTGGAAGGTATATAAACTAATGTGTTTTAATAGGCATGGTTTGATTCTGTTATTTGCATCATCTAGATAAAGTCAGATTAAAGTCATATTTAGGTAATTGTTTTATCATTTTTTAACAATAGCAGTGCATGGCATAGGAGTCAGGGCTCTATCTTTACAGTTGCTATTGGAGAAAAAAAAACATTGCGACTAGAATGAAATGTGAAATTGTAATGATTCATTATGGAGCAGGGTAGTTCACATTAAACAACTTATTATGATATTCATAAGGATACTGATGCACTACTATCTTCTAAATTAAAAACAAAGTGTGTTTAAACTGTCGGGTTATAAATCAAATAAACAATGTTATGGTAAAGAAAAAAATGCAAGCTAGACTGTAAAATAAATGCAGCAATGCTACAAGTGCTAAACTTCATCAGATTGATTAAGGAGATGTTAGTTTAATTATTTATTTATTTATTGATTAATTGATTGTCATTTATTTATCTGGAAAGTCTGACTGGGCAGATTTTCAAAATAGTAGTTCAAAGACCTTTGGCAATCTGTATTAAATAATAGTCATGACAATAAAGTAGGCATAACGTAACATGGGCAGTTCACTTAATTTCATTGCTCACCAGTTGTGGTATTAAATGAACATAATTCTAATAGCTAACATTTTCAGTAGTGTCTAACACAAAAATATCATAGGAATTAAGGAATGTTTTTCTAGATCACTGCACCCAGTTTGTTAAGCAGTATGTATGCTAAACCTTGAGTTCAATATTAAAGCTGTTAAACAACTATAATGTTGATAAAAAAGGAAGTTGTTGGCCACATTTTGGCTGTCTTTCTTATATAATGCTCAGAAATGCCTTGAGATAATACAGTGAAGAAGATAGAGCTGTCTTCTAGTCAGGTGTCTGATATGGATGTAGTGCAGTGAATCGCCATGCCCATTTTATTTATTTTGTTGACTTTATGACTGAATCAAATCTCTGTGCAATTGTTGAGCAAGTGATGTAAATATGAGACATGCTTAGTTGCACAGACAGTTTTAGATAAGGATCTAAGTCATACTTTCCTTTCTTCAACATCTGTGAAGACTTCTGCTTCTAGGAGGATTCTGAAGAATAACGAATTAATTGCAGTGCACAAACAGATAATTGCAAGGCATTATATGTGGTAAACCTTTTCTAACTAATTTATATTTTGCTTGTTTATTTTTGCATGTATATTTTGTGATACAAAAACCCCATTTAAACAATGTCTGTTAGGGCCATAATAAAAAAAAAATGTCCAAAACTTTAACAAAAAAATAGATGTATTGTTTCACATGGCAGCTCCTTTTTCTGATATAATTTGGTGATATTGAATAATCTTATGCATGGTACATTGCCAGAGCTTGTGAGGTCAGGAATTGGTGTGAGACTTAATAGTGAATCAATAAAATACCTGGGATGGCTTGCAAAGAGGCCACTTCTTGCATATGTCTGTTCTTAAAAGCAGGCATTAGTTTCTTGCCTCTGAGGTAAAAGACACAGAATTAGCAGTGTCATTAAACATAGCAATATTAATGAAGAAATTTCCAATATCTGATATTCACAGTCTCCTGAGGGTCTTCTTGAAGACAAGGAAATTCAAGACACCTGAAAGACTCATATAGGGACTTCTCTCAATGTAATATGAAGGACTGAGTTTAACTTTAGAATCATTTACCTATGTGTCACATTGTGTGTGTGTGTGTGTGTGTGTGTGTGTGTGTGTGTGTGTGTGTGTGTGTGTGTGTGTGAGTGTGTGTTCTTTTTTATGGCTAGTGGAAACCATGCTTGTGATTTTTCTACTTTAATTGAGTATACTTAACCCAAGTTTAATGTGCTTCCGACTTTAATCCACTTCTGTTGTTTTACCTTTTGCAGTGTACCGAAGATGTTTCAAAATAAAGCTGACTAGACTGAGGCTCACCACCTGGTTCATTATATGACTTACAGTTTTCCCATTATTCTAATGTTAGCTAATACAGAAAAGACCAACACATAAAGTATTGAACACAAATGCATGAAACTACCTGCCAGGATACGTACAGAATGTAGAACAGAATCTTGAAAGCTATCAGATTTGTAATGAATAAGAAAATTACAAAAGAAGCATTAATAGTGGAAGCATTTCTAAATGCAACCTACAGCACAATCTACATGCAATTTTGAAGGGGTCATGGGCAGACATTTTGTACCCATACAATTAAATGATTCTAGTAACAAATAAGTATTCCATTTCTAAGGCTGTATAGTGTTGCCCTTGGGAGAAAAAAGCAGTTATACTGAAAGCAAATGTACATTATTCGATGAGGCAGTATGCTGTACCCAATGAGTGACACTGTACTTTATGCATACTTTTATTGCCCTTTAGCAAGCTGTGTGGGTGTGTGTATTGCCCAAATTATAGCTACCACTTACCAGAAAGAAACATTGACTTGAATGCGAATACAGTATTTATGATGATGATACATGAGACCAGAGCTATCACAGCAGTTTATGCATTTTTCCATAATTCTGTATTGTACTCAGACAGCATTTAAAGGTGATATTTTCTGTATCATACAATTTACATTGATTAAACTCTGAAATAATGAAAAAGACTATGTCATTAACATTTTTCTAACATCAACGACATGTAAAAATGTTGGTTAGGTACAACCTAAATCTGTTGTGCTTCTTCCATATGCCACATGGTTCAGAAGCTAAAACAGCTTTAAAAAGATTCAGCAAATGAGTGACGACTACATCAGTACCCTGATTGGAGATCTCCAGCAGGGTAGTAATATACAAATAATGCCCTTTGAAAAATGAGCCCACCACTTCATGGCAGCATATTAAGCTGCTGTGGAGCTCGGACTGAATGAAAACTAACGGCTGCCATTATTTTACTCTAGGTAAGCAGCATGTTTACTGTTCAGCAAGTATAAAAAAAACAAGAAAGTATATGTGCATCTTTTTGTCTGTATGTGTGAGCATACATATGCATGAGAGTGTGAGCGAGATCGATTGAGCCATTATTTTACATTCGCTAAGCTGCGCTTTTGCTGTTTAGTGACTGTAAAAGTAAAAGAAACATAAAAAGAAAGAAAAGTGTGTGCGTGTGTTTGTGTATACATTTATGTTTCTGTCTGCATGTGTGAGTCTATGCATGCGTGCGTGAATGAGAGCAAAATTGTGTGTGTATATGTGTCTGCATATGTATGTATGTCTGTATGTGAAGCGTAAGAGCAACTGACAGTGGCAGCAGAAGCATTAAAGAGGTTTGCAAACCTCTTGACCTCTTAGCTCATGGCTTCTGTATAAAGCCTAAAATAAAGGATAAGAACAGATATTACTCTTATAAGATTGCAGACTTACTTGAATAACAGGATGCATGTTAGCATGCATTTTCTGAACCACAACTATATTTCTTTTTTGGGGGGGGGTATGATCGAGCAGTGGCTCCACTTCTTAGATCAAGAAATCTGAATAAAGCCCAAAATAAAGGGGGCATGGAGGCTCAAAAAATATGAAGAGATAAATATTGCACTTATAAAATTACAAAGTTGCTTGAATAACAGGATTTGTTTTAGCATGCATTTTCTGCAGGAAATAAAGTCTGAAACTCAAGTGTTTGTCATTATGTAGTGAGTTCATTTCCCAATGATTGACAATGAACCACAAATTTTAGGACTAAGGGCCCCCCCACTAAAGAAAATTGAAGTAAATATCTGGATGTTTTTTGAAAATGTTATAATTTGGATATAAAATACTTCCTGAAACATCATTTACAACAAAAATATATAAAAAATAATATAGTAATAAAAATGTAGTAATAAAAAAATAAATAGATAAATAGGTAAGTAAAACAATAGTTGTACATAAAGCCCATTCTCTAAGTGAATACTACCCTCCAGGGTGTGTGTTACTGTGTAAATAATGCACTTGCAGGGATGTAGAGGCCCTCCTCTTACAGCATCGGGCCTGATAACACCCCTGGGTGGGTATTATTGCTTGCATAAAAGGTTTCTTGATACAATGGGTAAAAAGAGGTGGCAACATTTAAGCCTGTTAGCCTTTGAGAGGATCACTAAACCGCTGGCCACTGACTGTATGGTAGTTATGAGTATTTACTCTTTATAAAGGAATTCATTTTTTCTGCAACTAGTAGTTAGTATATCAAAGCAGCTAAAGCTCCACATACTACAAATAAGTATGGTAATGGTTCACCAGTCATAACTAAGTTGTTATGTGATGTTGTCACAGATGCCACAAGATGTCCAAGCTTCACTGTCAAGATGAATTTCTTGACCTCTGTGTGTTGAATACTTAAAACCTTGGATGTGATCAGAGACCCAATCATAATTCTCTATATTGCACTGAACTGCATGAATGTATACCATTTATTTCACTTACTTCAAAGAGCCTTTCCTCAAACTTGCCTTAACTTAATGAATTTGTAGTGTATGAAAGTTATGCTACTGTGCAATATTGAAACTGAAAGTGAATGAAATTGCAGTAGAAATACATTGATTTAGAATGGTATAGGTATTATTGTTAGTATTACTGTGTTGTAAGGGTCCTAATTATGCACATTTAATAATAGCACAGCCCTTGTATTGCTGCCCATGTTGCTATTCACAATGTTGTTGTTGTTGTTTGCCTTTCGGCTTTTCCCGGTTAGGGGTCGTCTCAGCGGAACTCCGGTCCGCTAATGATTGGTAGTAGACTTTCACAAACTCCAAGGTGCTAGCTCAACATTCAACCTTCAATGAAGGCACGCCCATTTACACATGTCTTTCGAACGCCCACCCAATGCAGACTCCACATAGAAGGCACTTCCCGCACTCCAGCCGAGAATCGAACGGGAGAACCTCTTGCTGTGAGGCAACAATGCCACCGCTGCACCACCGCGGATAATGTTGCTATTCACAATAACCTCACATATTACAGGAGCAAAGTGCATTGCATATATTACATTTTCTACATAGAAAAGATATGAAGCTTCAACCCAGATGTTGCTCAGTAAAATTATTTCACATCCCATTATTCCTTCCAGTCAAAACTGACCATACTGGGAACAGCAACTAGCTCGTTATAAATTTAACACATCAATAAGAATAAAGTGAACGTTTCTTGTGTCTCTCTGAAGAGATCTTGCTGCGTCATTGAAAGAGTTATACCCCTGTTAGTCTCAAATTGCTTGTAGTCTGATTCTGAGGCATTTTGTGGTGAAGCAGACAGGAGCCTATTGAGATATAAAGCAGAACAAAGATAGAACCTGGTGACATGTAAGGAGTTCAGAAGGTGTACCGTATAATGGCATTGCAGTGCAGCTGGTATAAGACCAGTGTACTGGAGTGGATTCAAAACATTGCTACAAAATCAGTGTACTTTTTTATGCAAAAGTATAACAGCTGCAAGTGGGGTTTAGTTGTAATGATGAAGGAAAATGAATAAATATATATATATATATATATATATATATATATATATATATATATATATATATATATATATATATATAATGTGTGTGTGGTGTGTGTAATTTTTTTTTTTTTTTTGCGAAAGTGCATTTTTGATAAATGTACTTTTGCGAATGTTTGTTTGGTGGTTTATGTTTTGGTGAAATGTGTGTTCGATGGAGAGTCCAAGATCCATATCTGTCTATAAATATATATATATATATATATATATATATATATATATATATCTATATATATATATATATATATATATATATATATATATATATATATATATATATACTTATATACACACACACACACACACACATATATATATATATATATATATATATATATATATATATATATATGTATGTATATATATATATATATATATATATATATCTATAGGAGCTGTTTATAATCTTGAAATACTGAAATGTCAAATTTCAGTATCTCAAGACTATAAACCCGGCTATTTAAAATAGCGAAAGTTCATAATTGTGAATTCAAATATCTCGAATTTGCGGTTATGGCCTTATGTTACGTGACGTCTGGGATTGTGTCTTTATAGTGCATGGTGCCGTGTGTGGATCTAGGTGTTTTGTCAGGTAAGTGAGGGTTTTGTAATGGATTTGAGTGGGGGTTAGAGTGTGCTTGAGTGTGCTGATATTCTTAATTGATAACGAGCTAGTTGCTGTTCACAGTATGGTCAGTTTTGATGTGTGTGTGAGAGACTGGAGAATGTGCATGTGTGAGTTTGCTTTTGTTTCCTGTTTGTGCGATCTCAGTGTTAGTATATATAAGTAGGGGGGGGGTGAGGGGTGCAGTGTGTATGAGTTGTGCATATGTGTAGTTTTTGTTTGTTTATGTTGTGATGTGGGTGTTGTGGTATATGTATGGTGTAGTGTATGCGGTTTGTTCGGTGTTTTGAATTTTGCGGTTTTGGGCTGGGGGTTTTGTAGTTTCAGTGCTTTGTGGATTTGGTTTCATAGTTTTGAAATACTGAAATTCGATGTTTCAGTATTTCGAGATTATGAAGTGAATCTCTCTCTCTCTCTCTCTATATATATATATATATATATATATATATATATATATGTTGTTGTGTCTTTCGGCTTTTCCCAGTTAGGAGTCGCCCCAGCGGAACTCCGGTCCGCTAATGAATGGTAGCAGATTTTTTACGTGCCGAGTTGCCGGCCCTGAAGCACAACCTTCAACGAAGGTACGCCCATTCACGCATGTCCCCACACAGAAGACACTCTAGCTGAGAATCGAACAGGACAACGTCTTACTGTGAGGCGACAACGCTACCGCAGCACCACCACCGCAGTTGATATATATATATATATATATATATATATATGTATATATATAAAATCACTACTAAATCCCGAAGTTACACAATACTCACACCCATAATACAGAGACTAAAATACTGAAAGACGACATTACCGAAATGTTAAAATCATGAAGTACATAATCACGAAATACTAAGTACAGCAATTTAATCCGGATTCAGGAACTAAGCAGATGAACACAAGTATAAATGGGGTACTGTTACTTTAAAATGTTGTACAATGCTTGATAATGCATCATGTCTTAAGAGTGCTACGACACCCCTGGAGTTGTTGGGCAAATATACAGTAGAATGCAATCATAGAAGGCTAAAGAAGTCTTAGTCATAGAGGATTATGTGTACCATTTAGAAAGGAAATCCCATAGTAGAAGATATTGGTGTTGCAAGTTGAAATGTAGTAGGAGTTGCAAAGGTAGAACTATCACAGTGTCATTGTCTGAATATAAGAAACTGCTTAAAACCATGCTACACAATCATGTTGGAGACCCGTTTGAGGTAGAAAAGTACAATGCTTGTAGTAGCCTGAAAGAGGGAGCTTCCCTATCTAGAGATACACCCTGTATGCTTGTTGAAAATGTGATGGCATCTACCACTCTTGAATGTGTACCTAGTTTACCCAATAGAAAAGCACTCCTTCACTCCTTCAACAGATCAGAAATGTACGCTGTAAACATCATCACGACTCACATTTACCTGATTTAAATCTGCTGACCTTAGACATGAGTATGTTTCCATTTCAGACTGGTGTTTTCATTGATAAATGGATGGTGGATCCCACCTCAGGAATTACAGTGGTGGTGTATACTACATTGAATAACTCGCATGACTTAAGTTTAGCTACTATATGGTTAATGGATGGCTCATACTTTTGCAAAGGTGTACTATGCTGTCAGCTGCACAGTATTCATGGCATAGTGAAATATGCTGGATATAGTAAATGTGTACCTTCGCTGTATTGTTTAATGTCCAAGAAATCCTTAAGAGTTATAACATGATGTGGCATTACATACTGTATTTGTTATCAGCCAATGAATTTGAGCTCACATTACAATTTATTCTGTGCGACTTTGAGGTGGTTGCTATCAAGAGTATTAGATTAAATTTCAGTGACATTTAGTCAAAAGGTTGCTTGTTCCATTTTGGACAAAATGTCTGGAGAAAAGTGCAACAGCTTGGCTTAGGGTCACTGTATAATTCAAGTCATACATTCCAGATGGCGGTTAAAAGTTTGGTAGCTTTAGCTTTTTTGCCTGAAGCAGATGTCTTACCTACTTTCACTAACTTAAAAGAGAAATTCCCACAAGAAGGTAAAGGCATTATAAAATATTTCTCCGATTGGTATGTTTTGGAGAAATTATGAAAATTTACAACCTGTTCTTTAACAGTGACAAGATTCCCTGTTAATTTCCTATCACATTCTGAAACATCTCTGAACTGAACAGCTGTTTTTACCACACACGCAAAATTCAGTGCAAGTGTGGCATCGCCGACGTAAATGCATGTTAGGCAGTAGAGCAACCGATCTTCCAGTTCTTATGACAGCTCTAGCAAGCGAAAAGAATCATGTTGAGGGACTGCATGAAAGATTTTGCCACAGGTTGTCCTCCATCACCAAAATGTACGAAACTAATTGAGAGGCATAATCATTTTCAAAGAATATTAGAGAATAAGGATAGTTACACAAGTGCAGAATGAGTTAAAGCCGTTGCTTGTGTCCTCAAGATGTGATGGCGTTATTATTGTTGTGCCAGAGCAGAGTTAATGTTATTCACTTTGGATGTGGACTCTTTCGTTGTTGTCTATTTCATGTTTGGAGTGGCACTAAGTTATTTATGTGTTGGAAAGATTTCACTTTATGCAATTATGGGAACTGATTTGTGATGTGAAACTTAATCAGGTCACTAGGATGCACGAATATGAAGAGTTGAGTATATGTATCAGTAGTTTGCACTTTGGTAAAGCACAGTTCTACACCTTTCACTATCAGCATTCGCCAGACTGGCAGTTTTCGATATTTTGGGCTCTTGGTAATGTGCATGTCAGTATTGTGGATATTCGGTAATGTCTTCTTTCGATATTTTAATCTCGGTATCATGGGCATCGGTATTGTGTAACTTTGGGATTTAGCAGTGATCCTATATATATATATATATATATATATATATATATATATATATATATATATATATATATGGGTCTACCTGATAACACCGACATGCGAAAACACCGACAACGAAATCACTAACACCACAAAACCAAAAGTTCAAAAACACGAAACTTCACATGCCCGACAAACCACAACCTTGACAATCAACAAACAAAACAAATCCCCTGCTTAAAAAGCACACACACAGCACAAACACACCAAAAACATTACAAACCTACACTAAACCTTACATACACAACTATCTATGCACTAACCTTAACCTAAACCCTAACCCTAAGGTCTGCCACTACCGCACACTCACCTAACCAGTGCCCTAACCCTAACTCACTTAACTTGCCCCTAACCCTACAGTCTGTCACTATCGCACACTCATCTAACCAACGCCCTAACCCTAACTCACTTAATCAGCCCCAACCCTAACCCCACACTTACCTTAACATGTTGGTGTTCTCAGCGCCGGGATTTTCAACTGTCGATCATCTCCATTGCCAATTTTCCGGTATCGGTGTACTTGTCGGCGTTTTGCAGTTTCGGCATTATCAGGTAGACCCCTATATATATATATATATATATATATATATATATATATATATCCACAAAAAGGGAAGTATAGGTACACAGGAGTCTACTCATCAGTAATTAGGAGCCTTACAATGATAACATTACTTTTTATTTATTTATTGATTTATTTATTTATTTTTGTTAAATATGCTGAATGTTGGTTTGACATGCAGAGCATTTTGCATAGGGAAAAGCCCCTTAAGGAAGTTAAACAGTATGTTCAGATACCTGCCCCTACTGCATTGGTACTGCTGCCTTAGACATTAGTGCTTTCATTTATAGGAGTCAACCACTAAAGTTATGGACACTTAAAGCGACAGAAGTAGTTTTCATCTTTGAACTTTTCTGTTCATATTATCAAAGAATGTTTCTCTTTAGCGAATGGGTGACCTAATCATCTTCAGAGTCTTTAGTAGGGTGTTTATATACAAGTAATGTACAGTGAAGAGCTCAAGTCCACTGCTTTATATTAATATATTAAGCTGCCATGAAGCTCGGAAACAAAAAAAAACAACGGTTGCTATTTTTTTACACTGGTTAAATGCAGCTTTCCTTTTCAGTGAGCATAACATTTTTAAAACAGTAAACAAACAAACAAAAAGAAAATAGAAATGTGTGTGTGCCCATGTGTGTGTATATGCATGCATGTGCATCTGTGCATGTGTATGAGAGAGACAGAGACAGAGAGTGTAAGAGAGGAAGACAGGGACACAGGCAAATAATAATGTCTTCTGACTGCAACAGGCAATCCATCATTATGCATTCTCTAACAATTATTAGTATGAAATTATAATATCTGGAATTATTGACAGACTTTAATCCTCAGTGATTTACCACCAACAAATCCAATCATTGTATGAAGAACAAAACAGAACTTTGAGGCAAAATCAGGGTTAATAAAAAGTCATTAGGGAGGTTGCAATTCTTTGCAGTCTGTGATTCTTTTTTAATTAATTATTTGCACACAATAAGATGTCCGTCCTGTATTAACTCAACAATGTGGCTGTAAATGCTGGGCATGTGTATTTGTACATAGGCATTAAATATTTGCATAACTTACATTTCCGATGCAAAATACTTTACACAACAACAATTATATCTGCTATAACAAGTATAAAATATTAGGTGGGGAAACTTACATGAGAAACATAAAAAAGTATATAGTTAAAAACAATCAAAAAGAAAAAAAAAACAGAGTTTAATGGATAGCCCATTCTCTGACCACAAAAATGCTCTCCTGGTGTGTACTATTCAGGAAATAACAGGCCTTTCAGGGTGGGCATTATTTCCCAAACAACATGCTTCCTGTAGGACATTACTGCTTGCTGTATGTTATATATTACTTTCTAGTAGCAGTCAATACTTTTTTGGGTGGGGTATGTTGTGAGGGGAGTACTTCAGTCACTTAAAAGGATTAGCTTGAGAAACAAGTTGTAATGTTGGTAAGTATATCAGGACAGGTTTTATACCACATGAAGTGTGGAATTTTTAAGGAAAAAGAAAATACTTTGTTTTTATTAATGTATTTGAAGTCTGCTGCTTATAATCTTGGTAGTTTATTGCATAAACAACTGAGGCCTTGTCACTTTAAATAATGTACTACCAGACATAAAACAGTACAGTGGCTAATATTTTGCAAGTATACCAACAACTGGATTATGAGTTTTTCTGCATAATATTTAGTAATGCAAGAAATCAGGTTGAATGTGAACACTTTAGAGAAGCAAAACAAATGTTTAATCACCTACAATGTAATAAATATAGAGGTTTATGATATGGTCCCTGATCATAACCACATTATTATCAGTTCAAGACATCAATGCAAAGAAACTCACCTTGAGAGCAAAGCTTGAGAGACGGATCTTGACATCCATATTGAGAACACAAAAAATGGGTTATGGTCAGTGAGACTCATAAATTTTTGTAGTGCATGGAGTTTTTTCTACTGCAGGTGCTGCCTGAGTGAAAAAATGAAACAGATAAATAAATAAAGCTGAAGTAAGTGAGTGCTGTTGCACAGACAATAAGTGAAGAAAAAACAAGGGACCATTTTTAAATACAATCCTAAATCAAATGAGTTTCTTACAGACTGACTTCTTTAAACTTCTGCTGATTTAAAAAAAAAGATATCCAGGGACAAATGAGAATGAAGTAACTTCCCTTTTCAGATACTGGTCCTTAGCAGCACTTAGGGAAGTGTATAACATTTATTATATGCCTTTGAAAGCTCTTTTATGGGTAACCAGAATATTATTTAACTGTTTTTGAGCATAATCACGGCACTCTGTGCACTACACAGCCGTATAGAAGTGGTTCTAACTGATTATGTCACATCAGAGATTATGACAGCTCTGTATACTGAATCCAATTTATTGCAAAATGTTGTTTGCGTTTATAAATACAATGCATTTCACTGTAATGTATTTTGGTAAAGTGGAAAACAGACAAAATGGATAATGTTGAAGTGGTTTGTGCATCCTACTTGATACCAGCTACTTGAGAAAGAGGATGATGTTAAAATATTCCCTTTTCCTTAGTACTGGGTTTTCTTAGAATTGTCATATATAAGTAAGGGGACATAAAGGTCCATTGGGGCTTGATCTTTGTAAAAGACAGTTCTATTTGTTACTTTGACTTTGTTGTTACTTGAGCCATTGTTTGTGACATGTTATGCAATGAATTGGGTTTGACACAGTAAGCCATGATAAGACTGCATGCAATACAATAAAAGATGTACGCAAATAGAGAAAGAAAGAAAGAAAGAAAAAAAACAGATATAATGGATTTCAGAACATAGTGCAGCAAACAGAACATGATAAACACTAACTCCTTAATTATTAGAAGATGAAATTTGAGAACAAGTGTGTGACTATGAAGCATACGTAACAGAATTGTAGAAATAGGAGGTGTACATTGCTGAAAGCAGTGTGTTATTACTCAGCCCCTTCAAGCAGTAGTATAGACTGGTCTGTCTACAGTGGTGAATTCTACTCCAGGAGCAGTTAACAGAATCTATATTTGTAAATAGCCTGAGTGACTCTATACCACAATGAATCTAAAGCAGCTGTCTAAAAATAAATACATAAAAAGAAATAATAAGGAAATTGAGCATAAGCCAGTTTCACAGAGATATTCATGTAATGCACGTTATTCTTTAAAAAAACAGAAAGAGGTTTGCCTGACAATGACTTTAAAAAGGGAAATTCCAACAATGTGTTTAGTAAGGAAAGTCTGCTAAGTTGTTTTTGTCTTTTACTGTTCAATGAGCCATGTAAAGAGAAAATGTATAACTTTTTTTTCTTTTCTTTCTTTTTTTTTTGTTACCAAGAAAAACAAAAGTCCAAGGCACTCAAAATATAAACTATTGAACTCCAAAACGAATGCCTAGAGCCAAGACAAAAAACCCAGTTGCAGTTCCACTCAACAAGTGGACTCAACTCAAGTAACAATTCTATAATTGTTACTTGAGTTGAGTCCACTTGTTGAGTGGAACTGCAACTGGGTTTTTTGTCTTGGCTCTAGGCATTCGTTTTGGAGTTCAATTTTTTTTTTTTTGTTGACAATGAAGTAATTTATAAACTGCTTTACTTTCCTTACCCAGAACCAAAAGTGACAGTAAGTATTATTTAGAAACATTGTAAAAAAACAAAATTATGCATTGGTGTTCATTAAAAATACTTAAACCTGTTTAGTGTAACAAAAATGGTTGAGTAAGATCTTACTCACTTAATGAGTGTCAGAAATTCATATTCAAATATAGCATTCTTGTGATGAAGGCCAAACGAGTTATGTATTTCAGTTGTACTTAACTATTTGCTCTCCTGTCGATGAAATGGCAGTGTCATTGTTTGCTAAAATGTGGCCTGAGATAAAAGGTTGAAAGAATGGAATGAAAACAAAAAAAATAGCTAAGTTAATTAACACCCAAAAGTATGTATTTTACTGGACAGTTGAACACTTATCTTACTACATAATAGAAAAATATTACTTAAGTGTAATTACATTCTGCCAATTGCAAGACAAGTTGAAAATACTGAGTTTGTGCGAAGGAAGTTTTGCATAAATTATTCAAGAAGGAATCTTAGAGTGCCAAATTCCAAAAATCTTGCTCTCAGACTAAGTGACTTACTTTGGTGTAAGGCCTATCTATAAACAAGCATACACTAGGGACCAGATTCCAAAACACCTTAATCTCAGTGTAAGTGGTTACTTAAACTGAGAGCAAGTCTTTTGGAACCAATCCCATTGTTTTATAATATTTGTCTGTTCTGTATTTTGAATCTGCTGCAATATGTTTATGATAGTATTATGTTATTATTTGCTATTGCATTACTTTATTTAGACTGTACATTTTTGAAACCAGAAGCATAGCTAGGGTGAGGCTACGGAGACAATTACACCAGGTGCACAGTGTCAGGGAGGATGATTGAGAGGTGCCAATTAGGTGGTAGTTCAATGCCAGCATTTAGAATGTGGGTATTGAATTTCCAGTCAAGGCTGAAGTGGTTCACCTCTCTGTTAGAATGCAGTACCAACATTTAAAAATGAGAGATAGAAAAATGGAAAAAGATATTGGTGCTGTCAGTTTAAGCAGTCACATAAATGTCATGGTGGGACTGTAGCTATAATTTGTTCTACAGAGGAAGAGTTAAATCAGAGCTCATAATTAGCTTCCTAGTACTTCAAAAGTGGACAAGTATGGGAACTCATCTGCTTTTTTAAGACTGAGCTTTGCACAATAAAGACTTACCTAGTGAATCTGTAGAAGTATTTGTTTTGCAAATAAGGATGTGGTATTTTCCTCACTGCTTCCTCATCATTTGCAACAGACAGTTAACAGATACACATCCATGCTGCTGAAAGAGTTAAGCACACTACTAGTTTATCAATGACAATCTGAATCAGTTATCAATGATAATGTGAATCAGTGGAGCTTGTGGAGAGGATTGTTTGTATTTTGGGGGGAATCTTCCTCTTCATTTCAGTTATTGGTACTTTTTTCACTGAAAATATTTTGGCCTTGTCATCCTATGAATTATGGATTATCGATGGGACTTTTATGATTAAGGGAAAAATATGAAGCAGCTTTATATGGTTCATGGAGTTTTTAAAACTGGAGACATTTGCTATAGTGTTCTACTTATTTTCCTTTTTAATAATGGTAAATCTTTCAAATGTGTGTTCTGGAATTTTATGTTTGACATGTTTGTAGACTATGATTTAAATCTCATTCAAGGTATATTGAGCTGGCATCTGTGAAGAGCTTGAAATATAATTTTTCTTCATCTTCCATTTATGGCTATTATTTTTATTTATGCCAAAACTTTTGAAGGACATAGCAGCCCCATGGCACAGAGAGATAAACCCATTGTTTCTTCCCATATAACCTGTGTTTGACTAGCAGGATGGGTGCTGGATGGGCCACAAAGCAGGAGATGGAGTGACTGATGGTGGTAGGGAGGCCGCCTAGATTCACAGAATGTCAGCATTAAGATCCCGGCAAGCTCTGTGCTGCAATCGGTATACTGTTTGTTGGGGAGGTTGCACCTGTGCAGAGGTGTGCACGCAGCTCCTGAAGTGACCAACTCTGGAGCTCATAAGGCTGATGCAGAATGGTGGAGAACAGGGCACACTCTCAGCATCAGTAGAATGCTACACCAGCATCCTCAGTCTCCAAACCAGTCCCAGACATGTTTCAGGGTGAGCCCATAGGATGGTAATAGGGAAGATAAACTTGGTGAAATAGGGAAAAGCTGGAAGAAGCTGATTGTCAACTGTAATAAAGAAGAAAACACATTTGGACAAAGCTTCATTAAGCTGGATTAGTTGAATTATATGGCAAATATATAAAGTTTTGTGGGTTAATAAGCACCCTTATGTGTGCTCCTTTCTTGCCTCCTTTTGGCATCATTGAATTATTTCTGCATTTTTTAGAAGGAGTTCCTTCCTGTGCCATCTTCATTTTAGGTTGTTTTGAGAAACATTATCTTTATGGAAAGATGATGAATGTTAGACATCACATTCTGATAGTCAGCTACCTCTGTTGTTTCATCGCTCTTTTTGGAGTGGTCTTGCATTTATCATTCAGTTGAAGGATAAGACAGATGCTTTTGTTGCTTATTGGGTTGATGCTTACATGATCTGAATTTAGTGATGATTGACACTGCCAGTGCAACTGCTCACAAAATAACCTCCTTTTTTATAGAAAATATTTCAGGACAAACTCATATCCTTGTAAAAACTGTCTATGAAGCCAGGAATGAGTTCTGGAAAAAGTTTAAAGAATCTTAATAATATGTTCATAAAAATCTTTGGGCAGTGTAACAATGTGAGGTATTGCCAGCTATGCCAGGAGAAGTAGGGCAGTGGATGTGTAACATAAGCCAGCATAGCTAACTGGAGTTTTGTAAAAAATTATATGCCATTTGTATATCAAACTGATTTGTACATGTACTTGTGCTGACAATGTATTTGTAAAGCTGCTTGTGTTAATGTACCAACAGTGGGTCCTGCTGGACAGAAAAAAGGAATACACCTGTATGTCAGACTGTATTATAACTGTTGAAATTAATATTGTAACCAAGGATACTGGAAGAGAAAAGGTTAAGATCAGCCCCAGCTAACTTTTAGAAAAAAAAATATCCTGAAATTAAATTAAATGACTTAAGTTAGGCCATAAAGATTGTATTTCACAGGTCTTAATGCGGCCAGAGACAAAACATCTGTACTAGGAAGCCTTCTGTATTGTCCTTGGGGGAGATCTAATTGCTACTCTGGAAAGGTGGACATTTGAAATTGTTTTATGACTTCCAGAAGCTGCAACAGATCTTAGCAAAGCTCTAGGTGTGCAAGGTAACACATATGTCCAAGATTCTGGTTCACTTTCTAGTAAAGGGGGTAGTATGGGAACCAGAAGTCAGACAGCCAGATGTATGTGATGTCACTCTGTAATCTAGCACAAAAATTATATTTTAATACCAGATGAGACTGAAGTCTCAGAGCAGTCTGTTTCTGACACCTGACATAGAAGGATCACTCACCTACTTCATCTTGCCTTGCTTTGGTAAGTAACCAAGGAATAGTACTTCTTTAGATCAGTCAGGAAAATATAGTGAGGTTAGGTAAGCACTGTTTTTCTGTATCTGTATGGATCTATTCATCTGTGTTATTTTAATATTTCCTGTGATTGAAACTGGTGTTTATTGTAAGTAGATATTTAGTATTTTCATGTTCTTTTATTATTTATTATTAAATATGTTTAAACTTTTCACTGTGGCTGGCCTTTTAGAGAATATTTTAAACTTTGAAAATACTTATATTTATTTGGTGACACACTGGTCGCTCCTGAAATCCTTGCTGTTTGTTCAGCATTACTATTTGTAGTAATAATAATTTCAATCAGTATAATTGGGTGCCCTTGTTACAGCCTTAAAGTAGCTGGCTTTGGAATGTATTGTGGCAGTAACCACCTTATAGTCTGGGCAAAGGGTAGCAGAGTGAGTGAATCTGTGGCAGCCTTTTCCAGGTGTGTGTGTGTTTGTGTGTGTGTGTGTGTGTGTGTGTGTGTGTGTGAGTGTAAATCAAATTTCAAAGAATGTGTATGTCAGCCAGTCAGCTGCTTGTAGCAGGGACACAGAGCACTGGTTTCACAGAGAGAGAGAGAGAGGGAGAGAGAGAGAGAGAGAGAGAGAGAGAGAGATTATTGCCCCGGATAGGGGATGTCACACGCAACAATGAGAGAGAGATTATTGCCCCAGATAGGGGATGTCACACGCAACAACGAGAGAGAGAGAGAGAGAGATTATTGCCCCAGATAGGGGATGTCACACGCAACAACGAGAGAGAGAGAGAGAGATTATTGCCCCAGATAGGGGATGTCACACGCAACAACGAGAGAGAGATTATTGCCCCAGATAGGGGATGTCACACGCAACAACAAGAATAAGAATGCATTCTAATTAACTGGACAAACAGGGAAATTTAATTGACAGAATATATATTTTCTACTCTTTTGGATTGTACATTCATGATGCAAAGTTTACTCACACAGGAATGACTTCAATCAGCTGAGTTTGGCAGGGCATTCTTTTGAAAATACACATTTCTTCACCTTATCTAATCTGAACATTTTTTTTTTCTTTTAGGAAGATGCACTTTCCATTAACTCTCAAAAGCTGTGTGACATTACCTGAACTATAATTCTTCATCTTCTGTTGATTTTTAAAAGATAATCCCATTTGTTTTTCCATTTTCTACACCAAACCTGAACAAAAAAAGGCCTTCCTTTTTTTCTTCATTGCTGGAGAACATGGGCCCAGTTGCAAAAAACTTGCTGTAAGTGACCACTGACACTGAGAACAGGTCTTTTGGAATCTGTCCTCGGTGTAAGCCTGTTTATAGATAGGCCTTATACCAAAGTAAGTCACTTAAACTTACATACATGCATACATACATTCGTACAAATATTTAAAGTATGGACATTAATGCCCTTCTAGCCTGCTAATATATAAAATAGCTGTTCCCATAATATGTGGCCAGGCTATTATTAAAAATATCTAAATTAGTGCTTGCTTTAATGTAATTTGGTAGTCTGTTCCATGCATCGGCTGCTTCCTCAGAGAACAATTTAGTACATTTCTCATTCCTATAGAATCCTCTACATAGGTTGTCTGGTGATTCTATAGTACTTTTTGATAACCCCAAGCATTTTTAGAGATAGTTGTCTCTAAATGTCCTATACACCTGAATAAGGTCTCCGCTTAAATATCTATATTAGACACTGTACAGATTCAGATACTGTTGTCTTCCATAATAGCTTACATTTTCACATGCATGAATGCCCTTGGTATATTTCTGCTGTACTCTTTCCAGTTTATTCATGCTTGTTTTCTTCACAGGGTTTCCATATTGTTATTTCATACTCAAGTTTGTGTCTAATGTAACTAACAAACAATGACTTCATCATTTCTGATTTCCTAGAGTTGATAAATCTTTTTAAACAACCTACAGTTCTATAACTATCATTAACTAATTGTTTGATATGATTAGAAAACTCAAAGCTAGATCTATCCATATACCCAAGCCCTAAAATGAATATGCAGTCTCCATCACTGTGTGCTGTATTAAATATTCAACTTTCAATTTACAGCTCCCAAATCTCATATGTTTATCAGCATATTATTCTCCTATGCCCAAATAGTCAAATTAGTCAAGTTATTTTGCAGACTTTCCCTGTCTGTAACACATGTAATCAGTTTACCCATTTTAAAGCATCTATCTTATTCTTCAACTGAATTCTGAATGCAAGACACTGTTCTCCTGCAACACCTCAGATGAAAAAAGGAGATTGGAAAGATGCAATATAAACAAGTATGGGCTTAGGACAGAGCCCTGTGGGGCACCCTGACTTGTAACCAAGAATTTCATGTATCCAATTGCTGCATAATACTTGCCATGTCCTATTTGTAAACCATGCAGCTATACATCTTATCAAGAGTACAGCAGTACCTAGCTGTACTAATTTATTGACAAGTGTTTTGTGTATGACCCTGTCAAATGCTGAAGTTAGACCTATATAAATGATATCACAGCACACTTTTTCATTCATACCTGTTATTATATTGTTAAAGAGCATCACGTTACAGCTGGTAATAGATCTATTTTCAACAAATGCATCCTGACTCACCAGGCTAAACAAGAAGAAAGTTACTGTCAGCTGCCTGTCGGGTGCCAGGATCTGCCACATAACACACGCACTCAGGTCACTCCACAACAAATATGACTCTGTCATTGTCCATGGTGGTGTGAATGACCTGAGATGTACCTCCCTGGACTACATGAAAAGAGACATGGAAGACCTCTCCGATCTTGTTGCCCTGGCAGGTATGACCCTAGCCCTGAGTAGCATTCTGCCATCGCCCAGAATGATACCGCAATACAAGGACAAAATGATTGACTTCAGCAATTGGCTAAGCTTCTGGTGTCATTCTAAGGGTTTCCAGTATCTGTCTGCTTGGGATGACATGGTCAACAGACCACAATGCTTTGCCACAGATGGCATGCACCTGTCGCCCCTGGGATTCCGGATACTGGCTAAGGATCTTGCTGCCCCTATAGTGCCTTTTTTAGGCAGGGTTCAAATAACAAATTCACCACCATAACAGGAACAGGCAAGCAAACACTGAGGGTAATGCTACTCAATGCTAGAAGTCTAAATCTCAAAATGCACTCACTCGAGGCACACCTTAAAATGGAGAACATCGATATCTGTGCAGTAACTGAGACCTGGTTCAAGGCTCCAGAGAGCACCCCTGCACTACCAGGCTATAACTCATACCACACTTTTCGGCCATGTAACCTGGACTGAAACACCAAAGGAGGAGGTGTGTCCATATTCATTAAGGATATCCACACCTCCAGGCTAGTTGCTCAGCATAATGCATCCAAGGTTATGCATGTGCAACTAAGTCTGGGCAAAACTGCAATCCAAATTGTAGCTTGCTACAGATCCCCCACCATGCCCCAGGATTCCCACTCCTCTTTTCTTGATGTACTGGAAAATATTAGGGTTCAACCAAACACCCTAATAATGGGCAACTTTAACTACCCCACCATTAACTGTGAAAACTACTTGTGTACCAACTCCTTAGCTCAATGCTTTCTGGAATTCATAAACTCCAATGCCCTAGATCAACTTATCCACACCCCCACCAGGGGCAACAATATCCTAGACCTAGACATTACCAACATGAGTGACCAGTGTTCCACACCTGAAGTCAACTCCTCGTTGGTCCGATCTGACCATAAGCTTATCACCCTTGATATCCACATCCCGCCCCCACCCCCCATTAAGGAAACCATAGTAAAACATTTTTCAAAGCTGACTTCATGCTTCTTAAGACAGAAGTGGTGAACTTCATGGCACCCATGCAGATGGGAAATACAGTTACATCTGCTGAAACCCACACAAATGCACTCTATATGCACTTACATGAGTGCATGGATCGTGCTATCCCAAACAGAACCAAGACACTATCCTGCAAAAAAAGGAAGCCAATCTGGTGGTCCCCTGCTGTAAACAATCTGTACAACAGAAGGAAGAAACTGTTGCAAAAGAGAGTAAAATCCCATGAGTGGAGGAGCTCCCTGGTCAGCCTCAGTAAGAAGCGGAGATCCCTTATAATATCCTCCAAAGCTAGCTATGAAAACAAAATCACCACTAAATCCAAGGACAACCACAAAGCATTCTATAGCTATGTCAAGACTCTAGATGGCAACACCCGTATCTGCTCTGAGTTACAGCACAAAGGCACAAAAATTACAGAACCAACTGATATTGCCAACATCCTGGCAGATCGGTTCATTGCTAACTTTACCCCCCCCCCCATCACCTAAAGGGCCCATATCTGTACAGGAAGAATGCAGAGTCCCTGTGATCACAACTACACAGGTAAAAGCTGCACTCTCTAAAGCCAAAAACACAGCATCCATGGGACCGAACAACAACCCAGGCTGCGTTTTACATGAACTTCAGAACGAACTGGCTCCCCACTTAAGTACCATGTTCAATAATAGCCTCGCATCAGGTTTTGTGCCCACTGAATGGCACACAGCAACAGTTATCCCAGTCAACAAAGAGGTCCACCACTGATCCCGGGAACTATTGACCTATTAGCCTGACGAGCCTGGTCTACAAGGCCATGGAACGTATCATCATGGAACTCATAAACAAAGACATTGGTAACCTCCAAACTCTGGATCCCACCCAGTTAGGGTTTGTGAAAGGCAGATCATGCCTCCTGAACCTGATCGACTTCTTTGAGGCAGTCACCAAAACCGTGGATGAGGGTAAGGTGGTTCACACAGCCTATCTTGACCTCACCAAGGCTTTCGACACCATCGCCAATTCTGGAATTATAGCTAAACTCACTAAACTAGGTATAAATCCCTACGTCACAAGATGGCTTGCTAACTGGCTCACTGACAGAACCCACACTGTAAAAATTGCAGACTCCAAATATGACCTCAAAGCAGTGACAAGTGGAGCACCACAGGGTTCTGTCCTGGGACCTCTTCTGTTTGGTATCTACTTCTCTGAAGTACAGGCTAACACAGAAGGCCTCTGGCTAATGAAACTCGCAGATGACTGCAAACTAGGAGCCATAGTCAAGTCGACAAATGATGCGGACATCCTACAGAAGGGCCTCACTGAGACAGATGCCTGGTGTCAGAGCCATGGCCTCAAGCTCAATGCCAAAAAGTGCAGTGTCATCCCCTTTGGTAAAAACTCTGTACCCATGAACTACCACATAGGCAGCAATCTACTTAACACCGAATGTGTGATAAGAGACCTTGGGACCCAGGTGGACAGTAGTCTCTCCTTTGATAGTCACATCACCACAGTAGTCAGGATGTCCTTCTACATGGCACACCTCATCATAAAAGGGTTCTCATCCAGAAAAAAAGAGGTCATTGTTCCCCTCTACTCATCACTCATAACACCCATTATAGAGTACAACACCCCTTTTGGAATGTAACTCACAAGACATCTGCAGCAGCTGGAAACGCCACAGAAGTACCTCACAAAGAGGATTACTGGCCTCAAACAAATGCCCTACACTGACCGCCTCAAAAAACTCCAGCTTTACTCCGTAGCATATCACCTACTCTGAGGCGATCTCTGCCTAACATATAAAGCTATGTCAAACCCAGAGCTGTTGGACATGCTACACCTAAAAAAATCCCAAACCCTCTGAGCCACATGCTCTAGGGACCTAACCCTTGTCACACGTTAAACAGGACATTCTGGAGGGATAGATTCCTATCCCAGAGACTTCCTATACTCTGGAACAAGCTACCCATCTATGTCAAGCAAAGTTCTTCATTAGCACTCTTCAAGAAAAATCTTGATCAGTGGATGGGAAATAGGAAATACATCCCAGGGATCACTTCTGTGTCTCTCCTGGACAGTAGCACAGGAAAATAACTTTCTTTGGTGGCATAAGCTATGGAACCTTGCTGGCTAGGCTTACTTAGGCCCTTGGGCCGATAGCCTAGTACCTACCTATAAACTTATATATGGTTTCAAGTTCCAACATTTCCAGTTATGACAATAACTTATCCAATATTACCTTCTCTATTAAGTTTCCACAACATAAAAGTAGACTTAGGGATCTGTATGACTCTGGATTCATCCTAGTCCTCTTCCCCTTAAAGACAGTTTTAATAAATGCATGTCTCCAATCTTGAAGATTCCCCCTATATTTATATGGCCTAGAAAATAACAGATATAATGGTGCTGTAGGTTTGTGCTGATGCTGAAGTGTTCTCAGGTCATTATTCTTACTAATTCTGTCTCTTCCCTGCGCCTTGTTTGGATCCAGTTTGCATAGCTTTTTCACCATATGTTCTAATTTGATTTCAGTATCTAAGGTTAAGCGGATGTCACTAGGACAACTTATCACCCTCTTTGTGGAGCCAAACTGTTAAGTATACTCTGTTGTAAATATATCTATAATCTGTTGTTCATAGGTTCATAGGTTCATAGGTAGGTACTAGGCTATCGGCCCTGGGGCCTATACAAGCCCAGCCAAAAAGGTACCCTGGCTTTTGCCACCCAAGAAAATTATTTTCCTGTGCCACTGTCGAGCAGAGCCACAGAGGTCATCCCCGGGGTTAATTTCCTATTTCCCATCCAATCATCAAGATTTTTCTTGAAGAGTGCTAATGAGGAGCTTTGTTTGATATAGATAGTTTATTCCAGAGTATGGGAAGTCTGTGTCTGAGAATGGTTTGTGTCTTTCGGCTTTTCCTGGTTAGGGGTCGCCACAGCGGAACTCCGGTCCGCTAATGTTTGGTAGTTGATTTTTACGTGCCGAGTTACCAGCCCAGATGCACAACCTTCAAAGAAGGTATGCCCATTCATGCATGTCTCCACGCAGAAGGTGCTCTAGCTGAGAATCAAACCGGACAGCGTCTTACTGTGAGGCGATAACACTACCGCAGCACCACCACCGTGGATGAAGTCTGTGTCTGAGAATAAATTTTAGAATTTGCACACAGTTTGGCAATTTGTTTGACTTTACTCCTTCCCCATGGTTTCCTCTTATGCTTGATATCTTTATATGCATTTTCTGCAAATTGATATTGTCTCACACTATGCTTAATTTGTTTGTCCAGCTTATTTATTTCAGTTTTCAAAGTTGCAATTCAACCTCTTTTCCATTTCTTATATTTTTTGTCTACCACCTTAATCAAATATCTTGTTCTTAAGGAATCTGTTGCATTCTGCTAACCATAACTACAATGTTATACCTTATTTTGCACTTTTAAACTGTATTTTTTGCTATATTACTGATTTTTTAAAACTGTTCTTGTTGATTTGTTGCACTTGATGTCTGCTGTAGCATAGACTAGATTTAGACCTGCTGAATATGGTTCTGTTTGTTAAATTGAGCACTAAACCAAGCTGCCTTTTGTTGGACAGGCTACCACTGCACCTTGCTTGTGTCAGGAGAGTGCAGTTAGGACTCATCTGATTGAAGGTTGCTGGCACAGGGGTTCAGTTTTGAGTTTTTTATTGGTTAAATCATTTAATTCAGTTTTCTCACTGTTTCTACATAAGCCCTGCATTTGCACAGGTTTGTGTTTGTTTTAACACAGCTCCACAGAGTTAGGTGAAAAGCCACTGCTCTGCTGTATTCATCAGTTTACATGTAGTGCATCTCTGTACACCATTTCATACTACCACACAGTGGGGTAACCACTGGTGGCTATATATGCAAAAACTTCAGTAGATATATTTTCCCTTTTTACATGCCCTTGATCCAGCTGAGAAGTTTATACACTGCTCTTAGCTGCTCAGAGAGCACCTCAGTTGTGCTTTTGTCACTTAATCAGTCCCAAACCTCCCACATATACAAGAGTTTCATACCATTTAAAGAACCTCTGCTTGTATAGGCCGTTTATATAGCACCCCATTAGTAAACACCCTGTTTTGAGCACCCAGTTATACCACACCCTTCCATTTTATCTCCCCACTGTGAAAACAGGATTTAACCTAGCATTATGGGTGGTCAGTTCCCTCCATTTCTCCTACCAGCCTGATTGACATGGATATCCTGAGGCAGTGAAGCAAGTGCCTCATGCACACTGACAACCCTCTACTCCTAAATCACCCAAGTACAACTTCTGAGAGAAGCATCTACACAAAGAATCTGGAATCCTTGCTCTCTCATGCACAGAACAGTAACACTGAACAGGTTGTCAGCTTACTTACTACACTTCCTATACAAACCATGCACTTAACGCATAAACTGTCAGACATAGAGGTACTCACCAGAAACCTAGTAAACACCAGAGATCTTCCAAACACAAACATGCTACACCTAATACAGCACCTACAACACTCAATACACAAAAAAAACACAAGCACCAGTGTCTCACCAAATAAGTCCCTAAGGCAAAGCACATCTAAACAAAATTTGTTAGTAATAGGTGACTCCCTTGTAAGACACATAGATGTCCCACTCACCAGGATGGACAAGGGGAAGGTTACAGTCAGCTGTCTATCAGGTGCCAGCATTTGTCAGATCACATACGCACTCAAGTCTTTCAACAACAAGTACCGTTATGACTCTGTCATAGTTCATGTTGGTTTGAATAACTTGAGACATACCTCACTGGACTATATGAATAGAGACATGATTGAGATCTTTGAATATGTGTCCCAGGTAGGTATGTCCCTAGCCTTGAGCAGCATTATACCCACACCTAGGATGATACCACAATATAAACAAAAAATTATTGATCTCAGCAACTGCCTTAGTTTCTGGTGTCATTCTAAGGGGATCCAGCTTCTGTCTGCCTGGCATGATGTGATTGATAGACCACACTGTGCCAGAGAATGTCTTCACCCATCACTTCTAGGCTTTCAGTTACTGGCTAAGGCACTTGCCTTCCCCATAGTGCCTTTTTTAGGCAATGTCTCAAGAACAAAATTTCTGATGTGAAAATATCACTTGCAAATAAATTAAAGGTTATGTTGCTAAATGCTAGGAATTTAAATCAGAAACTGCACTCTCTGGAAGCACTCCTCTCCCTGGAGAATGTTGACATTTGTGCAGTCTCAGAAACTACAAGGCTACAATACCCTCCACATATTCAGACCGCAAAATGAAAATGTGAAAACAAAAGGAGGAGGGGTATCTATTAGACTGGTTAGACAGGAAAACGTCATGGAGTTACTCCAACTTCAACGTACTGTGGGTAAGACTCCCCCCTTCAAGTCATCCTTAGCTATAGGTCTCCTTCAATGAACCAAGATACCCACACTGCTTATATGGACCTACTTGAGTCAATCAAATTACAACCAAGTACTCTAGTCATGGGCAATTTTAACTATCCCTCCATTGACTGGGAAACTTATACAATTACAAACATGCTCACACAAAAGTTCCTGGACTTGGTTAAAACTAATGTCCTGAAATGAATAGTATGCAACCCCACAAGGGGCTCAAATATTCTCAACCTGGTCCTCACCAATATAGGTGACCATTGCACCACCAGAAGTATAGGACCCTCACTGGTTAAATCTGATCACAAATCAGTCACATTTGTAGTCGCTATAACACCTGAATGCCTCTTAGGTGAAATCAGGGTAAAAAAATTCACCAAAGTTAATTATACTCTCCTAAGGTATGGCATAAATAATTTTCAAGCTCCTGTTCCCATAGATGGTGTTGACAACTATACTAAGGTATACACAAATGCCTGGTACAAACACTTACACAAATTTATTGACACAGCTATACCTGATAAGGTCAAAACAAGATCCTTAAGAAAAAAAGAAGCCTCTCTGGTGGACATCTAGCATTAATAAGTTATACAACAAGAGGAAGTTGCTGTCTTGCTGTCTAAGAATAAAAAAGAGAGATCCCAGCACTGGAAGAACACCCTCCTGTGCTTGAACAAACCAATAAGACAATTTGTAAAATTCTCTAAGAGGAATTCCAAAGAAATTTAGCAACCATAGCTAAGGATACCATAAGGCATTCTTTAGCTATATCCATAACCTAAAAGGTAGCACCCAGACATGTGCTGAACTAGGTATGGATGGCATCACACATACTGATCCTGTGAAAATAGCTAACTTATTAGCTGACAGGTATGGCAAAAATTTCACCTCCCTGTCCCCTCCAAACATTCCACAAAGCAGTCCAGCTACATCTCCCTCACCTTGCATCTCCAAAGAGCAAGTCATTAATGCTCTCTCCAAGGCCAAAAACACAGCCTCTGTATGACTGGATGGCATCCCAGCTTGTATTTTAAATGGTCTAAAACATGAGATTATAACTCCACTAGGTATTCTCTTCAAACATAGCATGAATACTGGTTTTGTCCCTGCTGAATGGAAAACCACAACCATTATCCCCCTTCATGAAGGGGGTATAGAAACAGAACCTGGGAACTACAGACCCTTAACTTAACCAGTTTTATCTGTAAGGCCATGGCACAAATCATCATGGACCTTATAAATAAGGATAAAGGTAATTCCAAACCCTTGATCCAACACAGTTTGGTTTTGTCAAAGGTAGGTCATGTCTATTAAACCTGGTGGACTTCTTTAAAAACGTCACCAGAGCCATAGACCAAAACAAATAATCTGTGCATACAGTCTACCTTGACTTTTCCAAGGCCTTTGACACAATCTCACATTCAGGCATCATTGATAAACTCTCCCAGCTGAATATCAACCCTTCTGTCATCAGGTGGGTTGCTAACTGGCTCACTGATAGATCACACTCAGTGAAAGCTGGATACTTTACCTCAGCCAGCAGACCTGTCACCAGTGGGGTTCCAAAGGGGTCAGTGCTGGTTCCCCTACTGTTTGGAATATAATTCTCAGATTGGTGCCAAAGCCATGGACTTAAACTCAATGCTAAAACATGCATTGTCATCTCCTTCAGTAAAAATTATATCTCTGCAGACTATCATATAAATAATAATATAAATAATAATACCCTAAATAAGAACTCAGTAGTAGACAGACTTGGGAATGTGACTTGGCTGTAGCCTAAGCTTTGACAACTATGTGTCTACTGTGGTAAGGAAAGCACTTGACATCGCACACCTCATTCGCAAAGGCACTGCCTCAAGAGTGAAACAGGTCATAACACCCCTGTACTCGACCTTCATCAGGCCAATAATTAAGGACAATTCTCCCTTTGGTATGTACCTTACCAAGCACTTGTAGCAACTTGCGAGACCTCCTAGAATTCTAGCCAAGAAAAATCAGGGTCTTCAGCACACATCAAACATTGACAGAATGAAGTCACTGACACTGTAATCAGTAGAATAAAGACTACTTAAAAGAGACTTGTGCCTGCCCTACAGAGCAATCTTGGATCAAAACCTAATGGAAATGCTACACATTTGCAAGTCAAATGGTCAAGGGTCCCCTGCTCAAGAGACCTTTTGGACAGACAGATATGTCTCTCAGAGGTTGCCACTCCTCTGAAATTAGCTATCAATTTGCATCAAACAAAGCCTCTCTATGAAATAAAACTCACTGTCTGATGAAGCAGGGAGGACTCTGCGAAAGCACTCACTTTTTCTATTAAAGTGCTACTTGCCGTGTGTAATCCAGCAAGTTTTATTTAATTTGTTGTTCTTCTTAGTTATTGTTGGTTACTTTATCCAGTGTCGGGGACTTAATTTTTATAATTTTGAAAGCCTCTCTATGACCCTGTTTAAGCATAGCCTGGATGAGAAACCAACAATTCCTGCTGGGGATTCACATATAACCCTCCTAAATATGGGTAGTCATTGTTAACTAAGATCTCAAGTTTAGAAAAGATCCTTTATCTTGGGTTTCTCTAGCATTATATTGGGTAGACGTGGCACTGGCTAGGCTTATAAAAATCTTTGGGTCAATACAGGAGCAATCACTTATGAACCTATGAAATATATCTTCCTGACCTTGTGTGCCTAATTCCTGTTTTAAACATTTTTTTTGCATTCACTTTCTCTTTCAAAGTTTGCCACATTCCTTCAGTAGCTTCTCCCCTGCCAGCATAACTCCGATTAGTTTTACGCAGTGCCTGTTTTGCTTCCTTATAATCTTTTATTAATCTTCTGTGCATTGGTTTAGATTTCAGTTTGGCAGACTTATGTAGCAACAAATTAACCTTTATAATTCCATGAGCATTGCACAACAACAGTGTTAGAGCTTGAAATGAAGTGACAATAATTTCTTTAGGAACACAAACAATGTCTAGTATTTTCCAGTCCCTGGTAGATTATTTTTACAATCCAAAGTAATTGTTGTTCCTGAACATAGGTTGTGAATGATTTCATTTCTAATGTTGTTGAATCAATATTATTGCAGTTTGTTTCTGGTAAATTTAATTCCCCAGTCACTATTATTCTTCCCTGCTGTGTTTCATACAAGAAATGTATGAATTCCTGTAGGTCATCAGCACTTGACTTTAGTAGTCTATACACTCCAACAATTGTTATATGTTCCAGGGTTGTCTTTATTGTTACAGTTACACAATCTATAGTATTAGTGTTATCATTGAACATGTAATAATCACAGGTCTCATAACTATCTTTTATCCCTATCATAACACCTCCACCTGATTTTTTTGTTAGAATGTATTTTACAGTAAAAGCATCTATACCCTGATAGAACTGGTTTCCAGTCATTGCTCTTTAACTGTGTTTCAGAAACAATAATAGCATTGTCCCTGTGGGAACATACTGTAGCAAATTTTCCAATAAAAATATATATTATTAATGCTCCTAGCATTAACAACCATCAAGATATAATAAATTTTGGTATCTGTGAACCTTTACATTTTTATCCTGGCAAAAATCCTGCCTTGTGTTTGTCAAATATTGCAAAATATCTGCTGCAAAAATTCTCTTCTCTGATCTTAACAAATACATGCCATCTTGACTAAACAAGGGTGCCTTAGGCTCAGATGCTCTACACATTTCCATTTTTTTTTAAACGGGACATATTTTCATCTAGATATTTACCAAAAATTCTTTTCATTCAAGGTGACATAACTCTCCTTGCTATACGTGATTTATGAAAAATACGTCCTAACACCAATATAAGCTATGTTATCTAAGAGGGCTGTGAATTCCTTACTAACAGACAGCGAGTCCTTGATGATGAGATCATGTGTACTGCCATGAACAAAAACAGATCCATACTTCCATACATTAAGGCATTCCATGGCCTGCCTCACATCCTCTATTTTTTTCCATTCAATTTTCATTATCTTCTCTGCAAATGTAAGTATCAATTCCTCTAATAATTGAATCTCTGATGACAAGAATATCTTTTCTGAGCAGATCTGAAGAATCTCTAATTCAGCAATATCTTCTGTATCAATTGTTACAAAGGAATGATCGTCATCACCGTGAGTCTTATTAATCCCACTGTGTTCATTGGATATTACATTTGCAAGCATACAGTTCCCACTTGGTTTGCTTTGTATGTCCACAGCTTGAGCCATATTGTTGTTTTTCTTCTCCTTTTTTCTTACGTAATGTTCTTCAGTCCTTCCACATTCAATTTTGATTTCTTCCTGTTCACCTGCCTCCTTGCCTCTTTTTTTCTACATCTCTTTTGGAAAAATGAAGCCTTTTTCCGTAGACTGAAGGTTTTCTGACAGAAAAATGTTATCATTCCCTGTAACCTGTGTGTTACATAACAAAACAGTTCTTTTTTTAATATGTATTCTCTTTGATTTAAATATACATTGCATTTATTACACTGTACAAGATATTTGTGCTTTAGCAAATCAATAATGGCATACCCATTTAAGGAATCCATTTTCAGCTGCAAATGAATAATAACTTCTAAAATAAAAGAATAATCAAAATCAGGTACCACGGAATCCAAAGTAAAATTAAATCAACTTCTGTGAGAAAAATGATACAAACAATATACAACTAAATATCAAATTAAGTACAGTAAAGCTGCTGCTCTGACAGAACAAGTTGTGAAGGTCACACAAAAGCTGGAATTCCTTTACACTGCATGCACGTAAATAAGCTCTTTAGCTTCTGCTCACAATTACTTGCAGTCGCATAACAGTAAAGATCAATAAATCACAAACCAAGACAAGATTGTTTAGATTAGGTCTGGATTGTCCTCTCTGCAGTCTCTGTGAATTTATAGCTGACTAGGTCCCTTGAGATGGCTAGAAAAAATATACCTTTCTAACAGCAAAGAGTAAAAATGAAAGGTAAAACAACAAAATATAAAGCAAATCTTGTCTACAAGCAGTGGCATAGCTTTTGAGTTTGCTGCCCTTCCTTCCCTCACAAAATCATGGTCACATGGGGCTCCCCATTCACAACCCCCCCCCCCCCACAGCAGCCATTCCAGTGTTCTATTACCTGGCTGTTTCTCTCCATTTACCATAAACAGTGTAACATGTATACTGCTTTATGCTTTACTTCTACAATGATTATTTGGATTTCATTTAAAACTTTTGTATTAAATTTTATAGCACAAACACTGATAGACATCTGCTAAACAAAGCAATACAGTCTCACAATGAAAACAAGACTTAGCATTAAAACTTCTCTGTCCTAGAAACTCACATGAATTGAAACAGCACTGAAACCCACATTCGAAGAAAATACATCTGGCCAGTGGAAGATAAAGTTTACCTTTGGGCTGTTTTCAAATCATAGGCCCCTTGCACACATACGTGTGTTCTTTGATTCACCTTCCTGATTGTATTATATTATAACACAGCACACTTGTTAGGATGTGTTTTAATGTCATTGTTTTGAACAGTTTTCCATTAAGCAATTAAAAAAAATGTATGAACTAATAATGACAAAACTGCCCAGTTTAGAACATTTCCATCATAAATGTCTACTCAAACTTCTGTCATTACAATCCACCAATATCAGTAAATAAGCACAATATCTGCAGAAGTAAAAATTATTTAAATAATTCCACATTAAAGAGATCTGTAACTAATAAAGAGGTTGCTGCTAACAAACAACTTTATATTTCATTGTTTCATCTACAAATAAACTTCCTGTTGCCCTTGAAGAATAAACTGCTTATGTTACATTAAAAATGATAAGCTAGTAATATTGCAATAGGGAATGGATGGCAAACTGATAACAGGTTCATAGTTACGAGGCATGTCCTCTAAAAGAGGACATTCACAGGACTGCAGCATCCACCCCCTTTAAAAGTATAACACAACACAGTATCAGCAATCCATATACATACTGTGGGAGTAGAACCCACAGCCTTCTGCAGCAAAAGCAGGTATACTACCTGTTGTGCTACTAGCAATGCAAACAGACTTACCATACCACCCCTTCTCATTGCCCTACCTATGCTGCCTGGTGTGGACCACCCCTCTTGCCCCCTAGCCACTCCACTGTCTACAAGCTGTCTCTTCCTTCCTACAAACAGTGAAAAACAGTGACAAAAAATAAAATATAAATTCAAATAAAACTTCATTTACCAAGCTACTGCACAGTCAATCACAAACCAGTACATGATTGTTTAGATAAGCTCTGGCTTCCTTTAGAGCAGATCTTTTGGAAACTGTCCCCTTGTTTAAGCCTATTTATAGATAGGCCTTACAATGAATTAAATCACTTAAACTGAGAGCAACTCTTCCTGAATCTGGCCCCATTTGTTATTGTTGCATCAAGGAGAATAGGCCAACACAGTGAATATAACTTATCTTATATACAGACAGATATAACTATTAAAACATTACCAATCTAAAATTAATACCACTATGGTATGCATAAATCTCCATAGGGTGCAGCAATGCTGGCTAGAGAAATTATCAGTTGCAAACATATAAGAGTATGGAATAAAAAGTACGACTAAGCTGGATGCCAGCATATACTACATATAGGTAAAGCTTCTGAATATATCAATGAGCTATACTTAATAGTGTATGTACAGTTTCGTTTACAATGATTATCAGAGCAAATATAAATGACTTATTGAATATACATAAGGAATGGCATAGTTCATAGGCAGTTATTAGGCATGCATTTCAGGAGACCATTAATGAGACCAGTCCAAATTCCCAATTGCCACAAAACACTGACTGGTTAAGTGTAAGTGACTTGCTCAAGGTTTCAAAGTAAGAGAATGAAGGTGGGGACAATTAAACACTGTACTACAGGAATGAGCCCATTAACTGCTCATAGTCTGTCCTCTCTGCCAACTGCTAGATCAGACACACATTTATGTGATTACACAAACTATCTATACTAGTTAGGCCTATATTTATGGAATCACACAATCTATCCATTATGTTTAAAACACTTACATTTTTTTCTCATTTGCTAAACATCATTTTAGCTGTGTCTTACATGTACTGCAGTCATCAATTTGTCCAGTTTCCTACAGTAAGCAGGCAGATTCTAGATTTTTTTTTGTAGCAGAAAGAGCAAAGAAAGGTCTGAATAGTTTGTTTTCTTCATTGTCTGTTAGAGAATGTGGTGTTTTTTGAAATTTATTTTAAAAAAAGTGGGCAATACCTCCCATGTAATAGTTTAAATGTCAAAGAGTTATACAAAAAATGAGGATTTGCAGAGAGTGGCAACCAATGTTTATATCTGACATGTGTGGCAATGATGTTTATAGTAGGAATAGAAATTACTGAACCTTAGAATTTTTTTTCTGGTAACTTGTTTTGTAGTGTAGAAGTCTTTTATAGAGAAGGAAGAGTGAATAAAGATACCCCATACTCTAATTTGGGAGAACATTAATAACTAGTTTTTCTTGATTCAGGAAGTAGAAGGTAAGAGAATGTGTAAGCTGACTAATTGTTTTAGGCCTTTATGTATCTGTGCTTCGGTATGTGAGAGGAAAGAAAATGTTCATCTAGCAAAATTCCCAGATAATGCTGCTGTTTTACCTGTGGTAATAAAGGAACTTTAGTGTCAGAACAATTTAAACCTTTGATCTTGTTTAGTCTATCAGTAATATCGAACAACATAACTGTAGTCTTTTTTTTTGTATTAGCAGCTAACATTAGCTTTTAATCAATTTCATACAAAAATGAAACCATCTTATAATGATCTAGTAAGAATTTATAAAGTTTTATGGCCCTTGTTAAGATTATCACAGAGATATCTTAAGATACAGCCCATGGTATAAAGGTCTTGTTATTGTGATGAGGTATTTTGTGATTCAGAGATAAATTGACAGCAATGAGGAAAGACCTCATTTTGGGTTAATTTATATGACTGTGAATTATCCTACCTGACATGAAGAACAGCACTTCCTGAAAGAGATAACTTTGTTGGTGGCTAGAAAGTGGAAACAGTGGCACCCCCCAGTTATTTTCACAAACACATACATTAAAAGATACACATGTACACAAACTACTTACCCATACCTGCCTCTGTTGACAGATTGTCCACATTGTCTCCTTTTCCTCTGCCCATGTAATTCCAGGATGATGGCAGAATGTAAGTTTCATACTTCATATCCTTCAGTAAATAAATTCATGCTAGAGCAAAAGCTGTTTACAGAGGGAAGAGGTACATGTAATGTATCCTGTCCCTCTCTCGGGTACATTACAACATGTTAAAGGCATTGCATAATTCCTCATATCCTCCATATTTATTCTAAAAATGCCTACTATTCTAGCTTCTTTGTTGGTGCAGGGGAGTAACACAGGTGTTTCCTGTGTTAAGAGTACGCAGTACAAATCTCCTTTTCCACCATTTTTTTATTTTGTAATCGCCATGCCCTTACCTTTTAAAAAAAAAAAACTGTTGGTGTAGCGAACTAATATCTTCTGTGGAAGGTGTGAGGGTTTTCACACTACTTTTCTCTATGATGTCTAAAAGTCCCCCCCCCCTTAATCCCTGTTTAGGGTGCCTGTTGCTTGGGCATGAGAATTTCAGTTATCCCTGGTGGCTAGTGTTTCTCCCCGATCCCCGTAGTGATCAATATGTTGTTAAGGTCTGATATTTTTAGAGCTTTCCCTGGTGTCAAGTGTTCCACCACCCGTGATCCCCACACACTTAATGTACCATTACTGCAAGAGCTATTCCTGGTGTCCAGTGCTGTCCCCGACCTCCAGTTCCTGTACTGTAAAAGGGCCAGTATAGACTCAGTTAAATCTTGTAGAGTGTTTCAACACCTAAACCCCCAATCCTCATCCTGTTAAAGTGCCATTATGGCACAAGTTTTCCTTGGACACGAGTTTCCCCCACCCAACGTTGTAGACTGAGCTCATTAGTCTAGGGATGTGTGGAGGTACTACAGCCACACCCATTACATACAAGTCCACATGCACTAACACACACTTACCTAACCCCCTCCCTATCTTCCCTGCAACTACATCTCAGGCAGACACATTCTAACACATTCAGATCCTTGCATACAAGCACTCACACACCTCCCACTGATACCATACCACTAAACTCTGCAGCACTTACCACTACTGTGATGTTTACTACTAAGAGGTGGGAGGATTAGCCATGCTAATTTGCAATCTATAAATTGCTTGGCATGCAGATGACTTTACTGAGTTCTGTGGGAGGGGGTCACATTTCTAATTATCATATATATGTACTCAATGGGAGGTTGGCATAATGGTTAAGGTGTTTACCTTACAGACACAAGGTGCAGGGTTTGATTCTCACATGGTATAACTGACTAAGTTTAAAATGTCCCACAAGGACAGTTAGCTGAGTGCTAATCAATGAACCTATATGCCTATCCCTAGAACTGCCTGATTAACATATAGCATGGGAGACAGATGCATGGATAGTCTGAAACTGGAGTAACCTCTATGAGTTTGGGCTTTAGACATCTACATATAGCACACAGTAGAGATAAATTAAGTTCCAAAGTAGATCATTTATATATAATAGAAAAACAAAGGACGAAGTACTGACCCTTAAAGAACTCTCTTTGTAGTACTAACTCTTTCAGTTGTACAGTTATGCCCAGTAAACCTAAAGATTCTGTTTTAAATGTGCTTCCTAAATTATTAGGAAACATAATCTCAGAAGCCACAATTGGAAAAATGTTATAAAAAGCAAATAGTGGTCCACTGCATCTAAAACACAAGTTAGAAGGGTATAAACACATTATTATAGTTGTCCATCCACATCTGATGAAGTTTACTTGGTAGAAACAAAAATGTTGTTGTTTTAAAGTGCATGCATTTATGCAAGTCTTATTTTATTAAAAACTGCTTCAACTGGATCTTAGCTGGTGGTGGTATCTTTTCTGAGTACCTTGGATTTGGTTTAAGTGAACTTTTGGTGCGTTTGCCATTTTTTTGTGGGTAATAACAAAAAACTTCTTATTCTTACAGCTTTCTAAGTTTATAATAGCAGCATTTACTATCAGTCCCCCTTTTGGGTCCTTGTCCCCCCTTTATTTAAGGCTTTACCCACATTTTTTGAGCTAAGAGGTTGAGAGGTACATATGGAGGATGGAGCAAATACAAGGATAATCAAGTATAGTTTGCAAAACTAAAGAAACATACCTGATTTACCTTGTATGTCTGCCCTGTCTTTCACATACCTTTAAACTGTCCAGATTTTATAATAAAAAAAAAAATAGAGCAATAGAGATCTTCCGTTCTCCATGGCTTGTTTTCCACAGCAATAATGTACTGTGCAAGCGTGTAAGTTCCATATGCATGCTTAGTACAGCAATAAACATGGAAGGATGCAGAAACTGCGTGGAGGAACACTGTAGTGCTGTTATACAAAGACATTATGTAGGAAATATAAGTAATTTCGTTCTTAAATAATGTCATTGTATTATAGCAATAACTGACTTGTGGGTGTGGGTATATGAGGATTTAGCCACTGATGGCTTTGTTTAATCACTTGGGCTTTGCTGTCTTGATCAAACCACACCAACCAGGGCTTTGCTGTCTGGATCAAACTACACCAACCATGGGTAAATTCTCAACATACTAATATTGATTAATTGATTATTGTTTAAATATATCCCACTATGTGTTCGTACACACCTTTCCTACCATTTTATAAATAAGACTTTTATTACCTATCGACCCAATGTCATTACCAGTAGATTTTGGAGAACCTTAACTAATTGCATAATTATTGCATATCTAAATCAGGGAAGGGTAATTGTTATTGTAAAAATGAGGTTGTAAAGAAGAGTAAAATGTTTGTCAAGTACCTTAACCTAGTTGTAATATTTTTGCTGAATACTATGATAATCAGGGTTGCCTAGTATGCAGGAGCGGTCTTAGGTCAACTGATGGCCTAGGAAAAAGGGCTCCACAGCGTCCCCACCACACCATCTGGTGCCCCCATCCTAGTCTACCTACACCAAATAAATACTGGAAAGCGCCCCTACTAGAGTGGTGCCCTAGGCGGCCGCTTTGTTGGCCTATGCCTAAGGCCGGCCATGCTAGTATGCATAGTCTGGTGAGTAGTTAATTTACCTGTGACTAGTGTATTGATATAAAATAAAAATGTTGGTATTCTAAAGTATTATGAAGAGGTAGACCTGGTGCAAAATTAGCACAATTTAAATTGCCTTGTGGTGGGAAAAGGTGAGTTTTGTTTGGGTTTTTAATATAAAAAAAAATATCAAAAAGTTGTCCAAGTACAAGTTTAGGGAGCTCTTCATCAAATACCAAAGTTCTGAGTGTTTGCCAGAACTGAATGAATGTCAAAATACAAAGTTTGTTGCACTCTGATATATGTAGCTTTAATAGTATAATTTGAAGCCTAGCTATATATAAAGGGCTGCTTGTTTCTATTTATTGTAGTACTTCTTAAAGTTGAACCAGGTTTTGTCTCTGCTTTCATATGTGTAACACATCAGCAGATGCCCAAGGGAAGGATGAGCATCTAACTCATTTTCTGGTTAATGGAAACAGCCTGCCAAAACTAGGGCTCATAAGCTATACAGTGTTGATGTGACAGATTATATTGGAACAGCTATATACGGGTGCCACGTCCAAAGACTCAAGTTCTGTAATCATGATGGCAAGTTTTGACTAGGATGCTGATGTAAAGCATATTGGATATGACTGAGATATAATATATTTTAGACACCAGGTAATGAATATTCCCTGCTAATTAGAAATGTTAACACCTCTTTACCACTTCCAGTAGCCATTTCTTATTCAGAGACAGCCCTCCTGCGGTGCTATCTCAAAGAGGAGCAGCACCACCGTGGCCTTTCCTCTAGCTTACTGTAAATGTAAATGAGTGATTCTGGAAGAGTGACATGTAGGTTCATAGCATGATAGTAGGCTATTGGCTTGGAGGTCCTTATAAACCTAGCCAAGAATTTCATTCATGTTCCCACAAATTCAGCACCTGTTTCCCCTGTCCAGCAGGGACACAAGTGTGATCCTAGGGGTGCATTTTCTGTTTCCCATCCAGTCGTTCAGGTTCTGTTAAAGATGGCTAGTGAGTTACTCTGTTTGACATGGAAAGGGAGTCTATTCCACAGATGGGGGAGTCTTTGGGACACAAATTTGTCCCACCAACAAGTTCTATTAATGTCATAGACCAGGTTGAGGCCTTGCATGTGGGTTGCATAAGTGGAGTTTGACTTACGGATATGCCGCAACTCCATCAAGGCTGGGTCTGAGACGTCTTTGTATACCAGACACGGGTCATCTCTGAGCAGTCAGTATGAAACTGAGTGGAGGGACAGGGCTTTTAGCCTAAATGCATGGGATAGGCGTTTGAGACCCAGGATTTTCCTGGTCAGAACCTCTGTGGTCTCTGCAGCTGCTGCATGTGCTTGGCAAGGTACATGCAAAAGGGGGCATTGTACTCGATAATGGGTCTGATAAGGAAGGAGTACAGGGATGTTATGACCTCCTTGTTCCTGGATGAAATACCCTTACTTATGAGGTGGACCATGTAGAAAGTCTTCCGTACAATGGAGGCAACATGGTGGTCAAAAGTCAGGTTGCTGTCAACCTAGGTGCCCAGGTCCCTCACAACTGATTGCATGCTTAGTACATTGTTATTAAAGTAATAATTATTGAGGGCACGATTTTCTCAAAGGGGATAATGATGCATTTCCTGGCATTCAGTTTGAGACCATGTTTCTGGCACCAGTCATTAGTTTGGGTAAGGCCCTCTTGGAGGATGTGCATATCACTAGGGGAATTTAAGACAGCACCAGTAATCTGCAAACCTGGTCAGCCACAGACCTCTGGTTTTGGCTTGCACCTCAGAAAAGTGTATCCTAAACAGTAGAGGCCCCAAGACTAATCTTTGGTGTACGCCACTTGTTATGGGTCTACTACTAGAGTGGCTTCCCCTATTTTGACAGAGTGGGTTCTATCAGTGAGCCAGTTAGCTACCCATCTGGTAATGTATGGGTTAATGCCTAGCTGTAAGAGTTTATCTATTGTGCCCAAGTGGGGAATAGTGTCAAAGACTTTGGCTAGGTCTGGGTAGGCAGTGTGCACCATCTTCCCCTTGCCCATGGCTTTGGTGACTGTTTGAAGAAGTGAACCAAGTTTTACAGGTATGGTCTACTGTTGACAAAGCAAAACTCTGCTGGGTCAAGCATTTGGATATTGCCAATGTTCTTGTTTATAAGGTCCATGATAATACATTCCATGGCCTTGCAGTTCAGGCTAGTTAGGCTGATGAGCCTATAATTGCCTGGGTCAGTGGATATTTCATCTTTGTGTAGAGGGATGACAGTGGCTGTCCTCCATTCTGCTGGGATGAAGCCAGTGCTCAGGCTTTGATTGAATAAGGTGCCTAATGGTGCTGAAAGCTCTTGCCTGAGATCATATAGGATGCAGCCAGGGATGTTGTGGGGTCCCATGGAGGCTGTATTTTTTTGCCTTTGAAAGGGCATTAAAGACCTGTTCCCTGGTGATGAGGGGAGGGTGACAGGTACTGGGGATGTCCTGGTTTACTAATGGGGGGACGGGGGGTGAAGTTTTCACTGAACCTGTCTGCCAGCAGGTTGGCTATATATATGCCATTTATGTAGGTGGTGTTCCTGACCACCAGTTCAGAGCAGCTTTGGGTGTTACCTTTAAGATTGTGGATGTGTGTGAAGAAGGCCTTGTGATTGTTCTTAGTGAATGTGGCTACTTTGAACTCAACTTAGCCATAGAGGATTTCATCAGTGACCTTATTTTTTTGTTCAGATAAAGGAGAGATTGCTTCCAACTTGGAACCTGCTCCTTCTTGGTCCTGGACAGCAATTTTTTCATTTTATTATAGAGTTTGTTTATTGCTGCTATCTATCAGACAGGTTTACTCATTCTTGAGGAGGATGATTTGGTTTGGTCAGGTAATGCTGAGTCCCTGCAGCTATGTAGGTGCTCATATAGTTTTTTTGGTGTAGGCTGGGACATTACTGCTAGTTCCAACTGAAGTATGATGGCTGTGAAGCTGCTTATATCTGCTCTCAAGAGGCTGCACTCAGCTTTGGAAAAGTTTTTTTGTTCGACCTTGGCAAGGGGGGGTGGGTTCACAGGAGATGGTGACTTCAAATGTGATTGCTTTATGGTCAGATCTTTCCAAGGAGGATGACATTGTAGGGGTGCTACTTTGGCTACTCATGTTGGTTAGTACCAGGTCCAGGATATTTTCAGCTCTTGTGGGGGTGTTGACCAGCTGATCCAATGCATAGGCATTAACAAAGTTGAGAAATCTCTGGGCATTCGTGTTTGGGCTAGAATAGGTCTTCCACTCTATGGTTGGGTAGTTAAAGTCACCCAGAATCAGGGCAGAGGGTTGAAACTTGATAGATTCAAGTATGTCCAGATAGGTGGAGTTGGTGCCCAGAGTCATGGTTGTGGGTCTGTAGCTAGCTATGCTTTGAATAGGAGTTTTGTTAACAGTTAACTGCACCTGGAGTGTCTCTTGTGCATCATACTGCTTAACCAGCCAGGAGGTGTATATGTCTGATAAATATTGAAACTCTACCTCCTTTGGCTTTGTAGCCTTTTCTGTGAAAGTATGGTAGGATGAGTAACCTGGTAAGGCTGGGGTGCTCTCTGCAGCTTTGAACCAGGTTTCAGTTACTGCACAAATGCCAGCATCTTTCAGGGTGTGGGATGCCTGCAATGAGTGCAGTTTCATGTTAAGACTTGTAGCATTTAGCAGCACGACCTTTAGATTTCATTTAGAAGAATTTTTTACATTGGTAATTTTGTCCTCATGACCTTGCCTAAAAAAGGCACTATGGGGGAGGCAAGAGCCTTCGCCAGAAGCCTGAAGGCCAGGGAAGACAGATGAAGGCCATTTCTGGCATTGCATTGTGGTCTGTAAGTCATGTCATCCCAGGCTGTCAGGTATTAGATCCCCATGGAATGACACCAGAAACTAAGCCAATTGTTAAAGTCACTCATTTTCTGTTTGTATTGAGACATCATTCTGGGTGACAGCAGAATGCTGCTTAAGGCTAGGGACATACCTGCCTGGGACACATACTCAGCGAGCTCAATCATGTCTCAAAAGGGACATTACATTCAGTGAATCACCTAATGACAGCTGAGTACAATGGAACATTTACATCCCTGGATCTTGAAACAATACCTTTATATATAAGCTGTGCAATGAAAAAGGGCTTCTTTACAACAGAGGATACCTGTATTCAAAGAAAGATACTGCTGCAGTCCAAAGGTCCAAATCCAGAAGGAAAAAACACGATATGTAGAATAAACAGGATAGGACCACCATGAAATAAAACATGTAGCAAAAGTTTATTTCATGACAATAAAGTAAAATAAGTGCTTTCACATGCTACCAAGGCACACTTCTTCAGATTTCACTAAGCAACTCAGACTATTCACTCTATATATATATATATATATATATATATATATATATATATATATATATATATATATATATATATATATATATATATATTCCATTTAATTGAGAACACCTGAAGCCATCATTAAACAATCATTAATCCATCTCATTAATTCAATCAAATTTCAGCTTAAAGTTCGCTGAGCAAAGCTTATAAAAGCTACCTAAGATAATATATTCAACTATCTCATCAATTAATGACTGTCTCTGATAAAATCTTCTGAAACATATATAATGTAAAAATATAAAAACAATATGTCTATTCCAAAAAACATCAAAAACTGCATATCTTATTTAGAAACAGAAATAAAACGAATATAACTGATTATATATAAGGCAAACATAGAAACATATGACAATCCCAAATATACTTTCACAGGTTCATAGGTTCATACTAGGCTATCTGCCCTAGGGCATTTATAAGCCTAGCCAGAGTGTGTTTGGCTTTCGCAACCCATTTTAAATTAATTTTGCTATGCCCTTTTTTGAGGTTAGTATACTGTGCCTCTGTCTAACAGTGACACAGAAGTGATACCCGGGGTAAACCTACGATCCCCCATCCAGTCATCAAGATTTCTCTTGAAGAGAGTCAATGAGGGACTCTGCCTAACCTGGACTGGGATTTTATTCCAGAGTGAAGGGAGCCTCTGGGTTATGAATCTGTCCCTCCAGCATGTCCTATTTATTTCAGTGCTGAGGTTCAAGTCTCTCGAGCGTGTAGCTCGATGGGATTTGGATTTTTTGAGGTGCAGCATGTCCATTAATTCCGGGTTGGACATGGCTTTATACGTTAGGCACAGATCGCCTCTGAGCAGGCGGTATGCCACTGAGTAGAGCTGGAGTTTCTTTAACCAGGCAGCATATGGCATCTGTTTGAGCCTTTTGATCCTCTTGGTGAGGTACTTTTGGGGTCTTTCCAGTTGCTGCAGGTGTCTGGTAAGGTACATCCCAAAAGGGGCATTGTACTCAATTATGGGCCTGATGAGGGATGAGTAAAAAGGCACGATGACCTCCCCTGATCTATATGTGAATCCCTTCATGATTAGGTGGGCTATATAAAATGTTTTTCTAACTACTTTGGCCACGTGGTTGTCAAATGAGAGATTGCTATCAACTTGGGTCCCCAGGTCCCTAATTACTTCTTCCGTAGTTAATGGATTACCACTTATGTGGTAATTTGTGGGCACTTTGTTTTTGCCAAAGGGGATGACTATACACATTTTGGCGTTTAGCTTGTGGCCATGGCTCTAGCACCAGTTGTCTGTTTCTATGAGGCCCTTTTGGAGGATGCTTGTGTCAGCTGGAGAGTCAATTATGGCGCCCAGTTTGCAGTCATCTGCGAACTTGGTCAGCCACAGTCCTTCCATGTTGGCCTGTACCTCTGAGAAATATATACCGAACAAGAGAGGTCCCAGGACTGAGCTTTCTGGGACGCCACTTGTAACTGTTTTGAAGTCTGACATGGCTCCAGCAATTCTAATCATGTCGGTTCTGTCCTTGAGCCAGCTTGCAACCCATCTAGTGACATAGGGGTTTATATTTAAGCTGGTGAGCTTATCTATAATGCCCGAGTGGGGTATTGTATCGAAGGCTTTTGCGAGGTCCAGGTAGGCTGTGTGGACCACCATCCCCTAGTCAATGGCTTTGGTGACTGTTTCAAAGAAATCGACCAGGTTTAAGAGGCAGGATCTGCCCTTAACAAAGCCAAACTGGGTAGGATCCAGTGTCTGTAGGTCCCTAATACCTTTATTTATAAGGTCCATGATGACCCTTTCCATAGCTTTGCAGACCAAGCTAGTCAGGCTTATGGGGGCGATAGTTTCCAGGATCCGTTGAGGCACCACATTTGTGGAGAGGGACCACCGTTGCTGTACGCCACTCTTTGGGTACATATCCTGTAGTAAGGCTGAGATTGAACAGTAGTTTTATGTTTGGGTTTAGCTCTTTTTGGAGTTCATGTAGGACACAGCCCGGGACACCGTCTGGTCCCATTGATGCTGTGTTTTTTGCTTTGGAGAGGGCGGCTCTTACCTGAGCATCTGAGATGTCAGGGGGGGCAGCACTCTGCTGGATAGATATTTGCCCTTTTGGTGGGGGGGGGAGAGTTTGTGCTGAACCTGTCAGCTAGGATGTTGGCAGTGTCTGTGGGTTCAGTGTATTTTTTGTCATTTTGGACTAATTCTGAGCATATCTGGGAATTCCCACCCAGGTTCCTACCATAACTAAAGAAAGCCTTGTGATTATCCTTAGTGTCATGTGCAATTTTTCTCTCGAAGCTGGCCTTAGACGATTTTATGAGTGCCCGTAGTTTTTTGCTAATACTGATCAGAGATGCCTTCCCTTTTTGGGATTTTGCTCTATCATGTAGTAGCTTCCTCCTTCTATTGTATAGTTTGTTTATGGCTGGGGTCCACCAGACAGGACATCTGCCTTTGGAGGATTGGGTCTTGGTTTTATTTGGGATTGCATGATCCATGCATTCCTGAAGGTGTTCATAGAATGCGTTTTTAAAGGATTCTGCGGTCTGGGCCATATTTTCCACAGGCCCGGGGGCTTTGAAGGATTCCGCCTCGGTTTTGAGGAGTGTGAAATTTGCTTTAGAGAAGTTTTTCACTGTGGTTTTCTGGGGAGGGGGTGGGGTCGGGATGTGAATATCCAGTGAGATTAGTTTATGGTCTGATCTTACCAGTGAGGGATACACTTCTGGTCTGGAGCATAGAGTCCCCATGTTGGTGATGATCAGGTCCAGTATGTTTTCCCCTCTTGTGGGAGTGGTAACAAGTTTTTCCATAGCATTTGAGTTTATAGTTTCTAGGAACCTTTGGGCTAGGGTGTTGGAGCTAGAGTAATGCTCCCAGTCTATGTTTGGGTAGTTGAAGTCGCCCAATATAATGGTGTTTGGAGAGACCTTCATATTTTCCAGTGTTCTCAGGAAGGTTGAGTGGAGTTCCTGGGTTTGGGAGGGTGGTCTGTAGCAGGCTATAAACTGGAAAGCAGTTTTACCCACTGTTAGTTGCACATGGATAGTCTCTGATGCTTCGTGCTGTGCCACCAACCTGGAGGTGTGGGTATCTTTGACGAATATTGATACTCCCCCTCCTTTTGTGGTTCAGTCCAAGTTTTGGGGCCAAAAAGCATGGTATGAGGTATAACCTGGTAGTGCTGGGGTGCTCTCAGGAGCCTTGAACTAGGTTTCTGTTACTGCACAGATACTGATATTCTCCATACTAAGGAGAGTTTCGAGTGCATGCATCTTGAGGTTTAGACTTCTGGCATTGAGTAGCATTACTCTTAGTTTCTTATCCCTTGTGATACCTATGGAGGTGGGTTTGTCTTTTGAGCCTTGCCCAAACAAGGCACTATGGGGGTAGCAAGAGCCTTTGCCAATATCCGAAAGCCCAGGGGTGATAGGTGCAAGCTGTCCCTAGCGAAGCATCATGGCTTGTCGAGCATGTCTCCCCAGGCTGACAGGCATTGGATCCCCTTTGAATGACAGCAATACTTAAGCCAGTTGTTGAAATTGATCATCTTGTCTTCATATTGTGGCATCATTCTTGGTGAGGGTAAGATGCTACTCAAGGTCAGGGTCATACCGGCCTGGGCTACATGCTCAGAGAGCTCCTCTATGTCTCTTTTCATGTAGTCCAGGGAGGTACGTCTCAGGTCATTCACACCAGCATGGACAATGACTGAGTCATATTTGTACTTGCCTTGGAGTGACCTGAGTGCTTGTGTTATGTGGCAGATCCTAGCACCCGACAGGCAGCTCACTGTGACCTTCTTCTTGTTCAGCCTGGTGAGCGGGACGTCAGTGTGCCTGACGATAGAGTCACCTATTACAACTGTATCAGGTATGTTGTTTAGCTTTAAGGGCTGTGACTGTTCGGCACACTGGCTTTGTGAGCTATGTGTTGCACATGTTTTGTTTTGGGGTGGCGATTGCTTGGGTGTCTGCTTTGGAGGTCTCTGCTGCTTAGGCAGATTTTTATTTAGAGCCTCCGAGTATGTTTTTGTGTGTTTATGTGTTTGGATTGCTGAGTGTGGTTTCCGTTTCCTCCTGACTGGTTATGCCAGTACTGAGTTGAGAGAGCTTAGCCTCCAGTTTGGCTATATGGTTGCATCTCTCACATGTGTTGGAATTTGTTGGGAGGAGGAGAGGGATGTCTGTGTACATGAGGCAGTTGTAACATTGCCTCACGATTCCCAGATTCACCAGCTGGACCGGAGAGGAGATTGACAACTGACCTTTGGACATGCTAGAATAGTATAGGGAATTCCTTTATAATTGAAAAAAAAGGGCCAATGGGGAACAAGGTGCTCAAGGGGAGTTTGTGAGGGTGTAGTGCTTTTAATTTTTTAGTGCTGACTTATATAATTGCTTTAGTGAGCAAGTGCCAGGTAACTTAAATGCAATGTGCTACAGGTAACTTAAATGCAAAAACGACAAACAGTAACTTTCATTCAAGTGAAACAAGGAAATAAGTACAGTAAGCAATGCAGATATCACTAGGGATCCACAGAAGCGCTGAAAAGCCACGTTTTAGGTGGAATTAGCATTTCAGGGAAATAACAAGCAAACAAACTACAAGCATACAAACAAAGCTAGATTCAGCAGACCTGGATCTAGTCTATGCTACAGCAAACAAGGTGTACCAATTTCAGTAAGAAACAGTTCAAATATGCAGGCACTATAAGCCTTTAACCAGAAATTCCCAGCTCAGAAGGGCAGAGTCCAGCCTCTCCTCCCACAAGAGTGCAGACCACGAACCCTCTTAATGTAAAATTACTGGCCTGAAGCCCAAGTGCTTTAACCAGAATTAATACACTTTTAGTATAACAGACACTGAGCCCTCAATCAGCAGTTCCCAACTTAGAAGGATGTAAGCTACCTGTCCTGCCACCACAGTGCAGGCCACAAACCTTCCTAATGTAAAACAACTGGTCTGAAGCCCAAGTGCTTAATCCAAAAGACTTAGAATGATAGCTACACTTTAATCAAGTTACTACCAAGCAGTAATAAATACAATTGAATACTTTAAAGAATGCCTGGATTAGTGCTCAAGTTACACAAACAAAGTTAGATTCAGCAGGCCTGGATCTAGTCTATGCTACAGCAAACAAGGTGCACCAATTTCAGTAAGAAGCAGTTCAAATATGCAGGCACTATAAGCCTTTAACCAGAAATTCCCAGCTCAGAAGGGCAGAGTCCAGCCTCTCCTCCCACAAGAGTGCAGACCACGAACCCTCTTAATGTAAAATAACTGGCCTGAAGTCCAAGTGCTTAAACCAGAATTAATACACTTTTAGAATAACAGACACTGAGCCCTCAATCAGCAGTTCCCAACGTAGAAGGATGTAAGCTAACTGTCCTGCCAACACAGTGCAAGCCACAAACCTTCCTAATGTAAAACAACTGGTCTGAAGCCCAAGTGCTTAATCCAAAATACTTAGAATGATAGCTACACTTTAATCAAGTTACTACCAAGCAGAAATACAATTGAATACTTTAAAGAATGCCGGGATTAGTGCTCAAGTTATACAAACAAAGCTAGATTCAGCAGGCCTGGATCTAATCTTTGCTACAGCAAACAAGGTGTACCAGTTTCAGTAAGAAGCAGTTCAAATATGCAGGCACTATAAGCCTTTAACCAGAAATTCCCAGCTCAGAAGGGCAGAGTCCAGCCTCTCCTCCCACAAGAGTGCAGACCATGAACCCTCTTAATGTAAAATAACAGGCCTGAAGCCCAAGTGCTTTAACCAGAATGAATACACTTTTAGAATAACAGACACTGAGCCCTCAATCAGCAGTTCCCAACTTAGAAGGATGTAAGCTACCTGTCCTGCCACTACAGTGCAGACCACAAACCTTCTTAATGTAAAACAACTGGTCTGAAGCCCAAGTGCTTAAACTAAATGGCTTAGAATGAATTACACCAAGCAGTAATAAATACAACTGAGTACTTTTAAGATGATGCAAAAGCAAAATAAAGTAGGAAGAAACACAAATACAGTAAAAGCAGATTAATTTTTTTTTTTTTTTGAGTGAGCAAATGAGATGGGCCCAGGAGGAGTATCCAAGTGCAAATTTACAAGAGGGGCGGGCAGTTTCAAAGCCACCAAGATTAACACCAAGATAAAAACAGGGAGGGTGGGTGGGGACTTACTGAAAAAACAGTCAACTTCCACCTAGATATTGCTCAATGCAACACAAACAAATTACTTTAAATCGTGTATTATTTGATAAAAATGCAGATAAAAATCTACTTAACTCCACTCATGTAGGTCTCAGTTGGCCAAAGCTCACAGTTTAAACAGAAAACAATTCACTGTACCACTTGTATAAGACAGAAACCGAATAACAATGAGGTAAACTACCCCCACTTATCACTGGCTATGCAGGCTTTTTAACAAGCCTTAACTGAAAATACCACTTGTATAAGACCTACTGAAAAAACAGTCAACTTCCAGCTAGATATTGCTCAATGCAACACAAACAAATTACTATAAATTGTGTATTATTTGATAAAAGTGCAGATAAAATTCTACTTAACTCCACTCATGTAGGTCTCAGTTGGCCAAAGCTCACAGTTTAAACTTTCTTATTCTAATAAATACATATGGTGTTTCTCATGTCTGAAAGGTATAGCCATGTGATCTATGAAAAAGCTGTATAAGTTACAATAACATAGTATAAATAAATAAATAAATAAATACTTGCATAAAAATATTTTGACAAGTTTTTGAACAGGTACATACCAAAAGGGACATTACATTCAGTGAATCACCCAATGACAGCTGAGTACAATGGAACATTTACATCCCTGGATCTTGAAACAATACCTTTATATATAAGCTGTGCAATGAAAAATGACTTCTTTACAACAGAGGATATCTGGTGATTAAAGAACAGTTCATTGTTGACACAAGTTCCCTGATCCCTAACTATAGATCAGTTTTCAGGGGTATGATGTCAACATGAGTATGTGGTGGAAACACATATTGTTATCATTTTGTTTAGTGAGACTGATGTTTCACAAGGTTTACTATCAAAATCTCACACTGAGAGTGATTACTTACCTGATTTTAAATGTCATAAAATCCAAATGCCAAACGGTCACATAACCGAAAGAGATAATTTAGGAAAGTTGACAACTCAGGAATGTCGACTTTACTGAAACAACTGCACTTCCAGTTATGGCCTACTAATGTTTTGCAGAAGGGCAAGCCCCCCCCCTGCACCTCCCATGTTAGGGGGCTGTGTCCTCCACACCCACTGCTATATATATATATATATATATATATATATATATATATATATATATATCTATATATCTATATATCTATATATATATATATATATATATATATATATATATATATAAACTTGGAGATCACACTACAGTGAGGGAAAGGGTAAATTTCTCCATCCCCACTATTGTGCGATCTCCATTCAGAATGACGAATCCACAACAGCTAATGCTACTGTGAATTCATTCTTGTGGTTTCAGACATTTACACATTGACATTTTGACAATTTGTAAGAGGGGCTTTTGACCTCCCAAGTTCACGTAACTGTTTTCCAACATTTTGATGGCAAACCATTTCACAATTATGCTTAGTTAAAATTATTCTCACTCCAAGTGCTATCAAAACAAAACAAAGTCTAGAATTCAGAACTCATATGTATCCCTTTATAGACAGGTAAGTAAAGGGCAATTCCTGATCTTCAGCCCAAACATTCCATAGTCTTTATAGATTCCATCTTTAATAACTGAAGAACATTGATAATGAATAAATGCATAAATATATAAATTAAATAATCATGTAGGTTATTAAATAATCAAGTACATTAATAAATGCATACAATGTCAGAAATTGATGTAAAGGTTTAAAAATGACTCTTGCAGTCAAAAATCTTTACCATCTCAGATTGTTTTGTATTCAGCATCATCATCCATCTCCTTACAACTAACCATATGACCAAATGTTTTTTAGGAGTTTTTTTTTTCTTCCCAATGCAACAACCTGTGGCACCCAAATCAGTGCCTGACACCCATCACCAGGTCTACCAGCTGTCTCCTAATCCACTGGACATGCTGTGATAGGGTTGGGGCTAGTACAGACCATAATTGTGTCCTAGGTGGTCCATCTGTAAACATCCGTTTTTTTTTCTTTATGATCTACCCTATTGCTTACCCTTTTACATGGTTTACATTACTGTGCTCAAGAGGCAGGCATGCAATGCTAACATGTGGCATTTCATCTATGTCCCCACCCTATCCCCTCTTGGAACACACTTCCCAGTAGTGATGTCACCAGCCTCCCCCAGGAATCTTTGCTGGTGACATTCACATAACTGCCCTTCCAGAAGGGATGGTAATTCCTATCCCTCCATGCCAGCCAGTCAGTTGCCTCAGCTGCAAATCCAACCCATGTCGGCTGGCTGTAGTTAGGGCTTTATCCTTCTATACCACCAGAGCAGCTATTTGACCACGCATTTGAATAATATGAATCATAGCATCATTAATATACGCAGACAGTGTATGATGTACATTCAAAATTATGTATATTAAACATATACCTTATATAACATACTACCAATGTGACATTTGTTAACAAAGTAATTTGCCTTAGTATAGTCTTGCAATGGGTGTTTTAAAAATACGTTTACATTTAGATGCATCCTATATCACCAGGATGCTATATAGCAAATAAAATCAGATTATTACTTTGGAATACTGCAAATAATATGCATATGGAAATGAAATAAAACACTATAAATTACCTATAATGCTCACTGTTAATCATAGCATCCCATTAATAATTATTGCTAATCATTTGTTATGCAATAGTAAGACTGCAGAACATTGTCTTTGCATTAAAGGCACAATGTATTTATGTACAAGTTAAATGAAGTTTCTTAAATGAATCTAATTGTCATGCTTAATTCAATTAATGAATGCATTGCTGACATTAACATTCCCTGACTTACAGTTCAAAACTATAGGAAAGCAGAATGCTGAATACAGATAATCCCTCTGAAACAGGCCATTTTCTGTTGTCATTCAGCTATAGTGATGACCTGTTAGTGTCCTGCAGTAATTCAATTACATCTAGAACAGCTGCAAAATTATAATTACTATAATCCTTATTGCTATAATGCCAACATTTAACTTACATTAGCCTTTCCCAGAGGTTGACAAATTACATGCATGTGATTTGCTTTATATAATTTTCATATCATTTCCTTCCAAAATGTTCGGAGTAATGTCAATTTGTGAAGGTTACAAGTCCTTTCTTGACAAGGCTCAGAGCAGCAGCTCTGCCATGTTCAAATTACACTAATACTGGTGTGTTATGAAGATTCATTGTGCCTTAAAGTAAGGCTGATGTATTCCTTGGTACTAGAAAGCTATTATTGTTTAAGTGAATGTGTATTAGACAAACTGCAGCTGCAGGTTTATGATTACATATTCCATATAGCAAGATACTTTAAAAACATTTAATTATCTGCAAACAGAAAATATTTTATCATTTTTAGAAGTACGTGCAACCTTTTTTACAATAATCTAAGTCTATATGGTGCCCAACTCCTTCTATTAAAATGCAAATAAAGTATACTTTACTGGAAATTTACTTTTTTCTGCCAAGATATTTCAAAATATAAAAAAATCAAACTTTTTTTTAAATCAGTGATTGCTAACACCAGCCAATAGGTATTTGTCAAAACAGAGTCTGCTGTATTTTTAAGAACAAACACATAAGATATTTGTACTGTCAGCAAAGGTTTATTATGTTATGTTTCTACATAGCTGCTGCTAACAATAATGGAACTTTATTTCACAAATTGTATTCTGCATCCAAGCCATAAAATGACATAACGTATTTACTTTCTGAATTCAAATCATCATGCTGACTTTTCAAACCTGCCAGAACAAAATCAGACCTAAGCATTAAGGGCCTTGGTTGTTGATCATCTCTGTCAATATCTCAAGTTCTTCTTTTAAATTACTAATTTCATTGTTTGCTTCATCATGTAAATGGTAACCAAATTTGTTTCTAAAATATGTTCCTAGGTTTCATAGTATGCAGCAGACAATAACAATTTTAACGCACACACAAATCTTTTAATTGAATTTATGCATATAAATTAGTAGCAGACCAACATATGTTCATAGAACAGTTATATCTATAGATCTTTAATCTTAGATTATGTCTAGTAGCACAAGCTGTAGTTGCAAAAATTGATATGGATTCATAGCACAACACACCCAGTGACAAATGAATGTCCACTGTATGGCCAAGGACCAAAACTGCGATCTTGAGAACTTTAAGACTTGAAATGTGACTCCAGAGTAATTTATACTATGTCTAAAGTTGTTGCGTCTTAGAGCAATCTGTCTTCTATGAGGTAGAGTGATTTATGGGTAAGCATGTTTAAGCAGTGGAGGTGAAGGCTGCAACCTGCCACTTGAGGAGTGAAGGTCAGTTTGCTTCCTGCAAAAAAGAAAAAACAAGTTATAAACGTGTAGCAGTAGCTTCCAAAGTAAATAGTTATTTATGATAAATTGCACTTAAAAGTTCCATTGTTTTGGGAATGGCGTGATTTAGTGTGGAATTTCCCAAAGGAAGCACGCAAATGGAAAGTCTAAAGGGGCACTTCAACTTTCTCTAAATCTAGACTGGTAGTAAAGCAGAAGCAGCTACTTGATGTAGGAAAGATAACATCTTGCAGGGATAGAAATTTCAGAAGAAGAATATTCTGCCCACATCTCAAGGTCACAAGCTGACAATGTAGACTCAACAGCAAAAATGTAACTTAGGAATCACAGTATGTTCTGGTTACCAATGATGTTATAGCATTCAGCACAATGTGAATGTTAGTCCCTAGCTGAAGTGCATTACAGTAATCCAGATGCAAACAAAGCAGACTATCAAACAGTGTAAAAGGGTCTTCAGAAAGAATCAGGTGCTTAATTTGGATAATGCTACTTAGATGAATAATTGAAGAATTAACAGTGATTGCAGGTTGGCTCTTGAGTGTGAGCTGATTATTAAACATAGCACCGAGGCAAAGCACCTGAGACAGAAAATCCAGCTTAGATCATTAATACAAAAAAATGGGGAAAAGCTTGATGTTCTGGAAAGCCTATAGGATGCAAAAATAGTCATTGCTTCTACCTTGTTTGAAATAAGCCAAAATGATTATCTATATCCACTTAAGGATGCTGTAATATGAACATGATAGACACGTTCCAGGGAAAGAAGAAGTATGGAGATCATATATATATATATATATATATATATATATATATATATATATATATATAATATATATGTATGTATGTATGAAACACTGATACCTTAAATCAGATCTCTAACTGATGTCACAAAATGCAAACATATAAATCATTAAAAAGCATGGTCCATGAAAGGAGTCTAGTAAAACTCCACACTTCAGAGTGCAACTAAATACAGAATTACCTGCTAAGACTACCTTGTGTATGCACAGTGAAAGGCTAGAGACAAAACATTTTCTCGGTTATACTAAAGCAGAAATGTATTACAACTTTATATTTACTAATATTTCGACAAAAAAAAAAAAAAAAAATTTATATATATTTGTATTATTTGTACTAATTGTATAGTCTACTAGAGTACTGACTGTATATTCTACTACAGTTATCACATGCCATGTAAATGGTCCTCTGTACTACTTATAAATGTTAAGAATTGCTTTGTACTGTTTTAATCTAATATTGTATTGTATTATGGAGTTTTTCTCCCCGGGCCTCCGCTGAAAATGGACCTGTGTCCAGTCGGACTTTCCCGGTTAACAAAAATAAAATAAAAAAAAATAAAAAAAAAATTAAGCCCTATAAACCCTGCAAACTCATCTGCCTATGCAGAACTGTTCATAGAAACCCTGTACAAGCTTGTTAATAGCTGTATAGTGGCAGCTGTACCCACCAGGAAGAAGTACAAAAGTAACTGAAAAAACAAGCCACCCTGGTGGAATCACAAAATCAATTGGCTGTATAACAGGAGAAAGACAATCATGGCAAAAATTAGGAGCTGCAGCACCCAGCAGGATAAAAATGCTCTCATTAAACTAAACAAATGACTCAGAGGACAAATAAAGTCCACCAAAGCCAAATTTGAGGTAAGTTTGGCCTCCCAGATGAAGGCCAACCACAAAGTATTCTTTAGCTATGTCCTCAAACTCAAAGGCAATACACAATTGTGTGCAGAGCTCATTGTAAATGGAGCCACCTGTACTGAACCAGAAGATATAGCAAACCTCCTGGGTGATAAATTCAGATCCAGCTTTACCCCTCTCTCCCCCTCAACCTTTCCTCAGGTAATATCATCAAATATAACTCCCCATACTATCACTAGAAAACAGGTCCTTAATGCTCTCTCTAAGACCAAGAACACTGCATCAATGAGCCCAGAAAATATCCCAGGATGCCTTCAAAATATCATGAAACATGACCTATCAGGGCCTCTGGAATTACTATTTAACTGTAGCCTCCAAACAGGCTTCATGCCTCATGAATGGAGAAAGGCAACAGTCATCCCTCTACACAAAGGTGGCCATCTACAGACCCTGGAAACTACAGACCAATATGTTTCGCTAGTCTTATATGTAAAGCCATGGCAAGAATTATCATGGAGATGATCAATAGAGCTAGAGTAAACCTCCAGACACTGGACCCAACCCAGTTTGTTTCGTAAAGGGCAGATCATGCCTAGTCAACCTGGTGGACTTCTTTGAGAAGGTCACCAAAGCGATGGATGAGGGCAAAATTGTTCACACTACCTACCTTGAACTAGCCAAGGCATTTGACACAATACCCCATTTGGACATTGTTGACAGACTCAAGAGGTTAGGTACAAACCCGTATGTCATCCAGTGGATAGGCAACTGGCTCACAGACATGACCAAGGAAGTTAGAATTGGGAAGTCCACCTCTACAAAGAGGCCGGTCACAAGTGGCATCCCTCAGGGATCAGTCCTTGTACTGCTCCTTTTTGGCATTTACTTCTCAGAAATCAAGGCCAATGTCAGTGGACTCTGGCTGACTAAATATGCAAATGATTGCAAATTAGGAGCTGTCATTGAATCTCACACTGACACAAATTTTCTCCCGGAGGGGCTGACACAGACAAAAAACTAGCGTCAGAGTCATGGACTAAAACTAAATGCCAAGAAATGCATGATAGTATCCTTTGAGATGTCATCCACACCTGGTAAGTATCATATTAACAACACATCCCTTAGAGTTGATCTAGTAGTCAGGGACTTAGGGACACACATAGATAGTAATCTAGCCTTTGATCATCACGTGTCTACAGAGGTTATGAAATCATTATATGTTGCAGAACTTATAAACAAAGGTGAGTACAATGCCCCCTTTGGTATGTACCTAACCAGTCATGTCCAACAACCAGAATGTCCATAGAGGTTCCTCACTAAAAGAATTCAGGGCATAAGTAATATGTCCTATGCAGACCATCTAAAGGCCCTATCCCTGTATTCTGTCTCCTATATGCTTTTGAGGGGAAATCTTTGCCTGGCATACAGGGCATTGTCAGACCCCACTCTGATGGGCCTCCTGCATATCCACAAAACAAACAGTACCAGAATTACCCATTCTAAAGACTTAAACCTTGCCTCTGAACTAAATAGGACCTGCTGGAGAGATAGGTATGTATCCCGGAGACTACCCCATCTATGGAACAGGCTCTCCATCCATGTGAAGCAGAGTTCCTCCCTAATACAATTCAAGTGCAACTTGGACAATTGGATGGGAAACCGGAAATTCATCCCTGGTTTGATACCTATGTCTCTGATGCAAACAGGTGACCTGTAAATGATTCCTCTCCCAGGCCCATGCTTACACTTATCAAGGGTATCAGAACTTGTCAGAGATTTGGGAAGCACGACTAGGCTTAAAAGGACCTTGTGGTCATTCGCCTAGTAAACACCTATGAACCTATGAACCTATGTATAAATGAATCTAACCCAACATTGACTTACATAGATATCACATAATTAAATGAACATTGTCAAAAGAAACATATTACTCTATAAAACAAGCATCAGTGCTAATACTTAAAATCCAAAATTATAGCAAATGTATTTAGGCCAAATGAGTTTAGACCAAATTTAATTAGACCAAATGAATAAGCTCTAAATTTAGATCAAATGAATTTAGACTGAATGCATGGAACTCGACAGACATCACCTTACTTTTGAAAGTTAAGCTACTGGTCAGCTTATTTGCCAGAACCAACCTAACAGCATACTGGGTAATAGTAATGAGCATCTATCATAATAAAATCAATTGATACGTAACAGGAAGGAATTTCACTTGATTCTGAAAATGTATTATTTTATACTCACTGATAAATATAAATAAAAAATATAACCATATATCTCTGTTCATAATAAAATTGATAGCTATATACTGCCAAGGCAGACATAAAAATAGAAAAAGGCAAAGCCATTAGATATTATAAAAATTATATAATGTTTCATTAAGACCCATCTGATATAATCTCGCATGCATCATTTTTCCTTTTTAATAACAGATCTGTTTAAATTTAGTGGTGTAATGGTTCCATTCCAATGAACATGAAATAGGCTCATTATGTATTTCTTTTATGTTTAATCAAAGCACTACATTTTTACAGCACAAATTGCTTAGATGTAAATAAACATGTTGTCTCAAATAACATGCAATATGCCCAATATAAATGCCTCAAATGACATGTAATATGCCCAATATAAAACATCCCACATGTGTTCATGGTCAAAGAATAATATGTTGGGTAAAACAGTTATTGAATGGTATTGCTAATGTCAAATAATCTACAGTTACTAATTGTTGTAAAGTAATTGTTTTTACATATAAAAGTACAGACATAGCAATGACTGCAAGGATGACAACCCAAAAGCTCTTCATGGATATTGACTTAAACGTTTGTATACTTAAACATATCCCCTAATGATTTTCCTTTCTTGAATGCACATTTATATCTATTAGGAAAAACAGAGGAAAACAATCAGATGTCAAAATGTTCACCTGAGTAAGCATAACATGCTGAATTTTAATTCTGTTGATTGCATAAATCATAACATATCTTTGCTGTTGGTTATTTAAAACCATTTTAGTCTTTAGATAGAAGTAGATTGTGTCTATTTGTATTTTCTGTCCTGGTTTTTGTTTCAGTTACTACTTGGGGTAAATAACTACGTGAAAGAAATCTTTTACTAAAAAATCAAATTGATGACGTGCTCCTCTTTCATTTATGCAAATTATATTTATATCTAAAAATTGTGAAACAAGGATGTTGTTTTTATCTAACCATGGATGACAGCTCTTAGCAGCTAAAAGAGCATTCTTGGAGAATGTTTCTGGTAAAAAAGCAATCTTTCTGTCCCATCAGTAAGTTCAGAGTCTTTAATATCTAAAAAATAAATAGTGACTAGGTGATAGTAGGCCACAAAAATAATACATAGATCATTAATTTCAAATATTTTACAAAGTCTGAAAGTTTCCATAAGCCATTGTTCCAAAGAAACCAACAATAATTAAGAAAACCTTCACCACATTGCTGTGTTAGACAAAAATGCATTAAACTGCCATAAATAAACTTATTCTAAAAAACAACAGACAAATAAATAAACAAATTTGTCACAGTGAAAATGCCCCCCTCCCCATAGCTGTACCCTATAATTGTAAATAGCAGTCATCACCAAAATAAATAAAAAATCTTTTGCAATACATGGTTCCACATATCCTGAAAAAGTGCAATTAACCTGCTTAGGAATTATCACAGTCTAAACAATATTCAATGGCCTGGTACCCATCCTCACGGGGAATGGATGTACACAAACTTTGTACATCAAGAGTACAAAAATATGTATGTTGATCAGTCAATAAGTCATCCATTAGTGAAATAAATTCCATATTGCCCCTAATTCTAGAGGTGACATTAGCAAGCAATGGTTTTAAGTAGAATTCAGTGAACTCAGATAAAGACTCATTTAGGGAGCCAGTACCTGAAACGATTAATAAAATTTGCACCCATTGTTCTATAAAGAGAAATATTCGAGTCAATAGGTTTATCAGTGAACTATCAGTTCCAATAGAAGCATTTACATGTTCTGCTTTTGTTACATTTGGAACTTGCTCTCTATCTCTGTTGATGTGAAGGTAGTTGCGATGCTTTATATCCCTTCATTTCTATGTATGTGTTTATATATATATATATATATATATATATATATATATATATATATATATACATATATATACATTTATATATATATATATATATATATATATATAGATATAGATATATGTGTATAATGCATGTGTGTGTGTGTGTGTGTGTGTGTGTGTGTGTGTGTGTGTATATATATATATATCTATATATATATATATATATATATATATATATAGTGTGCCAATTGCTCATTTTGCTGTGGTATACAATTTATTTTATTCTGTGTTGGTATTGGAAGAACTGAAGGAATCAGAGGCTACATCAAAGCCTCTTTGTATAGACTTTATTTCCCTTTTCTTTCTTATTGATTTAAATTTGCCCTTCACTGGAGTCACCAGATTTTTTGTGAAATGAACATTTTGCTTTTGTTTTTCCCAAGTGAATGACATATCCATTCTATAATAGCATATCTTTTTTATATATATTGTTTTAATATTTTGTTTCTATTTAATTATGTAAAGAAAGTCATATGTTAAAATTGGAAAACAAAACATTGTTTTTGGGTATGGGAAACAAATTATTTAACCATTTCTAAATTGTTATTTACTATTTTGTTCAGTTCAGAGATTACATTCTCATAATATTTGCAAGACCCAGTGGACTGAATTCACCTCCAGTTATTCAAAAATAAATGTTTACTCTACTTACCCCAGGCTTAAGGTAAATTATCAGTCCTTATGGCACCATTCTGGCTTCAGCATAAATCTTTAACATTTTCAAGTGCCACACCATTCATTGTAACTATTTAGGGGAGTGTAGCAATGGGTGAAAGTCCATTGAATATAAATCAACCCTCCTGAGGAAGTCCAGGGGTTAAGACTTAGTTATTTTCCTTTGTTGCTTGATTCTGGAACTTTACTTAAATTCACCTGTAATACTAAAAGTAGCTGGTACATTGTTTTGTTTGTTTTTTGATATTTTTTATCATGCAACTTCTGTTTTGTGGATCACTTCTATATATATATATATATATATATATATATATATATATATATATATATATACTGTAGTGGTGGTGCTGTGGTAGCACTGTCACCTCACAGTAAGACGTTGTCCTGTTCGATTCTCAGCTAGAGCATCTTCTATGTGGAGACATGCATGAATGGGCGTACCTTTGTTGAAGGTTGTGCGTCAGGGCTGGCAAAATGACACGTAAAAATCTACTGCCTATCATTAGCGGACCGAAGTTCCGCTGTGGCGACCCCTAACCGAAAGACACAACTATATATATATATATATATATATATATATATATATATATATATATAAATGTGTGTGTGTGTGTGTATATATGGGTCTACTTTAAAACACCGACATGCCAAAACACTGAAGACGAGAACACCGAGACAGGAAGATCGACAACTGAGATGACTGACAGTTTAAAAGCACGAAACTTCACACGCCTGACAGACCACAATCCCCACAATCAACAAAAGAAAACAAATACCTTTTCTGAAAAACACACACACAACACAAGCACACCAAAAACCTTACAAACCTACACTAAACCTTACATACACAACTATCTATGCACTAGCCTTAACCCAAACCCTAACGCTAAGGTCCGTCACTATAGCACACTCACCTAACCCACGCCCTAACCCTAACTCACTTAACCCACCCCTAACCCTAAAGTCTGTCACTATCGCACACTTACCTTACCCACACCCTAACCCTAACTCACTTAACCCGCCCCTAACCCTAAAGTCTGTCACTATCGCACACTTACCATAACATGGTGTTCTCAGCGTCGGGCTTTTAAACTGCCGGTCATTTCAGTTGTTGATCTTCTGGTCTCTGTGTTCTCGTCATCGGTGTTTTGGCATGTCGGTGTTTTTAAGTAGACCTATATATATATATATATATATATATATATATATATATATATATATATATAGGTCTACTTCTTTCTATAAATATTTAATTCCACCAAATGATATTTCATCGGTT
>NC_056729.1:132903021-133003021 GCF_019279795.1 Protopterus annectens
TGAAGCAATCTCCCTAATCTTCTAAGAATCCATGCTTCTGACAGAACATGCAGAGGACATTGTAGTACAAGATGCCATGCACATTTCCTTACCTTTGATGGAACATACAAAGGACAGTCTATATGCAACATGACTGTTCCTTGCTACCCCAATATCACCTGAATTTACAACTAGTGACACATTGTATTATATTATTTTATATAAATAACCAGTTGCTGATGAACTAACACAGAGTAGTTTTAAGCTAAATACTCAATTTCACCATTCAGGGGATGGGGTGGATGTTTGTCTTCTAAAGTTAATTATATTTCTTAAATTCATTCTGAAGGAGTGATATACATTTTAGTGCCCAAGTGTCATGTATGTAGCCTGCATGTTTGGGATGTTCCTTTTCATATTTTCATATGGTATATAATGTTTTCAGTGTACTCAGTTTTTGAGAAAATTCTGTCATTCTTAGTCGTCTCCATGAAATATTTAAACTCCCCCAATTTGTAAGAACCTATCAAAATAAAATAATCAAAAAAACTGATTAGCATCATCCCTTGCTTGGCAGTTATTTTTTGTTGTTAAGATTCCAACTAGACTTTTTAGGCTTCATGTGATTATGTAGGATATAGTTGCCTTACAGAAACTATTTGGTTTTAAATTGATTAGGAAATCTGGAATGCCATTTATTTATTGATTTTTTTTCACAGTAATTAGACATTCTGTATTACTCTAGTTGTGGAAAATTGGGGTGGGTGTAGTGATGTTGCATCCGGAGTGTATTTTGAATTAAATAGCTAATTAGTTACACCATTTTTACTCTATGTTTCACAAAATATTAGGAGGTCAATATTAGGCCTTGGATAAACTAGAATGTGTTTAACTTTATTTTGTTATTTTATAGGTATAGGAGAAACAGCATTTCTATAAGAGAAAATACATCAGTGAATACATGGTTCTCAGGTAATTAGGCTAGCTAATGGCTCTTTATTGTAAGGCAAAATTGGCCCACTTGTATGTATTCTTTCATTAGTTTCATGTACATCATCTATATTATATTATGTTCTGGATGGTGGATGATGCTGGTCATTAGATGTATCATATGGAACAGTAATGGTCTCCCAGTACTGAACAAAAGAAAACTTCATGGCACCTTCTGTACACTTTGAAATTTGACATAGCTTGTGTTCACAAGAAATATAAAGGAAAACACTTTTGAAAACACTTAACAAAATGTGTTAGTCTTATTTTTGTCTCTGCTCCCAGTGATAATTCATGAATGGTAGAGACAATTGCGAAAAAAGGTAACTGAATGCACTATAAAATTCTGTAGTGTGCAATAATGCAGACTCACTTCTGTACAATACAAATATTACCTCTTTCTTTCTCAAGCCACTTATAATTGATTCACTTTGTGCCCCATATTAGTCTAATATGCATGTTTAATGATCTGTTCAGAAACTGGAACACAGTGGGAAAATGGTGTATTGTCTTGGTGAGGGGATTGGACCATATCTCTTAATCTGAGGCTAGATGGACTACATGCTATGACAAATTCTGATGAACAAAACACTACAACATTAACAGAATTCATGACTGCTCATGATGTCTGGGACCAATGTTGAGGCAATTTTGTACAACTAAAATTTTCCACTTCTCCTATTACTCAGTAATACTCGTGATGTGGTGAACAATGGATTTACTCCCCATTCCAAATAAACTAGTATCTGGTAACAAGAGATTAGAATACATGCTAGCTTTTTATCTACTACTTTAGTATCCCTTTGCAGTACAGCTGACTGCCATCAGAACTACAAAAGCAATTGCTATTAGAATCCTGAACCCTGCATTACTTGCTGATGATGGGGTCATTGAAACAACAGATCATCGGTCAGTTTCAAGAAAAGTAACTTACCATCTTTCCTTCTAGTATCTTCTGAAATACCACCTATCAAGCTCATGGCTCTGCCCATGCCATACCTGGCTGAATATCAATCTTGTCTACTTTTCTCCACCCCTATGTGTACAGATTCTTCGCCCATCACCACATCCTCTGCTTTAACTGGCTATCCTACCCTCGCTAGCACTCTACATAACTTCTTTCTATCCCCTCCTCCCCTTTGATACTAATCTGCCCTAATCTCTCTCCCCCTTTGTAGTTACAATTTAACTAAACACATGTCAAAAAGACACTCTCCAGAATTGTGTATAATGTTTTACTTTGTCTTTTCTCATTGCTCGTTTTGAAATGTATAATTTTCAACTACTTTTATACAATACCTTAAAAAATGATTTTCTCCATTAAATGGAGCTTTCCCCCTGAATCTCCTCTGAAAATGAACTCATGTGACCCAGTCATACTTCCCCAGTAAACAAATCTAAGTAAGTAAATAAATAAATAAGATCAAAATATACACTATGACACAAGTCAAGGAAAATGTAATACTATCATCATTGCTTTACTTCACAATAACGCTAGGAAGGAGAATGTGTTGCCCATTGAAAGGAAGATTAAACTGACATATATAACATGGAAAAATGACTTGATAAAAACAAACAAGGATCTTCAGGTCAGATTAGTATATGTTCACTCGACTTATTCATTTTTTGAACAAAATATGTTTGTTCATTATGTTCACAATGGGTTCAGTCACTCTCTAAAATTGCAGTCTAATGTTTTTAAACTAGATAAATGAAAAACTATCTATTACAAACAAAAAGTGATAAAGTGTTTTTTTTCTGATCTGAATTCAGCACTAATCCTAGTTTGCAACATGCACAAAACAAATGATCAATCAGAAACCCTGATATCAGAAAAGAAGTTACTAACAATTTCTAGTGTAAATTTGAAGGCCCATTTCTCAATCGTGAGACCAAAAATAAATTTTATCAGGATATAACCTCTGATGAAACATTAAATACAGAAGTTAGAGTGTTTGAACTGAATGGGTTTAATTCTTTGCTCTGTTTTGAATTCAAAAACAAGGGTGTACAATTCTTCTTAAATTTTACAGCCACATTAAGATAAACTTCAGATTGCATAACATCTTTATTCACAAATTTTGATCAGATCCTACTTAAATAAAATAAAACTATAAGCTAGAGGAGTAGTGAGGATGGGATGAAGGGGGCAGCCACCCCACGTACAGCATGTCAGAGGGCACAACTGTCAGATAATCAGGTGATAGCACTAGATTTGATAAGTGCTTTAGCACTCCACGTTTTGTTGACACAGCAACAGTATTTTGAAATGAATGCTGAGTCATGGCTGGAGTACTTCATTGCTCTAGTTGTGGTATTTAGTCTGTAGCAATCTGCTTGTTACATTTTTAGCAAGTGACTTGCTACAGTTTACAAATAACACAAATAGATACTGATTTACCTTATACTCTTTGTTTTCTCAAAATGATGTAAAAATACCAACAGAATTATTGGCCAGCAACTTCAAGTCATTTTGATTTTGATTAGTTTCTAATTTTCAGTCGGGTTTCATGTGTAATCTGTTATTCTTGTCATTATGGAGATATGTCAGAACATTTGGAAGATATATTAGGATGAAGTAGGCAAGGGAAGCATAGTGGTTTGAGTATACTTGCTGACAGCTGTAGGCTGTTTTGGGGTGATGTCAACACATTGTTATCAAGGTATTATGGATATGTGCAGAATTTCAACAAAGGCCAAGGCTTCCATTTCATTCAGAGAAGTCTTTGATTATAATGACAGAAAGGGGACTATTCTAAAGTGGACAGAACTCCCATGCTTAATAAGGGGGGTATGCAATTTGGGAATAGTTTATTTGTTGATGTGATAAACTAGAAAAAGGAACCGGGTAGATATGAGGGAGAAACTAAATGTTATATAAGTGTTGTATTTGATAAATGGACTGGGAAAATGCATTTTTTGAGTGGTAGAAGTAATAAAGCCCTTGTTTTTTCCACTTACAAATGCAGTTGGAATATGCCACTAATACAGACGTTTATAAGATTTACAAAATGTTTGTGATGCATATACATGGAAAGCAAAGACAGACAGGAATAGTAAAGGAAAATTAAGGATGAACAGAAAGCTCAGGGGATAGAGAATGACAGATTTCAGAAGGTATGCAACAAGTGTGAATGCAAATCAGAGGTTGAGAGTAGTAAAGGAGAATACATTGAGACTGCATAATGAAAGGAAAGTAGGGTCCACATCTAAAGTACATGGATGCAGGCAGCAAAAAGATCATCTCTTCTCCCCGCATTCTTTATGTGCTGATTACTTTTCAGTGTTCCCTCTTTTGGGATCGCCATGCTCACTTTAAAAGTTATCTCAACAGTCCCCGTGTTTTGCACCTATGTTTGCTTCTTTCCCAGTTTATCACACTTCACATGCCCTTTTACTGTATGTTAATACCCCTTACCTTCATCATCCTTTGCCCTTTGTCTAATGTGTGTCATCTGTGAGTTGTTATCTTTTTGATAGTGTATTTCTAAGTCCTCCTACAAAGTGGGACAAAATGGGCATAATTATAATAAGGATTTAGAAGATGAGCTTGCCTGAAAATTGACAACAATGGAACTGTAACCAGAAGTAATGCAGTCAGAGTGGTCACTGAAAGATATTTTAAATAGCCAAGCACTGCACTTATAATAGTGTTCTGAACAGTTATAGGTCTCCGGTTCATAGGTTCACAGGAGATTACTAGGCTAATGGCTTAAGAGCCCTTCAAGGCTAGCCAATATAACCTGATTTTATCCAATATGTAGCCCGTAGGGGCAAGAGGATGGCATGGGTTTGTGCATATGCCATGAATATCTTACAGATTGCCCCTGTCCATAGGGGACATAGGCACTACCCCAGATATGAATTTGTGATTCCCCATCCATTGATCCAAACTGCATTTGAAGAGGGCTAGGGAAGGGCTCTATTAAACCTGAATAGGAAACCTGTTCCAAAGAAGGAGCAAACTCTGAGACACATATCTGTCTCTCCAGCATGTTTTGTTTGAGTCGATGACTACGTTTAGATATCTAGACTGGTTGACCCTGTTTGTGAGTGCATTGTAGGTCAGGCATACAAAAGGTGGAGGACAGAGTAAAGGGATATAGCTTTTAGTCTACCCGCATATGACATGTTGTTTACACCTTGTATTTTCTTTGTGAGTATGAGGTTGATCCAGCTGCTGGATGTGCCTAGTGAAGTACATGCCAAATGGTGCATTATACTTTATTATTGGTCTAACAATGTCTGAGTACATCATGACTTTAATTTCCTTGGATCTGGATGCCACACATTTACTTATAAGTTGTGCCACATAGAAGGATTTCCTCACCACTTTGGACACATGATAGTCAAAATTCAGACTGCTATCTATCTGTGCACCTAGATCTTTCCTCTCTGAGTCTACTCTTAGGGTTGTGTTATTGATATTCTAATTGTCAGGGGTATCTGACTTCCCAAAGGGTATGATAATACATTTTTTCACATTTAGTTTTAGGCCATGGTTTTGTCACCAGTCATTTGTCTGATCTAGATTCCCCTGAAGGTTATCTATATTCTTGGGGGATTCAGTGATTGCTCCCAACTTGCAGTCATCTGTAAACGTTGTCATCCAGGGGCCTTCCAAATTAGCCTTGACTTCAGAGAAGTATATTACAAACAGGAGTGGTCCCAGCACTGAGCCCCATGGCCCACCTCTAGTAACTGATCTCTTGCTGGATCTAGATTCACCCACTTTAACCACATTTGTCCTGTCCATGAGCCAGTTGGCTATCCATCTGTTGATGTAGGCCCACCACTAGTAACTTGTCTCTTGCTGGATCTAGATTCACCCACTTTAACCACATTTGTCCTGTCCATGAGCCAGTTGGCTATCCATCTGTTGATGTAGGGATTTTTGCCCAGTTTTGAGAGTATATTTATAATACCTGAGGGGGGAATTATGACAAATGCCTTGGCCAGGTCAAAGTAGGTGATATGTACTGTTCCATCTCCATCCATGTCCTTAGTGACTTTCTCAAAGAAATCTGCCAGATTTGATAGGCATGACCTGCCCTGGACAAAGCTGACTTGAGTTGGGTCCAGTGTTTGGAGGTTTCCTATGTTAGTATTTATCAGGTCCATGATTATTCTTTTTATAGCCTTACATATAAGACTAGTCAAAAGTATGCAGAGGGGTGACTGTTGCTGTACTCCACTCTATTGGGACAAAACCAGTCTGCACACTGTGGTTAAACATAGATCCTAATGGGCTTTGTAAATCCTGATTTAGGCTGCAGTTTGAACTTTAGAGAGTGCAGTGCCAACCTGTTTTTGGAGATAATTGGTGGTGCTGTGGTGTAGGGTATTTCTTGGGGGACAATTTGGGGTGATGTGAATTTTGAGCTGAATTTGTCAGCCAGTAGATTCACTATATCTTCTGGTTGAGTAAAGGTGATGTTATCTACAATAAATTCTGCACATTGTTGGGTGTTGCTGTTAAGATTGTGGACATAAAAAGAGCTGCATCTTGGTCAAATGGGGTCCTAGGCAGAGTAATGGATTATGCCCCCCCCCCCACACACACACACAGCAGCATCTCCCCCTGCAGCCATTCCAGTGTCCCTTTACTTGGCTATTTCTCCTCAGTTACCATAAACTCTGTTCAAACCTGTCAGTGAACATACTATTTTCATCTTTATTTCTACATTGATTGCAGATGTCTGGATTTAAAATATATTTATTTATATTTTTTAATTTAAAAACGAAGTGCTTTGGCAGCCCCCCAGGTCAGTGGTCCCCCTTCCAGCCAGTGGGTCCTAGGTGCCTGCCTAGGTTTCCTGGTTCTGAATCTGGATTTGGACATAACTTAAAAATGCCATATGGTTATCCTTAGCTTTGGAAGCTATTTTTTATCTCAAAGTCTGTTTTCAGAGACTTGGCTAGTTCCGATTTGTTTGTTTAGACTAATGAGGGACTTTTTGCTCTGTTGTGCACATTCCATTTTACTTCTCAACATGATTTATTTCTTGACCTGGGTTAATCTTTTTCTGGTACTTCTGTTTCAATGCAGTTGTTTATATGATTATTCAGGGCTTTTGTGCACAGCCACATAAACTATGACTGAGTCATAATGGTAGTTACAGGTAAGAGACCTGAATGCTTAGATGATCTGGCGGATCCTTGCCCCTGATGGGCAACTAACTGTAAGCTTCTCCTTATCCAGTCTGGTGAGAAGGATATCAGTGTGCCTCACAATGTCATCTCCTATGAACATAATATTGGATTGTGGAGTGTTTCACCTTATGGACTTGGTAGTTGAGGCACAATGAGATGTGTTTTTTGTGTTGTGATGAGAATTATATTTTTGTGTGCATGTGGAGTTTCTGAGGACTGCACCTAACAGGCCTTAATGGTTTGGGTAAGTTACATGTGAGCACCGCCACATATGTGGGTCTATGTGTGTGGTCCTTTGTGGGTGTGATGATTGTTGTATGTGAGTCACTGACAACTTGTTTGTTGCTTTTTACATCTGCATGTGAGAGTAAAGCCTCCAGCGTCACTGTGTAACTACATCTCTCACATGCTCTATTTGTCTGTTTGAGAATTATAAGAGAATTAAGTGGTTGTCAGTGTACATAAGGTAATTGCTACATTGCCTCAGGATGCCCATGCCCACCAAACTAGATGCACAGATAGCAGGAAAGTGCTAGTTCATGGTTGTAGGTCCTAATGTGTACTTGCAAGGGATAGGAGTGAACAGTGCTTATAAATGGACAAGGGAAGGGAGCTTACTTGGTGTAATCTGCAGTTAACCTAACCCGTGATGCTGTCGAGTGCTCAAACCAGATGCTCTCTGAGCAGCAATAGTCCTCGATGCAAAAATAAGGTATGAGAGTCCTAAATAGTCCTAACTAAATGAAAAATGCTGCTCACCACACAGACTTGTTGTCCAGTGAGTAATGTGGGACTAAGGTGAAGTTCTGACATAGTTTTTTAGGTAAATTTCAACTTCTGGTAATTATGTATATACAAGACACATATAATCACCACTGTGAGAAGAGCAGCTGCATGCAAATGCAGGGCTTATGTATGATCAGACAAAAGCAAGGTTTATACAAGCTATGACCTATGACCTATCAGTTAGGCACACGGTGAGCTTTCCAAAAGCAATTCCCAGACCATATAGGTGAAATTAGCCTTCTTCTGCTACACGAGTGCAGACTGTGATCCTTTTTATATATAATTACTGTTTTGGAGCTCAAATGTTAAGGAACAACAAACAAATGTGTAATACTAACTAAGAAACACTAGATACAATATAGTTCAGTGCAGAACAGCAACCCTTACAGCAGTTTAAAAATGCAACTTTAAAGTGTAAAGAAATACAAAATAAAACAAACAAACAAACAAAAAAATAATACCCGAGATTATCTTTTGGGATATCGTCACCCTTGGAAATATTTTAAAGTATCCACACTGTTTGTAGGGACAGAAATCATAATTAACACAACTAATTTTTTTATGGTATATGGAGCTATTATGTAATTGCATGGCTTGCAACTTCTCATACTGCTGGACTGGCAGAAGCATAAAGAACTGAAACTGAAATGAAACAATTGTTGTACCAGTGAGACCAGTCTTTTAAATACTCTAGTCATTTTTTTTTACTTCCAATGGTCTAATACCAGAGTCAGATATAATCAATGCGATGCTAAATGTGAACAAAGTGACAAGCCATCCTTTATGTCATTCCTTAATATTGTGCGATTATCTTTGCAGTGTCCTTCCAAATTTTCAGCCATTCGGGAAGATGTTAAAGCACAATATTGCACAGTACTGTTCACAAGAACAAGATAGCAGCTTTAGGATGTTAAAAAGCTTGTTACTCAGGCTTCTGCTTTGAAGCAATATAATTAGGCCCATTCTGTCACACTTCGAACAATGGAAACAATATAAGTAAGACCGTTATTTTACCTTTTTTTTTTTCATGAGGATAGACTGTTTATTTTCTAAGGTTTTGACTGACAGTCAGGCATATTTGCACAGAGAGAGAAAAAAACATTACTAATAGCCTAGATTTCAAAAAAATCATAAATATAACTTTGGTAAGGGCTGTACAGTGGAATCAGACCATATGTCACTATATTCTGTGACACTTCTTTATAGAGTACCCACAGGGTTGTGAGAATGCTGTTGAGCTTTTTTGTAAAATATGAAGTACAAGTGCAGTATAACTTAAATGAGCTGAAATGATGGATATAGATGTTTTGTTTGCCAATCTTAATTGTAAAAGTGAAGACATACCAGAGAAAGATGTTGATGTTTGCTAGATATTTCACAGCGGATTATACTGGAAGGTTAAGAAAATATTTAAAAAGGGACAGAAAAATGTCACTATTAAGAAAACATCACAAATATTTGGCCAGACATTATCAGTTTAGTACAGCCAAATATTAGGTAGTGTAGTATTCGGGCTGGTAATGTTGTTGTTGTACTGTAGGGGCGCTGTGGGGACTGCAACATGTAATGTTGGTTCTGTATTCTCTGGTAACTTGTTGGTTCCGGTGTATGTATGACTTGCAGAAGTTGTGAGCATGTAGCATGGGTGCGCACCGGGAGGCTCTTAATAAAGAAAGGCTTTACAACTCCAGAAACCATGTGGTCTCCTTATTTCCCAGGATATAACATATTGGCGACGAGGATGGGATGCCTCCGAGTCCGCTGCGAGTGAAAACGGTGGGGTGCAGTTCATGTCGGACGACGAAGAGACGGGGCCTGCCGGAGTGATGTCTGGTTCCATGTTGGGGTCACTGGTTGCATACGACTGTCAGACACAGACCTGGGAGGAGTATTGTGAAGTGTTGGAACATTTTTTTGAGGCAAACCAGATAATGGAAGCGGGCCGGAAGCGAGCCATATTGCTGAGCTCGGTGGGCAGCAAGACGTACAGTCTGATGAGGAACTTATTGAGTCCTGATAAACCGGGGGACAAATCGTTCACAGAGTTGACGAGCTTGCTTCAGTCACATTATAACCCGAAGCCGAGTGCAATAGTCCAGAGGTTCAAGTTAAATTCAAGGACTAGAAGGGCCAATGAAACGGTAATGGAGTATGTCGCAGTGTTGAGGGAACTGGCGCAACATTGTGATTATGAGGACAGACTGACAGAAATGTTACGAGATAGGCTCGTATGTGGCATTGCAGATGACCACATACAACGCAGATTGTTAGCGGAGCCTGAGTTGTCGTTTGAAAAGGCCTTGAAGTTGGCACAGGCTATAGAGACAGCGAATAAAGACATTCGTGATTTACAACCAAGAACCATTGAAGGGGTGGGGAGCAGGAGTGCTACCCCTCTGCCAGTGCATAAAGTGGTCATGGAGCATAAAGCACAAGGGAAGTCTGGTCAGTATGCTTGTTACAGGTGTGGAGGTGAACATCTGTCACGGAACTGTCGTTTTTTAAGCGAAAAATGTCATGCTTGCGGAAAAAAGGGCCATGTGAAAAAAATGTGCCGCTCAACGCCCTCTCGGGACCAGCCGAGAAAGGGGGAGGAAAAGAGCAGTATAATGGAAAGGAAGGGAAACCGAAAAATAAAACGGCAGTATGCACACCACTTGCATGAAGGTACAGATCCACAAACCCGGGAAGCCGAGGAAGTGTTTACTATGTTTAACATGAAAGAGGCCAGGTGGGAACAAGTTGATCCCATTAAAACCCAGTTGGACGTAAATGGTAAAATGGTGCCGTTTGAAGTGGATATGGGGTGTAGTGTGACAGTTCTGTCAAAGGCGGAGTATGGGAAGTTATGGCCTAGAGAAGCTCCGGAGCTGCAGGACTGTTCAGTGACTTTGAGAACATATACCGGTGAGATAGTTCCCACATTGGGAATGGTGAAAGTGACTGTGAAATATAAAGACAAAGTCAAACAGTTGCTAGTCATGGTGGTAGCAGGTAAGGGACCAAACCTGTTAGGCCGAGCGTGGTTAAAGGAGCTGGACATGGGCTGCCTACAGCTCCATAAAGTAGAACAGCAGGGGCTGACCTTGCAAGAGGTGCTGGAGAACAACGAAGAAGTTTTCAAAGAGGAACTGGGGACCTGGAGGGGTCCACCAGCAAAAATACACGTTAAAGAAAACGTAACGCCAAGATTTTACAAACCCCGACCCGTACCATACGCAATGAAGAAGAAAGTTGAGTTGGAGTTGGAGCGACTCACTAAGCAAGGTATAATTGAACCAGTAAAGTTTGCGGAATGGGCCGCCCCAATTGTTCCTGTATTAAAGCCAGATGGTACTGTACGCATATGTGGTGATTACAAGTTAACAGTGAACCAAGTCTCGAAGCTGGAGCAGTATCCCTTGCCCAAGGTGGAGGATGTGTTTGAAAAGCTGTCGGGAGGTGAAAGGTTTAGTAAACTGGACCTCAGTCAGGCATATCAACAAGTAGTGCTGGAAGAAGGGTCAAAGGTGTATGTCACCCTTACCACACACAAAGGTTTGTTCCAAGTCAATCGTTTACCCTTTGGTGTTTCCTCGAGTCCAGCTATTTTTCAGAGAATAATGGAGGGACTGGTGGCAGGAATTCCGAAGGTGGCTGTGTATTTAGACGACATCCTGTTGACGGGTAGGAACATTCGAGAGCATCTGGAGACGCTGAACGAGGTGCTAAGACGACTGCGAGAGGCAGGTCTAAGGGTGAAGTGGAGTAAATGTGCTTTCATGGCAAAGGAAGCAGAGTTCCTAGGTTACAAGGTGGATGCATCGGGCCTACACCCCCTGCGGAACAAGGTGGAAGCCATTCAACAGGCACCAGCACCCACAAATGTTACAGAGCTGAAAGCCTACTTAGGCTTACTCAACTATTATAACAGGTTCCTGCCAAATCTGTCAACACTGTTAGCTCCTTTACATAAGCTATTAAGGAAGGAGGCTCATTGGTCGTGGCAAGAGGAACAGGACAGAGCGTTTGAACAGTCAAAGGAACTAATGCAGTCTTCAGAGGTTTTGGTGCACTACGATAGTCACAAGGACTTAATTTTGTCATGTGATGCCTCACCTTATGGGTTAGGGGCTGTGTTGGCACACCGGATGCCAGATGGACAAGAAAGACCCATTGGGTTCATGTCACGAACTTTGACACCAGCGGAGTCAAACTATTCCCAACTAGATAAAGAGGGTTTGGCTGTAATGTTTGGAATTAAACGGTTTCACAAATACCTCTATGGAAGGAGGTTTACTATTTGCACCGATCACAAGCCTTTGTTGTCACTGTTCAACGAGATGAAAGCAGTGCCGCAGATGGTTTCTCCCCGCATTCAGAGATGGGCTGTAACATTGAGAGCTTATGAATACGAGATTGTTTATAAGCCCGGGAAACACCATTGTAATGTGGACGCGCTAAGCCGTCTGCCGATACCAGGGCATCTCCAGGAGGAGGAAGCGGAGGACCGAGTTTTGATGATGGAGGACATCACGTTGGTGTTTGCCAGGGAACTGAGTGAATGGACACGCAAAGACCCGGTGCTAGCTAGAGTGTTTCAGTGGGTCCAGCAAGGCTGGCCAGTCCAACAAACGGATCCAGTTTTTCGGCCTTATGAGGTGAGGAAAACAGAGCTGAGTGTGCAAGCTGGATGCGTATTGTGGGGGGCACGAGTGATAATTCCGTCCCCAGGAAGACGGGCACTTTTACAGCAGTTGCACCAAGGTCATGTGGGCATCACACGAATGAAGGCCTTAGCCCAAAGTTATTTCTGGTGGCCCAAGTTGGACCACGATATTGAAGTCGCTGTGAATGAGTGTAAAACATGTCAACAACATCGCAACTTGCCTGTGGCGGCGCCACTACACCCATGGGAGTGGCCGAGTAGACCTTGGCAGAGACTTCATATAGATTATGCCGGGCCTTTTATGGGGGCCATGTTTTTGATAATCATGGATGCTCATTCTAAATGGATGGATGCCTATCCAGTCAAAACACCCACTTCCCTCGTTACCATTGAATGCTTGAGGAAGAGTTTCAGTAGCCAAGGACTACCAGAGACTATTGTATCAGATAATGCTTCATGTTTCATGAGTGAAGAGTTCAAGGGGTTTCTGAAAAAAAATGGCATCGTACACATCACATCAGCACCCTACCATGCAGCTTCAAATGGTTGTGCTGAAAGGGCTGTTCAGACTTTTAAAGCAATGATGAAAAAGTCCGGAGAAGGAAGTATGGCAGCAAAAGTGTCAAGGGTGTTATTCAACTACCGTATTACACCTCAGTCTACCACGGGTTTGTCACCTGCCGAGATGTTGCAAGGACGGAGATTAAGATCCACGTTGGATCTGGTGCATCCAAACGTCCGAGCTAAGGTAGAGGGGACCCAGTGGAGGCAAAAAAAATGTCATGATCGACGATGGAGAGAGAGAAGTTTTCTGGAGGGAGATGCAGTGATGACGCGAAATTTCAGTTATGGACCTAAATGGATTCCAGGGTTCATTGTCAAGAGTACAGGTCCATTATCGTACCAGGTGAGGTTGAATGGAGATTTCTTGGTGAGGAGACATGTAGACCAGATTCGGCGGAGCGAACAGAAGAAGGACTCCATGGAACTGCCAGCCCCGGAAATACCGTTAATTTCGGAACACGGGCTCGCAGTGGCAGGAGGATCGCCAATCGAGGGAGACTGCCAGGACTCGGAAGGAGAGGTTCCCGAGGATCCAACCGTTCCAGGGATGGACACACTGATACCTGAAGTGGTAACTGTGACACCGGAGTCACCTAAGGTGGTACCACTGCGCCATTCTAAGCGTGTGCTGGTTAAACCTAGTTACTTGAAGGACTATCAATGTTAAAAAAAGTGCATGTATAGATTACAAGAACAACATAGCTCGATTGTATGGTAACCAGTTACAAACTAGCCCGTTATTTAGAAGTAAGTGACTAAATGGATTGCTTTGGACTTGCTCCCTAGTTTTGCTTATGTAAGGGATTATGTCATAGCTTAAGAGGGGAGGAATGTAGTATTCGGGCTGGTAATGTTGTTGTTGTACTGTAGGGGCGCTGTGGGGACTGCAACATGTAATGTTGGTTCTGTATTCTCTGGTAACTTGTTGGTTCCGGTGTATGTATGACTTGCAGAAGTTGTGAGCATGTAGCATGGGTGCGCACCGGGAGGCTCTTAATAAAGAAAGGCCTTACAACTCCAGAAACCGTGTGGTCTCCTTATTTCCCAGGATATAACAGGTAGGTAGGTAAGGTAGGTAAGTAGTGTATGTTCCATACCATATTGAGCTTTTATGTGAACAAGGTTTAATGTTTAAGTATGACAGGATTACTTAAGATTCATGAAACATGTGTGGGTATATCCAAGTGAAAATCAAAGACAGGTTATATTATTTTTTGTCTTAAAATGCATAAACAGACTTTGTGGAAGAGTTTGAAACACATGCTATGACTCATCAAGATGCAACTATCTGAGAAACCAACTCATTGAGCAAAAATGGTTGAGAATTTGAACCAGTAGAAAATAAATAATTAAATGTAAGCATTTTTTGTAGGGTGCAAGCCTTCTTCACCCCCTATGTAAGAAGCAGGCTTTAAAGCACTAAAGTTTTATAAACCAACTCCACAGTCACAACAACATTAAGAAAAGGGGAATCTGAGAAAACAAATCACTCAACACATGCTAACAAACAGCACTGACACTGATTTGCTATGGAAACAAGGATCGAGAATTTCAACATTAGTGAGACCAACTTGAGCACATAGAACTTTACTGGCTTGCCCTTAAGTGGGTGTAGGGAAGCCAGTTCAAAAGTGACAAAGTCAACAATACTCTTCAGAATAAGAATTAGACAGACAAATCATTTACATCTTAAAAAGATGTATTATAATATAAATATGCATATTATGTTCTGTCTGCTAACCATAATAAAAAATTTTCAGAAAAAAAACTCTAATTGATTTAAACTATCAGTCATAACGTGAACATAATATAGAAATCTATATTGCCAGATATAGTTTACCAGACAAAGTGATATCTCATTATGGTTAGCATTTCACAGGTCAGGAATTTCCTGATTTTGCAAAGCAAAGACAGCATACGCATATTACCTTGAATTTATTACACGTATGGAATAACGGGCACGTCAGCAATATTGTCCAGGTAGTTAATGATGTCATAACTCCTCACATCGCCCACTTTAATTGCTGTAATCACCAAAGGGCTACTTGCTGATGTCTATAAAAATATGTAAGGAATTATATAATCTCCATGAATCTAAAAAGCCCAAGTTTAGTTGCTGCAACATAATCCACTTGCACCTCTCGTTGCTATAACTACATATACATGCTTTTACAGTGCAAAGCAGAAAATAGGGCAGAAGAAGAAAAACAATATTTAGTGCAGTGAAATTCTAAACTTGTTTTATGATTTCCATAAAACTAAAACCACATAGCAGTGGATTCCATCAAGACAGGATAACTAAAATGATTTGCTGGTTAATGCCAAACACTTAGACTAAAACTCCAACAATACTCCCTTGTCAAGGCAACTATTTTAGCACAATGGCAAGGATCATTACACATTATTGGCATTGTAAAATGTCAAAAATATGTTTTTTTCTCACTATTATCACTCTACAACAATGCTACTGAAATCTTAACCAACCTGCATGAAAACCACTGCAACAATGGCACGAAAATTACAGAACCAACTGATAGTGCCAACATCATGGCAGATAGGTTCACTGCTAACTTTACCCCCCTCTCACCCCCTAAAGGGCCCATATCTATACAGGAAGAATGCAGAAAACATTGCAATCACATCTCATCGTCATCATCATCTTCTTTCGGCTGTTCCCATTAGGGGTCGCCACAGCGGATCATCTGTTTCCATTTCTTCCTGTCCTCTGCATCTTGCTCTGTCACACCAACCACCTGCATGTCCTCTCTCCACCACATCATAAACCTTATCTTAGGCCTTCCTCTTTTCCTCTTACCTGGCAGCTCCATCCTTAGCATCCTTTTCCCAATATACCCAGCATCCCTCCTCAGCACATGTCCAAACCAATGTAATCTTGCCTCTCTAGCTTTGTCTCCAAACCTTTCAACCTGGGCTGACCCTCTAATATATTTATTCCTAATCCTGTCCACCCTCATCACACCCAGTGCAAATTGTAACATCTTTAACTCTGCCACATCCATCTCTAACTCCCGTCTTTTTGTCAGTGCCTCTGTCTCCAACCCATATAACATAGCTGGTCTCATTACCCTCTTGTAGACCTTCCCTTTCACTTTTACTGGTACTTGTCTGTCACAAATCACTCCTGACTCTCTTCACCACCCACTCCATCCTGCCTGTACTCTATTCTTCACCTCTCTTTCACACTCACCATTACTCTGAACTATTGATCCCAAGTATTTAAACTCATCCACCTTCACCACCCCTACTCCTTGCATCCTCACCATTCTTCTATCCTCCCTCTCATTCACACACATATATTCTGTCTTAGTCCTGCTGACCTTCATTCCACTTCTCTCAAGAGCATATTTCCATCTCTCCAGGGTCTCCTCCACCTATTCCCTACTCTCACTACAGATCACAATGTCATCTGCAAACATCATAGTCCACGGGGACTCCTGCCTGATCTCATCTGTCAACCTGTCCATCACCATTGCAAATAAGAAAGGGGTCAGAGCTAATCCTTGATGTAATACCACCTCCACCTTAAATGCATCTGTCACTCCCACCGCAGACCTCACTTCTGCCACACTACCCTCATACATATCCTGTACCACTATTACATACTTCTCTGACACTCCCGACTTCCTCATACAATACCACCACTCCTCTCTAGGCACCCTGTCATATGCTTTCTCTAAGTCTACAAAAACACAATGCAACTCCTTCTGTCCTTCTCTGTACTTCTCCACCAACACTCTCAGAGCAAGCATCGCATCTGTAGTGCTTTTTCCCCGCATGATGACTAATCATCACGTCCCTTCTTAACCTAGCTTCCACTACTTTTTCCCATAACTTCATGCTGTGACTGATCAATTTAATCCCTCTGTAGTTACTACAGCTCTGCACATCACCCTTATTCTTAAAAATCGGTATCAAAACACTTTTTCTCCATTCCTCAGGCATCCTCTCACTTTCCAAGATTTCATTAAACAATCTGGGTAAAAACTCCACTGCCATTTCACCTAATCACCTCCATGCTTCCACAGATATGTCATCTGGACCAACAGCCTTTCCATTCTTCATCCTTTTCATAGCTATCCTTACTTCCTCCTTGCTAATCTATTGTACTTCATGATTTACTATCTCCACATCATCCAACCTTCTCTCCCTCTCATTCTCTTAATTTATTAATCCCTCAAAGTACTCTTTCCATCTCCTCAACACACTCTCCTCGCTTGTGAGTATGTTTCCCACATTATCCTTTATCACCTTTACCTGCTGCATATCTTTCCTAACTCGGTCCCTCTGTCTAACCAATCAGTACAGGTCCTTTTCTCCCTCCTTAGTGTCCAATCTGTCATACAACTCTTCATATGCCTTATCCTTAGCCTTCGCCACCTCTCTCTTTGCCATGCACCTCATCTCCTTATACTCTTGTCTACTTTCTTCATCTCTCTGACAATCCCACTTCTTCTTTGACAACCTCTTTCTCTGTATACTCTCCTGTACTTCCTCATTCCACCACCATGTCTCATTGTTGTCCTTCCTCTGTCCAAATGTCATATCAAGCACCTTTCTCGCTCTGTCTCCCTTATTAGCTCTGCTGTAGTTACCCAGCTATTTGGTAACTCTTCACTGCCACCCAGTTACTGTCTTAACTCATCCCTGAACTTCACCTCACAATTACTCTTTTTCAATTTCCACCATTTGATCCTTGGTGCTGCCCTCACACACCTCCTTCTCTTCTCAATCACCAACGTCATCCTACAAACCACCATTCTATGCTGCCTAACTACCCTTTCCCTGGTCACCACTTTACAGTCTCCAATCTCCTTCAAACTGCCCCTCCTACATAAGATATAATCCACCTGTGTGCATCTTCCTCCACTCTTGTATGTCACCCTATGCTCCTCCCTCTTGTTAAAATACATATTGACCATAGCCATGTCCATCCTTTTCACAAAATCCACTACCATCTGACCTTCTGCATTCCTTTGTTTAACACCATACCTACCCATTACTTCCTCATCCCCTCTGTCCCCTTCACCAACATGCCCATTGAAATCTGCTCCAATCACCACTTTCTCACCCTTGGGTAGAGTAATCACCACTTCATCCAACTCACTCCAAAATTTTTCTTTCTCATCCATCGCACACCCAACTTGTGGAGCATATGCACTAACAACTTTCATCATTACACCATCAATTTCCAGCTTCATAAACATCACTCTATCTGACACTCTTTTCACCTCCAAAACATTCTTAGCATACTATTCCTTCAGGATAACTCCTACGTCATTTCTCCTCCCATCCACACCATGATAAAACAATTTGAACCCACCTCCGATACACCGAGCCTTACTCCCCTTCCATCTGGTCTCTTCCACACACAATATACCAACCTTCCTTCTGTCCATCATATCAGCTAACTCTCTCCCTATACCAGTCATACTGCCAACATTTAAAGTTCCGACCCTCACTACCACAGTCCTAGCCTTTTTCCTCTCTTCCTGCCTTCGGCCATGCCTTCTGCCTCTTCTCCTCTTTCGGCCAATGGTAGCCCAATTTCCACCAGCACCCTGTTGGCTAATCATACTGGTGGTGGTTGTTGTTAACTCAGGCCTCGACCGATCCGGTATGTAAATATTTACTGGTGTCCGCATGAATAGTTTGGCGAAGTTTTACGCCGGATGCCCTTCCTGACGCAACCCTCCCCACAATCACATCTATGCAGGTAAAAGCTGCACTCTCTAAAACCAAAAATACCGCATCCATGGGAATGGACAACATCCCAGGCTGCGTTTTACATGAACTTCAGAATGAACTGGCTCCCCACCTAAGCACCATGTTCAAACATAGTCACACGTCAGGCTTTGTGCCCACTGAATGGCAGACAGCAACACTTATCCCACTGCACAAATGGGGAGCCACCACTGATCCTGGGAACTATCGCCCTATTAGCGTGACAAGCCTGGTCTGCAAGGCCATGGAATGTATCATCATGGAACTCATAAACCTCCATGCTCTGGATCCCACCCAGTTTGGGTTTGTGAAAGGCAGATAATACCTTCTGAACCTGATCGACTTCTTTGAAGCAGTCAGCAAAGCCATAGACAAGGATAAGGTGGTTCACATTGCCTATCTTGACCTTGCCAAGGCTTTCAACACCATCCGCCATTCTGGAATTATAGCTAAACTCATTAAACTAGGTATAAATCCCTACATCACAAAATGGGTTGCCAACTGGCTCACTGACAGAACCCACACTGTAAAAGTTGCAGACTCCAAATCTGACTTCAAACCATTGACAAGTGGAGTACCACAGGGTTCAGTCCTAGGACCTTTCCTGTTTGATATCTACTTCTCTGAAGTACAGGCTAACACAGAAGGTATTTGGCTAATGAAGTTCACAGATGACTGCAAACTATGAGCCATAGTTGAGTCTCCAAAGGATGTGGACATCCTACAGAAGGGCCTCACTGAGACAAATGCCTGGTGTCAGAGGCATGGCCTCAAGCTCAATGCCAAAAAGTGCATTGTCATCCCCTTTGGTAAAATCTCTGTACCCATGAGCTACCACATAAACCCCAGTCTACTTAATGCCGAATGTGTGATAAGAGACCTTGGGACCCAGGTGGACAGTAGTCTCTCCTTTGATAATCACATCGCCACAGTAGTCAGGAAATCCTTCTATGTGGCACACCTCAACACAAAAGGGTTCTCATCCAGGAAAAAAGAGGTCATTGTTCCCCTCTACTCGGCACTCATTAAACCCATTATAGAGTACAACACCCCTTTTGGAATGTACCTCACAAGAAATCTGCAGCAGCTGGAAAGGCCACATAAGTACTTCACAGGGAGGATTACTGGCCTCAGACAGATGCCCTACACTGACCGTCTCAAAAAACTCCAGCTTTACTCTTTAGCACATCAACTACTCAAGGAGATCTCTGCCTAACATATAAAGCTATGTTAAACCCAGAGCTGTTGGACATGCTACACCTAAAGAAATCCCAATCCTTCCGAGCTACATGCTCAAGGGACCTAAACCTTGTCACTGCAATAAACAGGACATGCTGGAGGGATAGATTCCTGTCCCAGAGAATTCCTATACTCTGTAACAAGCTACCCATCTATGTCAAGCAAAGTTCCTCATTAGCACTCTTCAGGAAATAGGAAATGCACCCCCAGGGATCACTTCTGTGGCTCTGATCAACAGGGGCACAGGAAATTAACTTTCTTGGGTGGCATAAGCCAGGGAACCTTGTTGGCTAGGTTTACTTAGGCCCTTGGGCCGATAGCCTAGTACCTACCTATGAACCTATGAACTAGTAACTGGCTAGGTTGTCCCTAGAAATGTTCAGTAGAGGTGATCTACATTAATTTACTGCTGTTAGGCTGTTGGGTCTAATTCATCTGGCCTTTTGGGCCATAACTAAATTGCAGTACAGTGGGGCATTCTGCATGTCACCTTGGAATAGCCAAGAGGCTCCTGGATACAAGGAGAATGACACTAATCTGTTTGAATAGGTGAAGGATTTTAAGTCATTTAATATTCTTTGTTAGAAATGTTTGGAGCCTTTCCAGTTTTGTATGTAACAAATATTTATTGTTGCATTCATTGATGGGTCTAATAAGGGAAGAGAGTAGTGGTACGATGATTTCCTTGTGTTCAAAACATATTCCCTTGGAAATTACCTAGCAGTGATAGAAAGATATTTTTAAGTATTGTTTAAACGTGATGCTCAAATGAGGGAGAGTTGTTCACATAATCACCCAGGACTCTTATGACCATGTCGGTCTGAAGATAAGTACTATTTATAGCTTGTGTGTTTGGAGCAGCATTTGTGCTTAATGTTATTGTGCTGCTCATTTTCCTTACAAAATTACATTATTTAACATGACTATTTTAGTGCATTTGTTGTTATTTACGAAAGTAATACTTGGTAAGTGACTCAATCTGCTTTTTTCTAATTTGAGAGTTAAAAAGTATTCTCATCCATAACCCATAATGCTAAACTAGCCTCGGTTTTTCCAAGTCATTTGCATCATACAAACTCTCATTGATATCCATTATATACAAAACCACAAATCATTCCTGTATTGCATAAATTCCCTTCTATTTATAACCAGACTGTAAACGCAAAAAGTCTGGCCAAAATGTTGTATTTTTTTTCATTTTCAGACTTCATCATTAGTTTGTTTAAAGCTTTTTTTCAGGTCTCAAAATAAAAAAAAAAAAAACAATCTTGTCAGAGATGGATTCCTTCTTATATGTATTAGAGTGTTTTCCTCTTCAACTGCCATTAAAAAGCTTTGACATATTTTAAAATTTTGTATCAAGTTGGATTCACATGGAATATGTCAGCTTTCTTTGCCATTTCTGCAGACGTTCTACAGGTCTGCAAAAACCTCCATGCAGACTATCATAAAAGTATGTTAGTAATCTGCAGACTGATCCCAGAAGGGTTCAAAGCTAAAAAAAATACAATGTTAATTATCAGTAGCGGCCTTAGGTCAACTGGTGCCCTAAGCAAAAGGACTCCATGGTGACCCCACCACACCACCCGGTGCCCCCATCCTGGTCTACCTACACCAAATAAATTCTGGAAAAGCGCCCCTACTAGAGTGGCACCCTAGGCGACCACCTAGTTGGCCATGCCTAAGGCTGGCTATGGGCAATTTGCTATAATCTGCAGTTGCTGGACTGGTTTAGTTCAGTAATCTGATGACCTTATGAGTCACAGCTGAATTACTTTTTCTGAAAATGAATTTCTGCCAATAATACTGCAATATAGTATTGGTTCTAGGCGATGGTCACTGTTGATGTGATACCCTGATCCCACGTACAAAATGGGTAAAAGAGGGCTGATGCTGAATATAGTGCTTAAAGTGATCAGAAGTTATGTACCATGATGGCTCGAGTAGATTGAAAAAATAAAAAAAAATACAACTTATCAGACCAGCTGGGTTTTGTATTGTCAATATAAGATTTCATCATATCAGTGCACATCTGAACTGGCTCTGATGAAGTCCAGTGCCATTGTACTGACAAAGGTAACATACTAATGGAATAAAAGTTATTTTTTCATTATTTTTTCATAGTTAGTCCCTGAATTTGTATTTGAATTAAATACTTGACTTTACTGAAACATGAACCTGTCAAAGTAATTGTTAGCTGAACAACAGATCTCGTGGAATTCACTCTTACCTTCAGACATTTTGGTGAAAATCACTGTTTCATGGATTTAATCAACATGCAGAGGTTGTAGCTCCTTACACCACAGTTTTGACACTGCTTGTGAACCAGACACTATTCTCTTATGTACAGCTATGTGTCATGTTGATTTTTAGAGTAAAAAAAAAAAAAAAAAAAACTAGAGAGAGTTTCCAAAGTATGCAAATTTCAGGAAATGTAATGTCTTACATGTAACTTTTGGGCAACATGGGATGGTATTGAAATACTGTCAAAGTTCTGTGCAGGTGGTGACATTTTGCAATACTTAGATTGCTATACTTAGATTTTTTTTTTTTTTTTTGCCAACAGAGGCCATAATAAATAATTAAATTTGATTTTTATTGATGTTAGGAAGGGCTGTATGGGTACACACTATCTGACTAATCAGTTTTTTCTGTCCTCTTTTGAATATCAGCTCTCCTCCTTGTTCACTCTATTGGCCCATATATTCTCCTTCAAACACTGGAGGGTTTGATCAGACTATCCATGTGTGAGACTTTAATACTGTTCACAGTCACAGATTATAAAGGTCGTACTGTGTAAAAATCAACACTATTATTATTACTCACGCCAAAATTTAATGCAAAGCTTTCGGGTTAACCACCCTTCATCAGTACATTAATACTGTTGACAGATAAGATTTTCTTTATAAGGACCTAACCCCTTAAGATTCTCCTTTCTGGCTGTATGTGTGGGCATCTGTAGAACACTGTGAGATGAACCTTCTAACCTCTGTAGAGATGTGCCTATTGAGGGTGGTGGATCAGACCATCTTAGGGTATGGGACACTGTGAGGCTATGTCTTGCCTATATGACGATGCATTACTTCCCTGTGGTTCCATGCTCATGGCAGCCTGGTATGCAGTACTATGATTTTCAATATTGCCAGCAATGGCATGGCAGCATGTTTCCCATGCCACAGAGGTGAGTGAGCCAAGGCCTTTGAGTCTGCCCCTTTCCTCCTCAGCTTCTCCAGTGCTGGAGCTACTACTAGAACCATAGCTGCCTGAGCCATAATCATGGCTTGATTCCAAAGTGCCATGAAGCCAACTGCACTGGCTGATTATTATGTCCAAAGATGACATGGCTGGGCACAAGTAAAGGATGAGTTTACTAAATAGCAATAGATATATAAGCATTACTTATAATATGGATGTTGGTTAAATTTAAAAAAAAAATAACATTTGAGGGAAACTTGGCAGGTGCTGCAGGGAGACCTTAAGATTTTAAAAACAGTCATTCCTGTGGCTATCTTTTTTCAATATAAAAGGACAATTTTAAAAAGATCAATTTAAAATGAATTATTGCATTTCCATTAATAAAAAGATCAGTTATCCCTCTACATGCTGGAAAAAAGTATCTCACAATGCACTTCAAAGGTATTGACATGTGACCTTCTTTTATGAAAGTTGTATTTGAACACATCAAAGTAGATGCCAAGGGGGTGATCATAGCTCTCAACTATTCAGATTTTTGCAGAATGTCCAAATTTTTGCCTCATATTTTAGGTCTGTTCCTCATAAAACATTTAGTTTTCTAGCAAATCAGTGAGGACTGAATTCATTAAATGATGGCAGCCATTTGAGTTTCAGTCTTCATATCTTTCATAAAATACACAGTAACACAAAACTTTTTATTTTAGCAACTTTCTAAGATCATACAAGCAATATTTAAAATTTATCCCTGGTTTTGGGCCTTTGTCTCCTCATTAATTTTGGCTTTGTTCACATTTCTTGTACTACAAAGTTGAGAGGTATGGGGGTGATATGTACAGTACCTTGCAGAGAAGAGTATTGTTTTAGCACTTACCTTCAGGGGGAAATAAATCTTTAGGCATTAATGATAACATTAATGATAACAATGACATTAAAATGGTTGAAAATCAGACCATCAAGTTAAATATGAAATCATATTTCTGTAAAGTTTAGTAGTTTTATTCAAGTCCTGTGATTAATGTGTTAAGGCCATGTATTTCAGGTATTATCATTTGAATATATTGGTTGAAGATATTGTCAATGCCTGATGAAGTCCAGAAAACTGGAAGGGACAAAGTTGTCAACCCTGAGTCAATTCATTTTGATTAAGTAATTTGGTGTAATTAGTTTGACTTCATTTTATTATTGCTTACATCTGAAAAGAATCTGAGTATGTTACAAATCATGTGCCTATAAATACATCAATAGAGTAACATTATGTAAGTTGCAGTAAGCACCATGTTGACTGATTCTACTGTTTAACCGAGATTCTGAAAGAAAATATATTTCTAGATCTCTGCTAGATTGTGTTTAAGTAGTAGATATATTTGTAGACTGGCTAGCATACAGTTGTCGCTTGGATTTTAGTTTATCTAGCTGCCACTTTGTGACAGTTGTTTTCAGACTGCCTTTGCGCCATCTTAGAAATACTAGTCAGATTAGTTACCTTATTCCTTCACAGGTTCTAATTAGTTTCTCAAGCCTTACTGCCATTACATTTGGATTCATTTGAATTATTTCAGTGTTATTTATCAGTGGATTCATTGGTGTAACCATGGCTGTTTGCAAATGATGCAAAACATAGATATGTAAATACATAATGGTATTTTGCACTGTGTACATGCAGAACCATTTTTTAATATCAAATGCACCGATTCCCACTTATTGTACCCAGAATGGGATTATATCACTTCAGCTAAGGAGTTGTTGGTATATCTCCAGCCATCTCTAATGCTCTACTCATCCTGTTGGGAGTAGGTGCCTGAGAGGAGAAAGCTTGTGCAGTGCTGTGGAGTTTGGTTCTAAGGATAATGAGAGCTGGTGTGGCTTGTGAGTAGTGTCTCAGGTTGTATGAGGAGGTTTTTTACATAAAGTCTAGCTGCAAGAGGAGTAAATGTGCGGAGCTGGAGTAGTAGAGTTGGGCCCTAAAAGTTGGTCAGGTCTTTGTTTTATGGGTAGCCATTTGGCTTTTTCCAGGATGATACAGTGATGCTCAGAAAGAGGTGAGATTATTTTGAATTGGCAAATGCAGTGTGGAGTGTGGCAATGTTTTTCTTGGAGGCAAAAGCAAAAATTGGAAGCCCATATTCATGTTCAGAAAGAAGATCTCCTTTGCCAGTGGCTGCTCTGGCTTTTGAGGATAGAAAACAGGAGATCTTTTTGGCACAGAAGATGAGGGAGTTTATTTTGGCTCTCACATCACATATGTGGAAGTGGAGGTTTAGTGACTGATCAAACCCATGGAATAGCTGTAGAGGTCAAATGTAGTTAAAGAGTTAGGTGCTTGGTGATGTTCTTGTGGAGTTCCAAAAACAATATTTTTGTTCTTGGTGGGGTTGAGAGGTAGTTTATGGTTTATGAACTATTGGTGGAACTCATGTAAGTCTGAATGGAGGTGGCATTGAATGCTGGTGTGACAGTGACCTGGTCGGTAAATGACCATGTCATCAGTGTAGAGGATAAGTGGGAGATGATGGAGGTCGCAAGGATGTTTTTTTTAATGAATATGGAAAACGGAAGAGGGCAGAAGGGATCCTTGTGATATACCTCTAGTAATAAGTGCAAATTCTGATTGGAACAGTCCCATTTTAACTCTGATGTGTCTGCCCATGAGTTAATGTTTAAACCAATGAATTGCATCTTGGCTGATATCAATTTCAGTTACTTTTTTTGGAGAAGATAGTGGTCAATAAAGTCAAATGCCTTTGTCAGATCTATAAATAAGGCACTGGTAAGGAGGCCACTATCAGAGTTTAGCAGGATATCATCAGTTAGGGGATAGAAGTGCTGTCATAGTACCTTGTCCAGCTCAGAATGACATGTTGTTTGGAGGAGAGCAGGTTCTGTTAATGCTGGATACAGAGGGAGAGTTCAATGCAAACAATCTTTTCAAGCAGTTTGCCTAGAATTGGGAGGATGGATATTGAATAGAAGTGAGAGATATATTTTGGGATGCTTTGCTATTGGTGGTGGTGGTTAATTAGACCAATTCTTCAAATCTGTTGCATCATGTTTTATTTGAGACATAGATAACATGTGGGTGAGGGGAAGATAGCGACACATTCTGCAGTGATATATGAACTAGAGCATTATGTTGTTAGATCCAGGAGGGGTGTCAGTGAAAATATTTTTAAGTAGAATTGAGACTTCTTTGGCATGTACACAGTTTATTTATTTATTTATATTTGTTTACTGGGAAAGTCTGACTGCGCCAGAAGCCAATTTTCAGCCGAAGCCCAGGGAGAAAAACTCCACAAAAATATAAGCAAAATACAATAATTAGTACAATAGTATACATATAGTAAGATGCAGAATTCACATCATCTAGTTAGTCTATACAAATAAATATTCAATACCATTTTCTAGTAGATACAGAAAAGAAAAACACAAGCATTTCAGTAAAGATCACTGTGAGGAAAAATAAAATTAGTACTGTGTCCGTATTAAATAATAGTTATGAACAAATGAGATTTCCTCTCTCTCTCTGTCTATATATATATATATATATATATATATATATATGTCTTTTTTTTTGAGTGGTAACAATACTGAGGAGAGGGAGAAAATGAGGAAAGAAGTGGACACTGTGTTGAGAGAGTTATAGCTATCTTCTCAGTCTCAGTTGAAGTGGAAGAGGGGATGAATGGTGATGGGGTGGGCAATTGATTGGTGTCTGTAGACAGGGTATCATGAAAAGGTTTTCTTCCTGTAAGTAGTTAACCTCTTTCCAAAAGTGTTTGGGGGAGTGCAAGAGGATAATTTGTTTCCTTGTAGAGATTTCCTTTTATGCCTTCTGATTGGCTTCTTGAATAGTTTACAGAAGACTATAAAGGAGGTGTGGTTGTTAGTTGTGTGGGTCTCTTTCCATTTTTGTCATGCTTCATCCTTTCAGTTAAAAGATGTTTTTCAGACTTCTCCTGTGGCATGTGCATGCAATACATTACTCTCTAGATTATGTAACTAAATTGGTAGGAGGTTTGATACTCAACATGGGACATTTATCTGTGTGTGTGTGTGTGTGTGTGTGTGTGTGTGTGTGTGTGTGTGTGTGTGTGTGTGTGTGTGTGTGTGTGTGTGTGTGTGTGTGTGTGTGTGTGTGTGTGTGTGTGTGTGTGTCTGCAATGCCTGGTGCTGTATCCACTTCCCCTGAAGAGACTGTAATTAAATGTACACACAGCTCCCTTAATTTAAGGGTTGGGGTATGTATAATGGTTAAGATGTTTACCTCACAAACATAAAGTACTGGGTTTGATTCTCACCTTTGAAGAAGAGATTTGGTAGGCCTAAAATGGCTCAGATGAACAGCTAGCCTAATGCTTACCTATGAAGTTCAGGGGTAGCCATTCAGTCATAATGAGGGAATATAATAAGAACAGTCAAGGATGGCAGGTGTTATTGGGCTGCCCTGTTTCAAACCCCACCATATTTGTGTTAAAACAATGATATTAAATTAAGCTATTTTTTTTTTAATTTTCTAGGCATAACTTTCACAGTTCAAGCAGACTATTGAATCCCATATACTGTCTGTAAAGCTGAATGAGCATATTTGTTGTGGGAGAAGGAAAGAAAAGAGGATATATAGTGGTTTCTGGGCTGTCTATTGAAACAAAACAGTAAGCATTATTGAATAAAATAGTAAGCATTCTATTTATCAGCATTATGCAGTTTTTCAGTGTTGGAAAGTGTGTGCTCTCTTGCAATATAAAGGGAGGTAGAATATAAGCATGTCACTTCCTACAGCTAGTTGAATATCAGACTATATCATATCTGCTACTTTGATGCTTTTAAATATGTGAACCTCTTTAATCTAAGTAATTTTTACTGCATGCTATTAAAGGAAAGGACTTGCAAAATGTGTTTTTTGGTGGCAGCACTATTGCATAGAGAAGTCATTTGTAAATGCAACTCTTCACATGACATCCTCCAATCAAAATCCTGTTACCCCAAATCAAATCCATCCACACACTCTTCACATAGCTAGCTTAATTCAATCCTCCTTTCTCCCTAACTACCCTCCTACCTTACTTTTGTCTTTCACCCCACATTACCCCCCAATTTTCCTTTCTCTCTGCTTTCTGGAGTTAAGATTATGCTATAAAAGTGAAGAACAATAAATGTGGGGTGTGTATATATCAATTATATGTGCAATGTTAATGCCACTACTTGTTTTTCTCAAGTCACTTATCTTCCGAAGATACATCCTGCTGTAAAACATTACTTTGTTTGTTCCTCTCTTAGATTTGCATCTCAGATCTGAACTTTTATCTTAGCACTTGCATTGCTTCTCACATTTTCTTACTTTTTGCAGACTGAGTTTGAATACTGTTCATCCAGATCAGGATTCTAGCCAAATTAACAAAGACTAACTAAATAAAACATAAATCAGTATTGTTATGGCATAAATCAATATTTTTTCAGTGACTTAGCCTTCATTGTAGCATGGCAAAATTAAAAGGATGATATCCATTACATAAATGTAACAGTAAATAAGGAAGCATTGTAGAATAACCATAATCTAACTTAGGCAACAATACAGATTTGTAGCCATGTTTGCTGAATAGAGAAATGGAGCCCCAACTATGTCCAGGTGGGCCACTTATGATAACTACTTACTATGCACACACTTTTATGAGCAGGTTAGTTTTTTTACTAGCTGACATCTACAAATACAATCGGACAAATTCAAAACAAGTTTATTGAGAACCACAATAATAATTTCTCCAGGGACCTGCAGATTTGAGGGTTAGATGAATACCTACAGTATACAGAGAGATTGACAGAAACTGTCAATAAGAATTCAAGGTGTCTTCTAAACTACACCCATTGATTATCTGGAAGTCAGATTAATCAAACAATTCAGAGGCTAGTCAAACAATCTTACGAATGCACTATGCATACCATTTGTATACAGCTTGTTTCCTTTGCTCTGCATTATTTTCTATTTTAAATACTGCATAACCATTTGTTTGTTCATTCATTCAGTTTTTCTTATACGTGTTTTATCTTAATGACAGTTGTTGGGAGCTAAGTCTGTCTAAATAAATAATGGGCATAAGGCACAGGACCAATTCAAGTTGAGGTGCTAGTCCATCTTATGGTGTACACACACGCACACACATACACAGATACACACACACACACACACACACACACACACACACACACACACACACACACACACACACGCACACATGCGCGCATATCATGTGCTCAGGTATGGAAAACATTCAGACTTTGCACTGGCAACACCAAAGCCAGGAGCCAAACAAGAGAATGAAGCTCTGCTAAACAATGCCAGTTATGTTATCCTTCAAACTCCACTTGTAGTTCCTGCACAAGTGCCCTTAAAGAAACATCAGTCAACTAAGTTAAACAGCACTGAATGGGACACCCATTGTTGTAGGGGAAACTTCATGTTCTGTACCATAATGTGCATCCTCATCTTCTTCACTAATTGCAGTCCTTTCAAAGCTAGATACCTCAATATACTGGAAATTGGCATTATGTGCTTATCCATTACTGTCTACTACATGCACACAATTCTAAGTCACAGGCAAGTGGCTGAACAGTAAAGTGTCTCTATTGCATTCTCAAAACTTTGGAGTACTTTTCAGTTTGAAAATAAGAAACATAAGAGAGACAGATGCAATACTTACTAATCTGGGATTTTGCTTCTCATCTTGAGCAAAATGCAATTGCTTTTCTTAGAATCTTACAGCTACTTGAAGTCTTTTTTCATGTAAAGCACCTTATTAAATAGACTGCCTTTAATTTAGTCAGCGCACTTGATTTGATTTCTATACAGTGCCCATCACCATTTATTAATGCACCTCTAACCTTGCATTTATTTGGGAAATGAACAACGTATTGCCTTCTCATTATCTACCCTCAACGATCTGTTTCTCTTACAGAGTGCTGGATGCAATGCATAGAGCTTGCCCGTGGCCCATACCTTCTGGACTCTATTCGATCTGTGAAGTTTATATTCTGATTTATTGCCTATTTTTTTAAGTGGAGGTTTTCAGCTGTTTGCAATATTTTCTTTAATAACAACCACTATTTCCATTTTCCATTGAATTCATAAGTAAGCATGTAGCTATTTAGATTTCATGCAACACAACTAATCATTTCATTTATACTTTTAGATATTGTACAGCATTTGGTAAAGCGTAACTAATCTTTAGGTAAATGCCTAGGATTTATGGTAATCCATTTGCTGAAAATGATTATGTGTGATGTGTTTGTAAATTCAATTAACATTGCAATTTAAAGTTTTCATTTAAATAAAATAAAGGATTCTGGCCTTGTATGCAGCTTTCTTTCTAATATAGCAAGTACATTTTAATCAGAAATGCATTGCATTTAAGGCTATCACAAACATTTAGAATGTGTAGTCATTTCTATCTCTACTTTCTTTTCATATCTGGGCTCAGGTATTACCCAAATTATTCCTTCCATCTCCCATATTTTTATGACCAATGAGGTCATCATTTCTCCAAAAGTACTGAGGTACTGAGGACAGTCATCAGTGTTTTATTCCTAGTAGCCAGATGGTTTTACATGATCTCCTTAAGGCCTCACATTAGTCATTCTCCGTGGCATTTCCATATTCTGCCCATATATATGTTTCATTTTAACCACTGTCACATCTGCTGCCTTTCTGGTCTGTAAGTATTTTGAGATCAGATTTGAAGAGTGTTCTTTCAGCACTATATAGAAGGATTGTATCTTTAAATGACACCTTTTTTTCACTACCTTGATAAGTACAAGCACAATCTGCAGTTCTATGTCTCTGTCTCAAATACTGATGTGTTCAGAAGGGTCTACTTAGACTCTGTCTACTTTACTACATGGAACAAGCACTGTTACAGAGGTTCTCAATCATCCCACATAGGAAACATTACCACCATTCACCAAAAAGGTCAATGTACATTTAATGTTGCAAAGTCAGTCCAGCCTCTGACCCATGTCTGATTCAACTCACAACTAAGTGGTGACCTTTGAAAGCTCAGTAACCTTTTCTAAATCATGCATCCAAAATATAAGGCCTCATGCATGATGAAATGATGGAACTGTTAAATCACTGACCTCTGGTCTAAAATGCTGTGGCAGCAAGTCCACAAATCAGAAGCCTTATAGTGCACATTGTGCACAATCCATGACTGGCACAACAATCATATAGTACACACTGTGCACAATCCATGAATGGCACAGCAAACTTATAGTACACATTGTGCACAATCCATGAATGGCACAGCAGACTTATGGTACACATTGTGCACAGTCCACATCTGACACAGCAGCCTTATAGTACACATTTTGCAAAGTCCATGACCGGCATAGCTGCCTTGGAGTACACATTATGCACAATTCGTGAACAGCACAGGAGCCTTATAGTACACATTGTCCAAAGTCCATGACTGGCACAGCTACCTTGGAGTACACATTGTGCACAATCTATTACCAACACATCAGCATTAGAGTAGACAGTGTGCACAATCTATGACTAGGCCAGCAGCCTTATAGTACACATCATGTACAATGCGGGACCAGCACAGCAGCCTTATAGTACACATTGTGCATAGTCCATGACCAGCACAGCTGCCTTGGAGTACACATTGTGCACATTCCATGACTAACACAGCAGCATTAGAGTACATATTGTGCACAATCCATGACTAGCCCAGCAGCCTTATAGTACACATTGTGCATAACGCGGGACCAGCACAGCAGTCTTATAGCACACATTATGCACAATCCAGGACCAGCACAGCATCCTTATAGTACACACTGTGCGCAATCCATGACCAGCACAGCAGTCTTATAGTACACATTGTGCACAATCCATGACAGTCACAGAAACCTTATAGTACAGAGTGTGCACAATCCGTGACCACCACAGCAGCCTTACAGTACACATTGTGCACAATCCAGGACCAGCACAGCAGTCTTATAGTACACATTGTGCACAATCCATGACAATCACAGAAACCTTATAGTACAGAGTGTGCACAATCCGTGACCACCACAGCAGCCTTATAGTATACATTGTGCACAATCCAGGACCAGCACATCAGCCTTACAGCACACATTATGCACAATCTGTGACCACCACAGCAGCTTTATAGTACACATTGTGCACAATCCATGACCAGCACAGCAGCCTTATTGTACACATTGTGCACAATCCATAACAGTCACAGAAGCCTTATAGTACACATTGTGCACAATCCATGAAAGTCACAGAAGCCTTATAGTGCACAGTGTGCACAATCTGTGACCACCACAGTAGCCTTACAGTACACATTGTGCAAGGTCCATGACTAGAACAGCTGCCTTGGAGTGCACATTGTGCACAATCCGGGACCAGCACAGCAGCCTTATAGCACACATTGTGCACAGTCTGGGATCAGCACAGCAGTCTTATAGTACACATTGTGCACAATCCAGGATCAGAACAGCAGCCTTATAACACACATTGTGCACAATCTGGGACCACCACAGCAGCCTTATAGTACACATTGTGCACGATCCACGACCAGCACAGGAGCCTAATTGTATACATTGTGCACAATCCATGACCGACACAGCAGCCTTATAGCACACATTGTGCACAATGTGAGATCAGCACAGCATCCTTACAGTACACATTGTGCACAATTGAGGAAAGTCACAGAAGCCTTATAGTACACAGTGTGCACAATCTGTGACCACCACAGCAGCCTTATAGCACACATTGTGTACAATCTTGGACCACCACAGCAGCCTTATAGCACACATTGTGCACAATCCACGACAAGCACAACAGCCTAATAGTATACATTGTGCAAAATCCATGACTAGTCCAGCAGCCTTATAGTACACATTGTGCATAATGCGGGACCAGCAGAGCAGCCTTGTAGCACACATTGTGTACAGTCCGGGACCAGCATAGCAGCCTAATGGTATACATTGTGCACAATCCATAACCAGCACAGCAGCCTTATAGCACACATTGCGCACAATCTGGGATCAGCACAGCATCCTTATAGTACACATTGTGCACAATCAAAGACAGTCACAGAAGTGTTATAGTACACAGTGTGCACAATCTGGGACCACCACTGCAGCCTTATGACCAGCTCAGCAGCCTAATAGTATACATTGTGCACAATTCATGACCGGCACAGCAGTCTTATAGTACACACTGTGCACAGTCTATGACAGTTACAGAAGACTTGTAGTATGCATTGTGCACAATCCATTACAGTCACAGAAGCCTTATAGTACAAAATGTGCACAATCCGTGACCACCACAGCTGCCTTACAGTACACAATGTACAAGGTCTATGACCAGAACAGCTGCCTTGGAGTACACATTGTGCACAATCCAGGACTAGCACAACAGCCTTATAGTACACACTGTGCACAATCCATGACCAGCATAGCTGCCTTGGAGTACACATTGTGTATAATCCATGACCGGCACAGCAGCCTTATACTACACACTCTGTAGAGTCCATGACTGGTACAGCAGTTGTATAGTATGCATTGTGCACAATCTGTGACTGGCACAGCAGCCTTATAGTACACATTGTGCATAATCAATGACTGACACAAAAGTTAAAGAGAAATTCACTATGGAAAGCCCAGTCAGGCAAAATTTTTCCCATAACTACACCACTTGGGGTATCTACATCCTTCCACAAATAAGTGCTTGAGTCTGTTAAAAGTACTATAGACTCAGTAGATTGCAGTCTGAGATGCACCACCCCAAAAATCTCCAAAAATGCCAAACACCCTGAGTAGGTGTTAGATTCATATACTCATACAGCACGGTGTTTTTTTCAGCAACTCAGTCCTACTGAGGTGACCTTCTCCTGAACTAGCAAACTCTTAAGCTGTTTAGTACCCATCCAGATGTTTGTTACTATTTAATTACCTACTACAGGCCTCCTATGAGAGGCAATTCCAGAGGAAAGATAATGCAAACCTAATCGACAATTTTGTTTTCAGAGCTAATGCTGCATGCAAAAGCAAGACCAACTATTATTAGCTGATGCTTTTTTAAATGTATTTATTTATTGAATTTTCAAACATATTAGAGAACATTGATCCAACTCCCCATGAAATGTTTAATTAATATAAAAAACAGCAGCAAAGAAACAAATATTAGCACTTTCATCACTCCAAAGGAACCTTCATCAGATAAAATAATCCCTCCCCTCAAAATCCTTAAATGCAATCCTCAAAATCCTTACAAATGCATAACATTTTTTACAATGTTTAAAGTTTTATGTTTTAATGAAAGGTTGTAATAAGAGTGAAATTAATGAATGGTGCTTTATGTTTTGTATTGATAATAACTGATATGACAAAAGTATTTTAATTAAGGTTGGATTGTATATAAGGTGGAGAGTTGAACTGCATTTTGGCTTTCTTTAGTTTGGATTTGCTGCTGCCACTTTTTTGATGACTCCATGAAATTATATAAAACTAAAGTCTTGGTAACCATAAAATTATTCTGAATTATTATTTTAATAACATTTTAGCATACAAGAATGTATGGGTTTGGAGAGAAAATTGAAGAACACTATGAAGACTATTCATAAACTACTAAATTTCTAACAATAAAAGCACTATTTGCAAATGAGCTCACCAATGTAAGTTAATGAAAAGAGTTTGTTTGTGAAAAGTGTTTAATTAGGGGCTGAGGAATGATGTTCAAGTTTCAATATGGGTCCCATATTGCTCTTGTACTACCTTTCCATCTAGCTATTGCTAATTTTGTTAAGTAAATTTCCTGAGGTATTTTTAAACATTCAGTTATTTTTATTTTGGGGGAGGGTTTGTTTTGTTTTCCATTGCTGAGTAGTTCACTTCTGCACTGTGTACATATATATATAAGGAGAAATTACTGATGTGGTTAGCTCTTACTTCTTAATGTACTCCATGGAACCTATGTAAACAGCAAACAGTCCTTCGATCACCGTTTATCCACTATTGTAAGAAAGTCCATTTTTATTGTGCAGATTATTATTAAGGATATAGTGTCTAGGCCAAGAAATTGGATCATTCCACTGTATTCACCACTTATTAATCAAATCATTGAGAATAATGCCCCTTCTGGCATGTACCTGTCCAAGCACTTGACACAACTTGAATGATCACAGCATTTTTTTCCAAAGAAAATTAAGGGTCTAAATCTACTCTGAACATCTCAAAGTCTTGTCTCTATTCTCAGTATCATACGGGTTGCTGAGATATGACCTCCTCCTCACATACAAAGCCTCACCAGATCCTACTGTCTCAGTCCTACTGCACATCCACAAGTCCACTGATGCCATAAACACTAATGAGATATCCACAAGTCCACCGATGGCATAAACACTGGTCAGATCTTAATCTCTTCTGTAATGTAAATAGCATATGTTGGAGTGAGAGGTATGTGTCATACAGAATTCCATTTCATTGGAATCATCTTGCTCTCCTCATAAAACAAAAATCTTCTCATAGTCTAATCAATCATAATCTGGATGAATGGATGGGAAACTGCAAATTCATTCCTGAAGTAGCAATCGTATCCCTTATGGAACGGAGTAACGTAAATATTATGTCTGTTGTGGGTTATTCATATTAAAATTGCAAGAGTTAAAAAAACTTAATGGGAATGCGTCGTTAAGCTTCTAAGGATTCTTCGGGGTCAATAGTAAAGTAAGAAGCTGTGAAACACTGTTCCTTTCTATCTGTGGATATAATCTCTAGCATTACAGTTTGACATTAAAGAAAAAAATAAAAAAAAAACTTGAAAAGAGAAATCAACTAGCCACATCTCAAGATGTGTTTTTTTTTTTCATGATAAAATGGACAGATTCCATTTATGTACATACAATTAAAATAAAGGATGAAATAATATATAGAATCTATAACTTTACATACACTGATGGATAAGCTACAGGGAGTTGCATGTCATGTGATTGGTATTTACTTCATGGAGACTAATCATATCAACTTTGTATCTGCTGTATATTTAGCATTCTGCAAACATTCATGTTATGTGCAATGCTTGTTAGGTATAGATTTCTCGAACATCTATATGTTATGTGCGATGCCTGTTAGGTATAGCAGGGTAATAAATGTTATATGTTCTTTTCTGAATCAGTACTAATCTCCATTTAGTAGACTGTATGACTGAATGTGGACTTGAATCTGCTTTGCTACTGCTTTCTAAAAAGATTTTTGAAGAATACAGAAAAAAGTGCTATTGGCTTAAAGGACATGATGCTGATTAGGTGTCTATTCTAAATATTGGAATGCGCTTACTGCATTCCATATTTCTGGAAAATTAACTGAAGTTAGGTTTAAATTTATAATATGCCTCACTGGCCCAACAATACATATGACAAATGCTCAGGGTAATTTAGGATATAATCATCTGCTCCAACCACCTTATACTACTTACTCTTTCCCACAGCCATTTATTCATACTTTTTTTTTCAGAAAATAAGAATTTGCTGTTAAAACAAAAATGTATTCAGCATTCCCCTCAGCAAATTAGTAATATTTTCATAAAATTAAATGCGAGCCAATTGAGTTACTAAATGCTATTACAGCAAATTCCATCTGCATGAATAAAATTCACTGGAAGCCACTTTCAGTGATCAGTGCGGTATTTTTCTTCAATGTTGTGTGACTGTAGAGATGGTGTATATACATTGAGGGGGTCTTCCCCCCACATGGCAGATGTAAGAGAGTTTGCCTCCTCAAAAAATAAACTTGTTTGAGGGTTTCCAGCAATTCTTTTACACACACACACACACACACACACACACACACACACACACACACACACACACACACACATGGAGTTAACATTTATCCTGTTTGGCAAATTGACGTGCTTCTAATTAAATAAATTCAGTTACATAGTGGATCTGGCCCATAGGTTGTGCACCAGTTTCTACTACACTCTATACTTTTACAACCTGCTTTCTATTTATGTTAAGGTTTGGTACTGCACATCCCTGACTGACAACTTCCTAATTCCTTGCTATAACATTTTATGGCTTTCAATAGTGATGTTTTTGTCTTGTAAGTAAATTATTGTCACATTCCCCTTCAATAAATATACCACACCAAATTATCTTTGATGACTTTTATTAAACTTCCATAAAACATAACTTTATGGAACAATATTTTAATTTATTGATCGCAGCATGAACATCCATATAATCATTTACTAGGGCAGGGTAACCCTGCTCACCCTAACCAAATAAGCAGCATCCTCATCTCCACTCACTTATTTTTACTTATGAAGCAGTGTCCTCAGCTCCACTTACTTACTTATTTATGAACCAGCATCCTCAATTCCACTCACTTATTTTTACTTACAAAGCAGCGTTCTCACTGTCACTGGCTTACTTGCTTATCAAGCAGCATCTCATTGTTAACTTTCATTCCCCAACTCATTGAAATAAGGATCCAACACCAGAAGAGGGAACAGAAGAGGGACAGCCTGTCCCTTTTCTTCACCAACCAGCCTGATACAGGCTGTTCCCTCTCATTCACTCCAAAACCTTCAGCAAAACCTCCAAGCAAATCTAAGTGTACACTGAACACATCTAAACCAAAATCATTCAGGTGTACTCCATCCTCTCTGAACCAAAATAGATTCCTGTCATAGCCATCCCCATGTCCTATCATATAACTACCCAAAGCACCCAGTTGCTTAAGCAGCCTAACATTAATAAACTGATGAGCCCTATCCACAGCCAAAATAACCATGGTACTACCTCTGACCACACAATACACATAACTGGGTATAACCTCATAAAATAAAACAGATCCTCACTTATCCTAACTACCAACTGTGGCCTCAGAATTATGCCCAAACCATTATCTGCCAAATATACTGCCAGAACACAAAGGAGCTCAATGCTACCTGAAACAGTGCAGAATTATGGGCCATCTGGCCTAACTACAATCCCTTGTTACCACCCAATGGATATAAGCATGACCAAAATGAAATTTCCTTTTCAGGAAAATGTACTTTAGCCAGTCACTGTCCCCATTTATTTACTGTAGAACAAGAAAGCACTTGATGACCAACCACCCACCATCTTAATGACTTCCTAGAAAATTAACTTAACAGTGAGCCAGTAACCATACCCCATTATTTGCTAACAAGCAAGCACTTGATGACCAACAAGCTACCATCTTAATGAGTTCAAACAATATGCCTTCCCTGTCTAAATTCAATACCCTTCCAATGCACAAAGAATGAATGAAAACCTCTCCCCCAAAACATCAGTACACCGAAATGCTCTCCTCATCATATCTCAGACAGATTACATATCATCACTCATTCCTGCCCTTACCCCAATACTATCTGCTGGCCCTTTCCAACTGATCCATTTTAGATCTACCAATGCAAATATCCTTCAACAAATGACCACTGACCAAAATTCTGTAAAGTCACATGACCTTGCCACCCATGCAGCTGTACTAATCACAGCTATGTCCATCTTGTCCAACTGAACTGCCTTACCTTGTGCCACAGCATGAAGCCAATATTTCAGTCCTTCCCAACAAACTCCTTCCTCCTCAAGCAGCTGCAACACACAATTTAACAAAATTTTGCAATGCCCTAGCATGCACCTTCCTATTAAAAGCTGCCCAGAAAATCTGTACCACACATCTTATAGGTTCATAGGTTCATAGGTTAGTACTAAGCTAACTGCCCTTGCGAGCCATTTTAAGCCTAGCCAATTATCCCTTGTGAGACTCAAACCTTGCACCTTGTGTTTGTAAGGCAAACACCTTAAACATTAGGCCACCCCCCAACCCTCCCAATCTGATTATTACAAGCCAACCTGACACCTCACCTGGCAAGACCAGGGGCTCTACCACTGCCTTATTTTCCAAATGAAAATTAACCCTTTCCCCCACAACTTTTCCTGCTAGACCTTCAATCCCAACCAAACTGAACTAACTCCAAACAGTAACATCCCTCCTCCAAACATCTTTCCATCCTGCCAGCCAGCAAGCCATAAACCTCTCCTCCCAAAATATGCCTCCATCTCAATACTTCCTGCTGTATATGTAAACAATTGCAAATCCCGTTAAACAACCCCAACCTGCTGGCTCAAAATGCCATACCATAGCCTGAAAACCTCCATGAAATCCTTAATCCACCCTTCTCCTTCAATTTTTCCTATTGAGTCTTTTTTTTCAAATGTGTTACCTCCTCATCATGACCTGCATCCACCAGCAATCCCAGAAAACAATTCCTTGCTTGGGCCTTCAAACTTCTGCCTAGAAAATAGAACCTGGTTCCTCAGACACCTCCAAAATACATGCTTACCTTGTAATGTTCTGCCAAACCCTTCATCTAATCTTCAAAAGTCATCAAGATCATGCATGTCTTCTAGCTGCCCTCCTGATGCTGCCAAATCTAATAGAGAACAGTGTTAAACTCTCAAAGTAGCACAAGCCCCCAAGCAACCTATTGGCAAAGCCTTACCCAAGGAAAACTTAAACCCCACTACCATCACTACAAAGTCCAAACCGACCTCATACTGCTGTGACAGCACCCCCTGTGGACAGCCCAAACTCCCCATAAACAAACCCCAAGCCTGCTTCACCCCGCCCCTGATGTACCTCATCCTCACCTGTCCCAACACTACTCCCAACCACACCAATTCTGATGTGCCTTACAGAGTACCTTATAACATAGGATTACCTGTGACCTCATTGTGTACCACTCCAGTGGCCGGAACATCCACCACAGCAGCATCCATTACCTTTCAAGTCCACTTCCTTCAGGCCACAGACTGACACCCACCCAAATCCTTTCACAGCCAGTGAAAGAACATTCTGCAGCAAAAATGGTTTTGTGACACAAGCAGCAGTAACTGAACCTATGCTTTTACATGACCCTTTTAAAATGCACAATGTAAATTGTAAGTTATGCTACTACTCGAGTATAGTATGACTAAACACTGCAGATGAGGGTTAATTAAAATAACAAAATAAATTGTTACGTTATGATTTTTTCCATACAAAGTCTAACATTGCACTGTATGGGCCAAGTTAACTTATTTCTTTAAACAGTGCTGGGAGCATTTCTGTAAACAAGCACGGCAAGGATATCCCTGCACAATCACTCTTACACAAATTAAAATTTTAAACAAAAACTACATTTTCATCTGTTAGAGAGTGTGACTTTGGCAGCTTCTCCCATGTGCTGCTTTGTTCTACAAGTGACTCTAATAGCAACATGTGCACAGCAATGAAAATTAAGATGCTTAAACAAAGAGTAAAATACCTCCATAACATACCCATCCCCTTCAAGTGTTCCTCATTTTGAGGAACGTTCCTCATTTGGGGTCATAAAAGCTCATGTTCCTCAATGTTCCACATTGAAAAAGTCTGTCACACATTCTGTGTTAACAATTTAACTGATATCAGTGCTAAATAGAACTGAATCAAAACATGTTATTAACAGGCCTAATCTATAAATAAAATGATCCCATTTTAACCATCCTATGAGCTTCCTAGTTAAAGTTGTTAGTGAGCCATTAGTAAGTGTTCAACCTTATTACCCATTTGTTTCGCATTATAAGTGGCAGTGTTCCTCATTATGGAGATGGAAGGAGAAGAAATCAGGGTAAAGAAAATGAAACCATTTAACACTTCTGCCAATACAGCAGATTACGGAGCCTGTGATGACATCAGTGTTAAAGGGGAGGCTTTACCTAAGATAATCCCCCATCACATTACCAAACATACAACAGGTTTCAGCTGAGAACCATGCATGTAGTAGCATGGTTCTCAACTGAAACCTGTTGAGAATTCTGCATGTAGTAGCAGTCTTCACTGCCATGGAAAAGCTACTATCTTCACCAACCATTTGTTCTCACAGGAGACAAACACATGCAGACCCCTCGTCTATGGCATCCCTTACTTACCACTTCAACTCACTGAAAAGGTGCCATCCTTAACATTATGTGCATGAAACACACTTTGACTGTCGACTTCTCAGGAAACAAATTAACGCAAAGTGGCACAAATAACATCAATTGTGACCATGTGGGTGAATGAATCCAAGCACACTAGTAAAATCAACAAATGAAATATTCACTAAAACACCAACCCTCCACCCACCCAAAAACTGCCTACCCACCCCACTTTTGATGCAAGCTCAAGCACTCCCCCAATTTGAAGAGCAATGTTAAAAGTCAGACCCTATCTGTGCTCTCCTGCTAAAGCTTGCTTTCTCCTCATCCACCCCAACCTTGGTCCCAACCAGGGGTGGCTCATGCTATTGGACTGCAGGACTGCAGCGCTCCCAGCCGTGTAGCCCCCCAGCTGTAAAAATGTAAAATAAAACTAAAAAGAAAAATAAATAAATAAAAATAAGAGAGAAAATAAAAATGCAAGTCTGGAAACATCACGCATGCACAATTGCAGCATTCGGACTGCTGGCGAACCAGTCTGGAGGATGCACACAAAATCAAGACTGCCTCCACCAGCAGTCCGTAGTATGAATACAACATTCCACTCCAAATTTTCCCAGTAGTCTATGCAGTTACAACTGTATAGACTGGAAGGGGATTGGGCTGCAACTTCCACAGGCAGGAAGGACTAGGTGCACTTGTTGGAAGGAAGGACAGGATTAGAATAGGAATTACTTGGCAGATTTAGCACAGGCTTTACTCTGCATGGAAAGGACTTTGCTTTACTCAGTGCAGAAAGGACTTTACAGCAGCTTTGGCTCAGGTAATGGTGCATGTGTAATACCCCAGTTTCTACATGGTGGTGGGTAGAGAATAAGGCTTGAACCCTGTACTGTGGGTCCATGGGGCAAGAGCCTGAATTCCCTACCTACCACCATTTATAAAAAGTTGCAGATTTTTGCCTCATATTTGTTCTGTTCCTCATAAAATCTGTGGTTTCTGTATTTTTGTTTCTTAACGCAGTCAGTTGTGCAGTGGGTCAGTGGAAGCATTGGTGCCTGACAGTTACAGGTTGTCTAGTTTGATTCTTGGCTGGGGTGCCTTCTGTGTGGAGTCTGCATGTCCTCCCTGCATTTAGGTAGGTTTGCTCTGGTGTCCTCCCATTTTACAAAGACATGTGTCTGGAGTGTTTCTGCTGAAAATTGGCTTTTGTTCCAAGTCAGATTTTCCTAGTTAACAAATGTTAAATAAAAATGACAAGCATTTGCATTTCAGACTTCATATTCTTCAGAAAGTACATGGTAATGCAAAACCTATTATTATAGCAATTTTCTAAGTTTATAAGATGGATATTTGAAATTTGTCCCTATTTTTGGGACTATATTCCCACATTATTGGCTTTGTCCAGGTTTTTTGTGCCAAGGTTGAGAGCTATGGTGAGAAATGAATTCACTGAATATGTTTGGGGGCTGTATCCCCCCATTATTGGCTTTGTTCAGGTGTTTTGTGCTAAGATGTTGACAGCTATGGTGAGAACTGAATTCACTAAATGGTAGCCATTTAATTTTCAGTCTTCCTCTCTTTCATAAAACTGATGATTTGGCATAGTGGAATGTTGCTCTGACTGTTTTGCACAGGGTCCTGGGTTCAGTACTTGGCAGTGAAATGTACGGTGGTAGCACAGCATTTTATTCTAGCAACTTTCCAACATTATATAAGCAATGTTTAAAACTTGTCCCTGTTTTTTGGTCTTTTGCCCCCCCCCCTAAATTTTGGCTTTATCCAGATTTCTTGTGTTGCAAAGTTCAGAGATACAGCTGAGTGTCAAGTAGATTTTACAAGAAGCTGAGAGCTGCAGGGGAACAAACGTTTAGTGCTGCTTATGCAGTGTCAGCTTGCATTGTTAATAGCATAACAGGTAATGTACTTGCTTTTGATGCAGAAGGCTGTAGGTTCTACTCCCACAGTAGGTAGATGCATTGTTGATACTGTACTGTATTGTAAAGGGGGTGGATGCTGCAGTCCTTTTTGGTGAAGATACCTAGTAACTATATGAACCTGTTATCAGTTTGCCATCCATTCCCTATTGCAATATTACTAGCTTATCGTTTTTTTAATGCAACATTGGCAATTTATTCCTCAAGGGCAACAGGCACTTTATTTGTAGATGAAACAATGACATATAAAGTTGTTTGCTTACAGCAACATCTTCATTAGTTAACAGATTTCTTTAATGTGGAATTATTTAGATGACTTTTACTTCTTCAGAGTTTGTGCATATTTACTGATACTGGTGGACTGTAGAAGTTTGAGTAGACTTTTATAATAGAAATGTTCTGAACTGGGCAGTTTTGTCATTATTGGTGCATGCATTTTGTTTCATTGTTTACAGGAAACATGTTCAAAACAACAAATTTAAAATGCCCTCTAACAACTGTACTATATTGTACAAGGAATATAAATTAATACAATCAGGAAGGTGTACCAAAGAGCACGTGTATGTTTTGTGTGCAAGGGGCCTATGATTTGAAAACAGGCCAAAGTTAATCGTTATCTGCCACTGGCAAAATGTATTTTCTTTGAATGTGGGTTTCGATGCTGTTTCAATGAATGTGAGTTTCAAGGGCAGAGAAGTTTTAATGCTAATAAGTCTGTTTTCATTGTGAGATTGCATCGCTTTGTTTAGCAGATGTTTTAGTGTTTGTGCTGTAAAATGCAAAATAAAACTTTCAAATGAAGTCCAAATCATCTTAGAAGTAAAACAGTATGTGCATTAGTGTTTATGGTAAATGGGGTGAAATAGCCAAGTAATGGTTCATTGGAATGGCTGCAGGGGGTGGCTCCATTCGACCATGATTTTGTGAGAGGGAAGGGCGGCAAACTCAAAGACAGCCCCGGCTGAACTATACTTCTCAACTGTCCAGATTTTCACGGAATGAATAGATTTTTGCTTCTTATTTTTGGTTTGTTCCTCATAAAATGTGTGGTTTTTCTGGCAAATAATTTAGAAATTACGTCACTAAATAATGACAGACACTGAGCTTCAGACTTCATAACCTTCAGAAAAATGCATGCTAAAGCAAGACCTGTTATTCTATCAACTGTCTCAGTTTGTACAACAATTTTTAGTACTGTTTATATGTTCCCCCAGTATATTTGGCCTTGTCCAGATTTCTTGCATTAACAGGTTGAGAGGTACATGCAAATAAATTGCTTTATAGAATTAGGCATAGCCAAACCTCTCAACTGTCCCCTATTTTGGCTCAAAATGTTGCTCTTCCCCTACTAATCTCGCTGCAAAATGGCAATTTTAGAAGAAAACGTGGAGGGTTTACAATTAAAAAAGAACTGTAACAATCAGAGTTATAGATTACTTTTATTTCAGAAATGCATGTAGATTCTTTTATTTTGTCAGATGCTCAAGTTAGCAGTACTAATATTAAAAAAGTGTCCCTTCTTTGACATGTTCCCAGCTGTATTGTGTGGCTATTTTATATTTTTGCATCACATTTTTGGTCCATTTTTCATAAAATTCTGTTTTGTTAGCAAATTAGTGGCAAATCATTAAAGACTGAAGTTACAAAATAATGACAGACATTTCAGTTTCAGATTTCATACCCTTCAGAAAAATTCATACTAATGCAAGACCTACTATTCTATTATCTTTCTAAGTTTATTAGAGCAATATTTAAAAAGTGTCCTTATTTTTGGGCCTTTGTCCCACTTTTATGTATAGCTTTGTCCAGATTTCTTGCTCTGAGGTTGAGAGGTATGACAAATGTGTCAGGGCCATCACAGTCAGCCAAAGACGTTTCAAATTGTGACATACTTGTTGCACCCCACTCCCCCATGTAGTGACTCTGTATGTGTCCAAGCAAGGCAAGGAGCAGTTTTGCAGTGTAAATGTGCAGAGTATCCCCCATCCAAGGTAGACACAAGTACTACTTTTATTCTGTCCATGATCTTGCAGAATGATCTGGTTTCTGTCATATTTTCATACTGTTGATTTATGCTTATTATTACTCAGAAAGTGCCTGTTGCTTTGTGTTTAAGTAGCAATGCTTTAATGACCATCAGGTAAGCTTGTCTGAGATTGTAAGCTTTAATAAGCATACCGTTAAAGAATTGCCAACATTGAAAGCCTTTCTGTTGTTGCCATGCAGAGAATATTTACATAACTAGATAATGTATAAGCCTTGGGTATTGAAATGCATATGACAGTATTTGTAATAAAGGACAGGATTACATTATCTTAAGAAGCTCATTACATTTGTTGGAGACTTTCAGTCATCTTTGTAGCCTTTACCTGTAAACCAAACAGAATGCCAGTCTATCACGTGTGGTTCAATTACCTGTACAATGTATCTTGAGCTTGTTTCTTGTTTGCATTTCATTTTTTACTTTGATCATGTCTTCCCCTTGAAACAAGTAGATAGTTGTTATCAGGCAGCAGGTCTTTTTTGGATAAGAAACATTTTTACAAGTGGGGGTATCACAGAGATTGCTACTTTCAGCATGTTAGTTGGTACTGTAATAAAGCTGAATATAAATTATAATTAGAATTGCAGTGCAAGGAGAAGTGGTCTGAGTTGAGTGCTGCTTGTTTTTCTTATACTTGATTTTGACTGGCATTCCAGTAATGTATTTAAAAAGTAATTTATTTTTCCATGCCTCACAACCGTTTTGTTTCCATCTAGATATTAAGTAAGCTGTCATGCAGCCAATGCAGTGAAATATTTTTTTTCTTTTACACTTCATTTTGTCTTGATTGGAGTCTCACAATGACAGTTTGGCACCCAGGGCAGATTATTTAATTAAAGTTCCAGTTTTCATGGTTTTGAGCATAGCACCTCCCCTTTCTAGTTGGCCACACCCCTTCTCATTGGCCCCATCCATTCAGCTGCCTCCTGCAGCCCCCTTTGATTTGAATTCCCCAGACACCACTGGGCCCAACCTGTCATAAACATACATATGAACCATTAACTAGGGCAGCATAACCTTGCTCACTCTCACCAACCTCCACTCATTTATTTTTACTTATCAAGCAGTGTCCTCACCTCCTCTCACTTACTTTACTTATCAAGCAACGTGCTACCACACACTTTCATTCCCCAACTCATCGAATTAAACATCCAACACTGGGGGTGTTCAGAAGAGAGAAAAGCTTGCCCATCTTCACCGTTTAAACACCAAACCTATAAAATAATCACACAATCCTCAATGTTCCGAAAAGAAAGAGTGAGGGAGGATATCAAGATAACACCAGAATCTGATCCCTTACCCAGTTACACTCACACAAAACCAGTTAAGTCCCTCCTTTCACCTAACTTCCTTCTAAACCTCCTACTTTCACAATTTAATCCTTCCATCCCCACCACCTTAACTTTCTTCAACTTCCATCTTAACTACCATCACTATTCCTACCTGACCTTCCTTGAAGATGTCCCTGGACAATGTGATTTGTTGCCAAACCTCATTAGTACCAGAATTAAATAAATTCAGTTACATAGTGAATCTGGCCAATAAGTTGTGCACATATTTCTACAATGTTCTTTAGTTCTGCAACCTGTTCTCTATTTATGTTAAGGTTTAATGCTGCACACTGAGCAGCCAAGTGCTCTGGATTGTGTGGAATGCTCCGCATTTGCTATCCGATTAAGCCCACTGTTACACGGTTCCGCAATGAGCAGCCATTGCTCTGCTTTGTGACTTTTGATTGGCTTGTATATCACAGTTACAGCCAAATGGCATCCCAATATACAAGCTAGTCAAGTCATTTACATCTTTAAGAAAGCAAGTGAACTTTTTTGTGCCTAACAATGCAGTTCTCCCTCATGCTCAGTGCTGCCCTCCCTGCTGCTTATGTTCCATTCAGGAAAACTTGCTCTGATGGCTAAGGGAACACCCCTTTTTTACTGCATACTCAGATGTCCGGGGACTAGTTTTACTGGATGTGAGCGAGTACACTCTGTATAAGCATTCTACAAAAAACAAAAGATACTCTCTGGAGCTACTACAAACCACCATAACCAAATGCAAAACAATGGCCAAAGGACCATTAACTAAAAATTATGTAAGTTAGGGGACTCAATGGTTTTCTTAAAGTCAGGCGGTGGGAAACTAGACTGTGTGGGTGCAAAGAGATGAGGAAGTTAATTATCAATAAGGGGGAAAATCTGTGGCTTTTACAAGTGGAAGAGCACTATGTTAGTCTTCATGGGGGAGACTGATGGTGGCTTTAGCTCCATTATAAATCAAAAATAAAAAACTAATAAAAATGGAAATCAAAAGATTTTGAAACGGCCCTAAAACTAACTGAAAAATAATGAAGTTAACCGTAAAGGAAATAAAAGGAAAACCAGAGTGAAAGTGTTGTATTAAGTATTGTTTTACGAAAAACAAAGTGGTGCAAGCCTCTGGTTATTGACTTTTCAGATTAAGCAATGATTGATTTTGGAGATCTGTTGTCAGCCTGTCTAGCTTGGTCAAATTCCTGAAGGTTCTAGCATTCAGACTGTCCAGTCTGTGTGTGATGGTTACTGTAGAACAAAAGGTTACTTGCCTAAGTATTCCTGCAGTAACCACAGGTAGTTTTTTATATTCAAAGTAAGGGGTTGCTACCAGTTTACATCTTTGCCCATTGGTTTACTACTTCATCCGGGGTGTTTCAGAAATGGATGACACTGGTCATAGCCCATTGCAGAACTAAGGGCATTCGTATTTATCCCAACACATATAACTGCTTTATTGAGGTCAGTCTCACAAGGAAGTAGAAAGGGCACAAGCTTATACTTTGACTTGCTTTTGGAATATTTGACTGTCTCTGAACCTGCCCATATCCAGTGTAATACTTTAAGTGTATTCTTTTTAATGGAAGCATTGTTGAATATAGTCAGTCTAAAGGCATTTCTCCTCAAGGACAGGGTGGAATTCCTACCTTCTTTTTTACAAGATACAACCAAGAGGAGACATGTCTAAGTAAGGAAAATCCAAAGGGTACTAGGATACATGGCTTCAACCATTTTCATGGTGTCTAGCAATGCTACATATTAGAAAGATGCAGTGGTAACTGTGGAGAGCATGGTGCTGTCAGTCTTTGGAAGAGAGCATTCCCTTGCTTCCTTACATAAAACAAGAAGTGGTAAGTGGAGTCGCCACTCGTGTCCCAACAGACATATCATCAACAAGGAAATGATGTTGGTGATACTGGCATTCAGGACTTTCAGATCAATCTAGGATCTGCCGTCACCTAAAACAACTGAATTCTTTCGAGCTGCCTTTTTAACTGGGGAAAACGTGGAGGGGTTGGAAAGGCAGGTGCTGAACAGAATTTTTTTAATAATTGCACTTGAATGCCTTTATGCAACTATTTGCTACTGAGTATATTGCATTTTATCAATGGTTTCTGCTGACTTTGTTTTATTTGACATGTGTTGTATTGAATTTTAAAAATATACAGTATTCACTCACTTAGTACTTCTGGCAGAAAGCCCACTTCAACCAGGTCCCATGGAAATGGTACGTTTTTGTGCAGTGCAAAAATAGGGTGTTCCACATTTTGACTGTTTGTCACACATTGCTAGGGTCTGTGTTCCACATTGGCTTCTTAAGAGGTTGAGACCTATGGCTGCACATCCCTGATTGACAACTTCCTAATTCCTTGCCATAAATTTTTTTGGCTTTCAATAACAATGTTTTTGTCTTGTAAGTAAATTATTGGCAGTACTGGTAAGTATTTTACAATAGTTTCTGATGTGGTGATGTCATTCAGGAAGCTCTGCTTTTCTGCAGCAGCATCTTTTTGAAGTTTCTGTGTGAAGCTGAAAGAATTGTACTTTTCTAGTCAAGAGGCTGGGGTGCTTTTCATCCCTTTAGTCTTGAGTAGGTAATGCACAGATATGTTAGTGTTACTTTAGTACGTGTTTGTGATTTCCAGAGGTGTATCTTCTACTGGTGTTTTATAGGACTTTACATAACTATGCATCTGTTTGTCCTTTTTTGTACTGGGTCAGAATATGCTTGATGGAATGATGTGATCATTCCATAAATGAGCATCCACTAGTATGGCAGAGCTACTGTCTAGATAGTTTGTATAAGTCCAGTCTAGAACTGAATGGTCCACACTTTGTGGATTAGGCCTGACAGCTTCATGTACTAGGCTGTGCATCACAATTTTCAAGAAGAAAGTCAAATAAAAGTTGTAGATTTTTTGAGTCTTGGTGCAAGTTAAAGTCTCATCTCCAAAAGGCATTTTTGCACTAAAAATGAGATATCGTATATGAAATGCTAAATTTGTCAAAAATAAATTATAAACATATTGTATTGCATAAGTATATACACACAATACATTGTTTTTCTTTCTTTTTTTTAACAAGGATATTAAGCATACTCCTGAAACTTGAATGAAATGTATTTCATTTCATGAAGGCAGCCTTCATCTTTTAGTCACAGTAGGCTTCAATTTCCATACTCTGATATTAATATTTTTACCATGGAATGCACAGACTAAAGGCTAAGCAGGGGTTTTACTGCAAAGAAAGCAAACAGAATAGTTTAGGAGTGAAGACTAAACAGAATATTAAATAAGACATCTGTTTTAAGGCCAGCAGCATACATCAAAGAATTATTTAATTTCCCATTCATATGCCCACAGGTGATAGTCTTCCAAGATAAATGACACTAGCTATGCAAAACTTTGGAAGAAATGTTGGAGAACAATGTTGGATCTATGGCCTGACAGCAGTTAATCAGCAATGCAGAGGCTGTGAAAAGAATATCAAGTGCTTTTCCTTCATTTACAGTACAAATGCATATACAGGCTGCTATAAAAGACTTGGTTTCTGCAAGCTGCATCACAGTATTTGGTGATGCTCCGCAGGGTGTGGATAAACATTTTTCTGTGTGTCATAGCTTCACTTTCCATTTGCTTGATTAAATAAATGATGCTTGGTTTATGAGCCCAGCATGAAGCAAAATACATCTGTGACAACAGCTGGAGCTAATATTTAATACAACAGCTGAACTTTAATGGCAATAAATCTAAGCAAAATAAATAAATTAATTAAAAATAAGCTATTTGGCAGAATACTGCAATATGTGTTCAGTGATAAGCAAAATGGTGCTTATTTGCACCAACAACAGTGGCTGGACTTCTGCTTTTTGCATTTCTTAAAGCTATGGTTTAGGAAAATGCAACTAAGCATAGCATGACAAGCTATACAAGCTACCATGTTTGTTACCAAAACTATTTACTTCTTCAAAATGTCAGACTTTCACAAAAAGAGAAAGGGAAAACAACTTTTTCTCAAGCAAAACATTTTGAAAGTAACTTTGTAATGCCTGCTTCTGTACACGTTTTAAATATTTTTATTCTAACATGTTCTTGACCTACACAAGACTAGACAAAAAGTTATTTGAAATGTGTACAAAAGCAGGCATTGCAAAGTTACTATCAAAATCACTTGAGATTGCATGTTTTTTTTCATTCATTATAAATAAATACCCAGGTGATCAACTTCCAGTTAAAAAGGGCAATCCTATTATTGTGACCTTTCTCCCTGCAATTACTTTAGACACACTTTCAACAGAATGGAATAGCATTTGCCTGAAACACAATGGGTATTGATATAGATTCTGGAATATAGACATTCAGTGTTTCAAGTGTTTCTGTCTTAGAAGCTTTGCTTGTATTTGCTGTGAATATGTAATTCGAAATGAATACATGCTTATGACTTGAAAGAAATGCACACACGTTTTGACAACTTGAATTCGTTGTGCTTGACAACAAATACATTTTTATGGTTAGTGTTGCTCTGTCACAAAACATGCTGTTGTTAGAATTGTTTTTACTAATGGTATTGCTGTACATGTTCAAAGCAACACACAGCACATCAGATTATCAAAGGCATTTGGCATTGATATATGAGGAGAAGCCATTTACATCAGATAACATTCAAATGTCTGCTGTACAGAGTTACAGTAGTTAGTAAGCTGAATGTAAAAAGTCAACAATTTATAAAAATCATTATTCAGGTACATTTCTTTTTTTAACACAGACAGCAACTTCTGAATGTTCAGAATAACTGATTCACTGACCCTCTTTAGTTTCAATCTAGTAAAATGCAATTAACCCAGAAAACAATACAGGCTTGGATGATACATACGATCTATTCAGAAAGCATTTAAATCTGGTCCATAACTCTACACCTTGTCTCTCAACTTCTTTGCTCAGGAATTCTAGATAAAGCCGAAAATAATGGAGGCCCAAAGGCCTAATATCAGTGATGAGTTTTAAATATTACTCTAAAGTATTTAAAAAAACAATAGAACAATAGGTATTGCATCAATGTGCACTTTCTGCAGAAAAGGAAGTATCAAATTCTAACAACTAACATTACTGACTGAATGTGTACACCTTTGTAATGGACCAGAAAATCAAAAATGTTATGAAGGGCAGGGCAGAGTATTAGACAAAAATCAAACTGTTCTGCAAGACCAGAGACAGTTGAGAGGTATTGCCTTCCTCAACCCAATGGAACACAGAAAGATAAGTGCGATAGTCATTAGACAACATTCATAAGGAATGCCAGCAAAAAGCAGCTCAGCAGTCATCTTGAAACAAGAAATCATAAAGTAATTAATGTATTCATCTCCATGGAAAGACCAATTCTTGACTACAGTTAGTTTTAGCAAAGACCGAAATAGCAGAAGCTGAGATTGTGCAACTGAGTTATACTAAAAGAATAACAATTAGATTTTGCCATACACATCATGATTAAAATATCTAGGTTTGTATAGTATTCTTTATAGAGTGATCAGAGGGAAATTATATCTGGTCCTTAAAGCAATAACTGACAATGATTTAAGAACTTTTCTGGGATTGGATTTGTTCATACTACAAGGTATAAGAGAAAGGGGATTGACTTATAAAATGAAACATGAAAAGACTCAGAGATGAGGCAAATATGTTACACAACCAATACCAAGACTATGGAATAAACTATCTTTGTTTACTGGGAAAGTCTAACTGGGACAGAGCCCATTTTCAGAGGAAGCCCAGGGAAAAATGTTCTAGAAATGTCTTTCAAATGTGGGAGGAAACTCACATGAACACTGGGAGGACATGCAGACTCCCACACAGAAGGCACCCCAGCTGAGAATCGAACTAGACCACCTCTTGCTGTGAGGTGACAAAGCTAACCGCTGCACCATTGCACTGCTCAAAAGTCAAACAATCAAACACATTAAGTAGTTTAAAAGCAGACTAGATGACTATATGGGAAATAAAAAATTCAAACATGGGATGCAGGAATCTGCAGTACTGAAGGTCAGATAGTACTGTCTGCAGATGTGATACAACTATGTAACTATATACAGGACTTTGAAGGCAAATCAAAGAAGTACTTATAGCAGATTCTGAATGGAGAAAACCCCACAGAAGCTGTATTTCTCCATACATAGCTTGAGATGAAAGTACAAGAAGAACTGATCTTAGAAGAAGTAAGAACAGCTCTAAGGAAAATAAAGTAAGGGAAATAGCAGATTCAGATGATATCACTGCAGATATGGTCAACATTTTCAGTGAGTTAAGGGAGAAATGGCTCCTGAAGTTTTTTGTAGCAGTATGGAGAGAAGGGCATATCCCATATGGCAGGTGGCACAGAGGGTTAAGACTGTGAGCAGTAATTTGAGTGGTAGAGAGTTTGATTCCCTCAGCCCTCACTTGTCTACCTTGTGACCTTGAACAAGTCACTTAACCAGATGCTGCTTAGAGGCAACTGGGAATTTGGACTTGGCTCCTCAATGATTCTCCAGACTGCAAACCTAGTAACTACCTTTGAACAAATGACTGGAGAATAAGCATACTGGTGCAGTGAACAAGGACAAAAGGGACATTAATATCTGTGTGCAGTATAGAGGTATCAGTGTCTTGTCACATCACATGAACGTGCTGGAAATGGTGAATGAGAAATTAATATGCAGAATAGGATGCAACACAATAGAATTGATGTTTGCAGTTAGGCAGATGGTGGAGAAGAAGCTAGAGATATGGAAAGACTCAAACTGGGTATTCCTAGAACTGGAGAAAGCATAATACAAGGTTTCAAAAAAGCTAATTTGGACAGAGCTGTGATGGTTCAATATTCTGGAAACACTGGTAGAATTAGTGCAAGTTATGTACAAGGGCCTAATGACACAAGTATGAACAAGCAGTGTTCAGACACACAGAGGGGTTCCCAGTGGGAGTAGGTGTTCAATGGGGCTCAGCTCTGAAGCCAGTGCTTTTCATATTGGTGATAGACTGTCACACGTTCATAGGTGTTTACTAGGCTAATGACCAAAAGGGCCTTTTTAATTCTGGCCATGAATCCCAAATCTCGAACAAGTTCTGGTACCCTTGATAAGTGCAAGCAGGAACTTGGGAAATTAACCATTTAAAGGCTGCCTGCATCCATTAGTGACATAGATGCGAAACTAGGGTTGAATTTCCTGTTCCTCATCCAATTGTCCACATTACACTTGAATTGGTTTAGGGAAGAACTCTGGTTCACATGGATGGAGAAGCTTTTCCAGAGAAGGGGTGGCCTCTGGCATACATACCTGTCTCTCCAGCAGGTCCTATTTATATCACAGGTGAGGTTTAAGTCTTTAGAATGGATAATTATGATGCTGTTTGTTTTGTAGATATACAAGACATCCACTGGGGAGGGTCTGACAATACCTTGTATGCCAGGCATAAATCTCCCCTCAACAGCTTGTAGAAGACAGAATACAGGGATAGGGCCTGGAGGTGGTCTGCAAAGGACATGTTACTTATGCCCTCCATTCCTTTAGTGAGGAACATCTGTGGACATCACAATTGTTGGATATGCTTTGTTAGGTAGATACCAAAGGGGGTATTTTACTCAATGAGAGTTCTGCTGAATGCTGACTACAGTGCTACAATGATTAAATTGGACCTATATACCATACCTTTGTTTATAAGTTGCACAACACAAAACAATTTCCACACTACTGTAGACACATGATGGTCAAAGACTAGATTACTGTCTCTCTTAGGGGTGTGTGATCAATATGATAGATACCAGGAGTGGATGACTTCCTGAAGGATACTATTATGTATTTTCTGACATTTAGTTTTAATCCATGGCTCTGACACCAATCATTTGTCTATGTCAGCCTTTCCTGGAGAACATTGATGTCAGTGGGGGAATTCTATGACTTTTCCTAATTTGCAATCATCTGCAAATTTAGTCAGCCAGAAGCATTTGACATTGGCTTTGACTTCAGGGAAGTAAATTCCAAAAAGGAGCGGTCCCAGGACCGATTCCTGAAGGGCTCTGTGACTGGCATCTTTGTAGAGGTGTACTCCCCAATTCTAACTTTCTGGGTCCTGTCTGTGAGCCAGCTGGCTATCCACTGGGTGACATAAGGTTTTATACCTAACCTCTTGAGTTTGTCAACAATGCCTGAGTTGGGTATTTTGTCAGATGCCTTGGCCAGGTTAAAGTAGGCAATGTGAACCAATTTGCCCTAATCCATTGTTTTGGTGACCTTCTCAAAGAAGTCTACCAGCTTCAGTAGGCATGACTTGCCCTTGACACAACAAAATTGGGCTGGTCCATTGTCAGAAGGTTTCCTATGTCATTATTGATAATTTCCATGATGTTTCTTTCCATAGATTTGCATATAAGACTAGTGAGTCTTATGGATCTGTAGTTTCCAGGGTCTGTAGATGTCCCGCCTTTGTACAGGGGGATGACTGCTGCTGTACAGCTATTTGGAGCCTACAGTTAAATAGTAATTCCAGAAAGCCTGATAGGTCATGTTTCATGCTGTTTAGACGGCATTCTACGATATTATCTGGGCCTACTGATGCAGTGTTCCTGGCCTTCGAGAGAGTATTAATGAAATGTTCCATAGTGATAGCAGGGGAAGTGATATTTTAAGGTATTTCCTCAGGGAATTTAGATGGGTAGAGAGGGTAAAGTTGGAGCTAAATTTGTCGGCCTGTAGGTTTCCTGTATCTTTGGCTCAGTACGGGTGGCTCCATTTACAATGAGCTCTACACACAACTGTGTATTGCCTTTGAGGTTGCAGACATAGCTAAATAACGCCTTGTAGTTGTGCTTGGCCTGGGTGACAAATTTACCTCAAATTTGGCTTTGGTAGACTTTATTTGTCCTCTGAGTTGTGTGTTTAGTTTAATGAGGGTGCTTTTATCCTTCTGGGTGCTGCACCTCCTAATTTTTGCCACAATTTTCTTCCTTCTGTTATTCAATCTATTGATGCTGTGATTCCACCAGGGTGGCTTGTTTTTTTACTTAATTCTCTATTTCTTCCTCATGGGTACTGCTGCCTCTCTGCAGCTATTAACATGTTTGTATAGGCTCTCTGAGAACAGTTCTATGTAGGCAGCAATGTTCACAAGGTTTATGGGGGGGTTGAAATTTTAGCAGGTTATCACTTAATAGTTGGACGCCTTAAAGTTGTTCATAAATAATCCAGGGTTAGCAGAGGTTCCAGGTTTTATTTTTACTTCAAGGGAGACCATTTTGTAGTCTGCCCTTAGCACAGAAGTCATTATATTGGGGGTGGGAGGGTGCAACACTCTCTCATATTAGTGAGAATCATACTGGAATAATACTGATTCAACAACATTAGTAAGGAAATTATTCACAACGTATATTCATGAAGAACAATTGCTTCAGATTGTAAAAAAAACTACCAGGGGAAGCAACATACTGGACATTGTTTGTGTTCCTAAATAAATTACTGTTACTTCAAGACAAATTTTACCATCATTGATATGCAGTGATCATGGGGTTATAAAGGTTAACTTGTTACTAGATAATTCTGCCAAACTGAAATCTAAACCAATGCACAGAAGGTTAATTACAGATTATATGGAAGCAAAACAGTCACTATGTAAAACTAACTGCAGTGAAGTATTCAGTGGAAAAACAGCAGATGGAATGTGGAAGGTTTTGAAAGAGAAATTGTTTGAGTGCAAAAAAAAAAAAAAAAAGCAAAACAATGTTTAACATCAGGATTTAGCCATACAACACCAGGGGTTTATATTTCCATAAGAACAAGATAACTGATTAAGGTGAGAGACAAAAAAATATAAGAAATGGAAGAGAGGTTGATTAAGCACAGTGTGAGACAAACTCAAAAAAAATTTGAAGAACATTTATATAAAGATATTGACCATAATAGGAAAACTTTTTATAGATACATAAGATGTGGAAGGAGTAAAGACACACAAATTGATAAACTGTGTGCTGATTCTAAAATTTATTCTCAGACACAACAGATTATAGATATATTTATAAAACTGTATGCAAAACAGTTTGGCTCCTCAAAATGGGTGATAGGTTGTTCTAGTGACATCCAGGTAACCCCAGATACTGGAATCAAATTAGATGATATTGAAAAAGAACTGCACAAACTGGATCCAAACAAAGTACAAGGAGGAGATGGAGTTTGTAACAATGACCTAAGAACACTTCAGCAAGAACTTGCATCACCATTATATGTATTATTCACTAGATCATATAAATATGGCTTAAGATCGGAGACATGCAGTTATTAAACCTGTCTTTAAGGGAAAGGGGAGTAGGAAAAACCCAGTCATATAGACCCTTAAGTCTACTTTCACGCTGTGGAAAAATAATGGAGAAGGTAATATCGGATAAGTTATTATCAGAACTGGATAGGTTGGGACTTGAAACCATATATCAGCATGCATATGTTGAAAACAGATCTATTACCACATGTAACATGATGTTCTATAACTATATAATAGCATTTATGAATGAAAAATTGTGCTGTAATGTAATTTACATAGATTTAACTTCAGCATTTGACAAGGTCATACACAAAACACTGATCAATAAATTAGTATAACTAGGTATTGATGTACTCATGATAAGATGGATAGCTGCATGGCTTACAAATAGGACATGGCAAGTATCATACAGCAACTGGAGAGGTGAAATCCTTCGTTACAGTCAGGGTGTCCCACAGAGCTCTGTCTTAGGCCCTTGTTTAAATTGTATCTTTCAGACCTAACTTTTTCATTTGAGATGTTCTACAGTCTATATGCAAATGACCTGAAATTGGGTAAACTGATTACACGTGTTATAGATAAGGCATGTCTGGAAAACAAATGGACTTAATTGACCATTTGGGGACAGGAGAATAATATGCTGATAAATACAACAAAAACTATGCATATGAGATTTGGGAGACATAAACTGAAAGACAAATATTTAATACAGCATACAGTGATTGAAACTGTAGACTAATTTAAGGACCTGGGTATATGGGTAGATTCAGCTATGAGTTTTTCTAATCATACCAACCAATTGGTTAATGATAGTTATAGAACTCTAGGTTGTAAAAAAAAAGATTTATAAAGTCTAGAAAATCAAAAATAATTAAGTCATTGTTTATTAGCAACATTAGACACAAACTTGAGCATGGAATAACAATATGGACACCCTATAAGAAAACAAGCATGAGTAAACTGGAAAGAATAAAGCGGAAATACACCAAGGGTGTCCACGGATGTGAAAATTTAAGTTATTATGAAAGACTAAAATATCTGAACTTGTACAATGTCTCTTACAGATATCTAAGAGATCTTTTTGGGTCTATATTATATTGTCAAAATGGCATTACAGTGAATGCCGTTTAGATGACATATAAAGAACGAAATACCAAAACAGTGAAACCCCAGGTCAGCGATTTTTTCCAAGGGAAATAATCGATAGACCAACAACACAAAGCACACCAGTAAAAACATTTGACAGTGGTGGGCTTCACCCCCCACACACCCCTAATGTCCCACACACCCCTAACTAAATATACCGACTCCAAGATCACACTACGGTGGGGTAAAGGGCAATGTCACGGCTCAGGTCAAGTGATTTTTTTTTCCCTAGGAAAAAAAAATCACTGACCTGAGCTTTCACTGTTTTCGCACTTCACTCATTATGTGTCATCGAAATGGCATTCGCTGTAATGCCATTTCTACAATATAATATAGACCTGATCTTTTTCAGGTATATAGGGCATTACAGACAACTACCTCTGGGAATGTTTGGGTTTATCAAAAAGTACTAGAGAATCATCAGACAACCTATGTTGAAGAATGTCATTCGGTCTTGATAAATGTGCAAAAGCAACCTTTAAAGCAGGAAAACTGCAACACCACAAAAACATCAGTTTGGGACAAGAATGTGATTGATATAAAAGAACTTGAGCAATAAGGAGTATATAATATTTGGGAATTGATGAAGGATCAACAATAAAACATGAACAAATGTGAATAAAACTTAGTAAGGAATATTTCAAAAAACTTAAATTAATCCTGAAAACGGCACTGACATCTAGGAACAAAATCCAAGCTATAAACCAATTTGCCCTTCCTGTTCTAACTTACAGTTTTGAAGTGATTAACTGGCCCCAAAACATATTGGATAGATTAGATAGGAAAACAAGAAGTATGCTTCATGATCATTAAATGATTTATAAAAATCAGTGCATACCAATATTATATATTCCTCATTCTGAAGGAGGGATGGGCCTCCTTGAAATTGATTACATGTATATATCTGCAGTTGTGGGACTCCACACATATCTGCTGACCTCTCAAGACCCAAAGTAGTAAATGTTTTGAAACATGAGGACAATAAGATAACTTCTCTGCTTAATCTAGCAGAAGCATATAGGTGTCAAGCAGAAATGGAAATCAAACTAGACGTAGATAAAAAACAGGCAACAACCGAATGCGCCAAAACACAAAAGAAAGAATAAAAGGTGAAGGATCAGATGAGAAGGTAAGAAATGTGGAAAATGCATAAATATAGTTGCAAGTATAGAAAACTTCTGGAAGAACCTCATGTTGATCAGGAATGAATGCAGGAATGGTTAAGGAGAGGCAAATTCGAACCAAGAGATGAAAGGCTAATATTGGCGGCACAAGATAGTGGACTACGTACACACATTAGTTTGCAAAGTCCATTGAACATACGGGTGAAAAAGACAAATGTAGGTTTTGCAAAACAGAACTGGAAATCGTTGCACACCTCGTTGCTGGTTGCAGCATACCAATGGTAGAAGGACTGGACACTGAAAAGCATAATAATGTGGCGAGATTGTTGAACTGGGGATTGTACAAACAATATGGTATTGAATTGGCTGAAAAACACTGGAAACATGAGCCACAAAGCATCACAGAAAATGAAGAAGTCTACATCACTTGGGATCATCCATTACCAACAGTTCAAAAGATAGATGCTGGAAAACCAGATACAGTGGTCCAAGAAAAGAAGACAAAGGCAGCATTGATCATTGAAATCCTTAACACCCAATGACTACAGTGTCCTGCGAACAGAGAGACACAAAGTCATATTATATCAGGGTTTGCAAGCAGAAATGAGAGCAATGTGGAAGAAAGATAACCAGATAGTTCCAACAGTAGTAGGAGCAATGGATCTTATAAAAAAATATTTTACAATCATAGTTAGATATGCCAATACATATAGCATCATACGAATTACAGAATGAGTCATTACTGGGCACATTGTGGATGCTGCAAAGAGCACTTTTGGCTGACATCAAAGAATGAAACAATACTAATTTCATGAACATTAATTGTACTTTGACTTAGGAATGGGGTCCATTCCTGTAATGGTATTAGAAACCCAGAAGATTTGCAGAAATTAAAAAAGGGATAAAGATTCTATATGAATGAGAAGTGTACTAATTTGTTCTCTGACAGAGTAGCTGATGCATGGAACAGGCTACCAAATTGCATACAAGCAAGTACTAGTTTAGAAATGTTTAAGAACAACCTGGACACTTATGGGAACAAGTGTTTTGGTATATTGGTAAGCCAGAAGGGCATTAATGCCCATGCTTGAAATATTTGTATGTATGTATGTATATCCAGTATGTTTGTACCCCTGGTTGGTGTATGGACAATCTGGTCCATAGAGTCTTTGTTTACAAAATCCAGCAATCTCTGTCCCACTACATTTATAGCTGTATATAATTCCCTGTTAATAATTGGGTAATTAAGGTCATCTATGAATATCATATTGGGTTGGATGGTGACTGTTCCAAAAAGTTTAAATACATTAAATATATACTATGGGTTGCTTAAGTCATAGAGGGAGACCTATAGCTTGCAAGGAAGTGGTATGGGATTTTGCCTATGGTGATTTGAATGTGGAGAAGCTTAAGTGCACAGTCCTGTTTGACTAGCCTTGAGGTATATTTATTTTTGATGTAAACTGAGATGCCTACACCTTTAGTCCCTGTCTGCATGCTAGCTGAACTAAATGTATAGAATGTATTATAGCCTTAAACTGATGGTGTGCTCTCCATGGCTCTAAAGCATCTATAAGTGACAGCACAGATGTTAGCATTCTCTAGGGTGAAAATAGCTTCTAGGGAGTGGAGTTTTTGTTTAGATTCCTAGCATTGAGCAGTAACACATTTAGATTTTCTTGGTTTCGATTTGCTATCATATTAGCAAACAGGTTGCAGGGTACAGATCTACAAGGCTGCCCTGTGCAGATAATGTGGCATTACAAGCAGACTGTAAACACATTGTACTATATTGTACCATGAAAGTTTACTTATATGGGACCTTGGGACTTCTAACCACTGAAGAGAAGGCAAAACAACTGCAATATTGGAAACTTAACAATCAAATGAGCAAGAACAGCCATGTATGGACTACATTATGGGTTGTAGGAAGACTGACTGATGATGTGAGAGCATGCTGGCAGTCTTTGTTATGCTTTTAATTTTCATTCCTCTCCCAAATGATGCCTTAATATCTCCCTGTCCCTGTTCAATTCCAGTCACCTGGCCATTCCTTCACTGTAAAGGGAAACACAGTGGAAAGCAGGGTACATATGCTGCCATAATGTTATGTCCTAACACTTCTCCCATTCTCATGTGTATATTTTTATGTCATGCTACCTTTGAGCCCTGCGACATATGGCATTAGACACCATAATTGCATAGATCTTTGTATGTATTATCACTCATTTCTAGGGTTTCAATCTTCACTAGGGGAATTGTTGCAGTGAGAAAGTATTCCTTCCTAATTTAGAAGAGATGAGTATAGATAAAAGTCTTTGCCCATGGACTAGTCAGCTTTTCTTAATAGTTTATTGAGGTATGGTTGAGTATATGTCTGCTCAGAAATTATGATGAGTAAGGAAGTGGAATGTATGAGAGGTAAGGGTGACCACTGAAGTTAATACAATGGGACCCAGCAAGTGAACATTCTGTATTGCTTTGAGAGAACAATTACTCATCTTAGAAATAATAACAGAAATTATAGAAAAATAGCATCATACAAAAGTACTATAAAACCAAGCAATTGATCAAAACTGTAAGCTAGACAACCACTGGCCCTTGTCCTTTTCTGTTACAGCTAATATAAGCACTAACAATACCATACCTCTCAATTGATCAGATTTTCACAGAATGTCAGATTTTTGCCTCATATTTTTGGTGTGTTCCTCATAACATTTGTAGTTTTCTGGCAAATCACTTGGATGATCTGAGGATTGAAGTCACCAAATAATGAAATACATTTGAGATTCAAACTTCAAATCCTTCAGAAAATGTATGTTAATACAAACCCTGTTACTCTGACAACTTTTTTAAGTTTGTAAGAGCAATATTTAAAATCTGTCCCTCTTTTTGGGTATTTGTCTCCCCCCATTTTGTCAGGCTTTGTCCAGTTTTCCTGCACTAAGAGGTTGAGAGGTATGGTTACCGTATGGGGTGATTTAAGAGTCAGAATGTTTATGATGTAATTAAGACATTATATTAGCAAATGCACTACTGCTGTTTTGGACATCTCTGGCTAATTTTTTTCTTAACATAGGAAAGAAACTCCAAGTGCTGGCTAAGAAAGTTTTAAAATCAATAGTTTAAGAATTATAAAACATTGCTGACGTTTAAAAGTAGATTATTTTTTTGCTAGCAAGTCACAGGAGAAGGGTGAGTTTACATCTGTACAGCAATGTAACTTCTTATAGACACATTTTTTAATTAAATAACTTTCCCCTGGGGTAAAGGGTTATGAAAGTGCTAGCTAATCTGGCAGTCAAACCTTAAGCTATTCCTATAATAAATGCAAGCCTGGAAAAATATAAAGGGCCATAATTTCTAATTTTACATGTTCTATCCAAAGGAGGTCTAATTTGTATCTGACACATCTGTTTTTTGTACACTATTTTAAGACTTCTAACACATGTCCAAATGATGTGATCATTACGTAACAGAGTGCACTTAAGGAAAGTAGGTTACTGTTGAGAAGAATGTTACCTGACAGCAGGAGAAATGTTTATCTAATATGGCAGAAGCAGTCAGGATAGGCAGACATTTGGGATTAGTATAAAATAATGAGCTGTAAATATATGCTGCTGGAGTATTTGAGAGTGATCTCAGACTGACTAAGAGGATGATAGGAGGTAAACAATTGGCAGTTAACCGTGATGGCTCTGAGTAACTACACAATACAGGATAAGTAGAACAGCAAGGTTTTCCAGTAGTAAACACACTTAATTCTTGGTGAAAGGGGTTTGCTTGGCATGCTGAAGGCTTGTTAATTTGGTGTCTTTAATATGGTACTGTAAGTAGAACCCAGGGAAATGCTGACTGGTAGATGCAGTCTATGTCCATAGCCAAGTAAATCAAGTAAAATAAAAAAAAAAACAAAAACAAGAAAATCAGTAGACAGTCAAAGCATACAGTAGAACAGTAGTAAATGGTCATAGCAACATAAGAGACTCTCTTGCAATTGTCATCTAATGTGAAATAAGGATCCTAGCATTGCAGCAGCACAGTGATAGATAAATAAATAAATACAGTAAGAAGAAGAAGAAACGTGTACCATTGCCCAACACAGTGCTCAACATGATAATGTGCTGGTTACTTTATCTGATACCATAATATGAAAAACATAATAAATAAACATAAGAGCGCACCAGAAGAATCTGCTACTCTCAGTGCAGCATGTTCTTCAATGACTGGTGGTGCTAGGGTCGGCATCACTAAAGCACATGCCATCTGTGTTGGCACAGTTCCTGAGTTAGCATAATGCCTGCCAGAGTATTGAGATACAGTCATGATCTCTGGCACCAGTCAATCACATGACCTGACAATATGCAGGTCCTTACCAAACATGGTCATATATAAGGCTACAGCTAGTGATTGAGATGCAGAGAGTTTTTCTCAAGCTACATTGCTACTTAGATGCCACTGTGAACCATTAATGCCACTGTAATGTGTTCTCTTCAAAAACAGCAGTAAGTGGAAGCAGAGTGTCAGATTAGTGGAGCAGATGAAAGAAGCTCAACTGAACAAGTAGCAACTGCAAAAATGGCACCTGCATGCCTATCATATAACAGCCCAAAAAATTACTAATAAAAGCACATGGGTAATAAGGGTACTTTTTCATTAAGGGGCCAGCAGTCATTGCCAATACTTTTCCATTACCGGGCCAGCAGTGGTTCATAGGTTCATAGGTTCATACTAGGCTATCTACCCTAGGGCATTTATAAGCCTAGCCAGAGTGTGTGTGGCTTTCACCACCCCTTAGGATGAGAATACTATACCCATTAGTTTGCTGTGCCTCTGTCCAGCAGTGACACAGAGATGATTCCTGGGGTAAACCTACGATCTCCCATCCACTCGTCAAGATTTCTGTTGAACAGAGTCAGTGAGGGGCTCTGACTCACATGGACTGGGATTCTGTTCCATAGTGTAGGGAGTCTCTGGGTGATGAATCTGTCCCTCCAGCACGTCCTATTTATATCTGTGTTGAGGTTTAAGTCTCTTGCTCTCGTGGCTCTGGTGGATTTGGATTTTTTGAGGTGGAGCATGTCCATTAATTCCGGGTTGGACATGGTCTTGCATGTCAGGCACAGATCACCTCTGAGCAGACGGTATGCGACTGAATAGAGCTGGAGTTTCTTCAGTCGGGCATCGTATGACATATGTTTGAGCCCCTTTATCCTTTTGGTGAGGAACTTTTGGGGTCTTTCCAACTGCTGCAGGTGTCGGGTAAGGTACATTCTGAATGGGGTGTTGTACTCAATCATTGGTCTGATAAGTGAAGAGTATAGGGGTACAATGACCTCTCCTGATCTGGATGTGAATGCCTTCATGATCAGGTGGGCAATGTAGAAGGTCTTCCTAACCACTTTGGCAATGTGAGTGTCAAAAGAGAGGTTACTGTCAACTTGGGTCCCCAGGTCCCTGATAACTTCTTCCATGTTTAATGGATTACCACCTATGTGGTAATTAGGGGTTACCTTGTTTTTCCCAAAGGGTATGACTATACATTTTTTGGCATTTAGCTTAAGGCCATGGCTCTGGCACCAGTTATCCATTTCTATGAGACCTCTCTGGAGGATGTCTGTGTCTGATGGAGTGTCAATTATGGTGCCCAGTTTGCAGTCATCTGTAAATTTTGTCAGCCACAATCCCCCTATGTTTGCCTGCACTTCAGAAAAATAAATGCCGAACAAGAGGGGCCCAGGACTGAGCCCTGTGGGACACCGCTCGTGACCGGCTTAGAGTCTGACATGGCACCAGCAACTCTAACCCTGTGTGTTCTGTCCTTGAGCCAGTTTGCAACCCATCTTGTGACATATGGGTTTACATCTAAGCTGGTGAGCGTTTCTATGATGCCCGAGTGGGGTATTGTGTGAGCAGCTTTTGCTAGGTCAAGGTAAGCTGTGTGAACTGCCTTACCCTCATCAATGGCCTTAGTGACTGTTTGAAAAAGTCGACCAAGTTCAAGAGGCAGGATCTGCCCTTGACAAAGCCAAATTGGGTAGGATCCAGTGTCTGTAGGTCCCCAATGTCTTTATTTATGAGTTCCATTATGATCCTCTCCATAGCTTTGCAGACAAGGCTCGTCAAGCTTATGGGCGGTAATTTCAGGGTCCGTAGAAGCACGCCTTTGTGGAGTGGGACCACAGTTGCCGTCGCCATTCTTTGGAGTGCGTATCCTGTAGTAAGGCTAAGATTAAACAGCAGCCTTATGTGTGGGTTTAGTTCCTCATTGAGTTCATGTAGCACACAGCCGGGGACACCGTCCGGTCCCATTGATGCTGTGTTTTTGCTTTAGAGAGCAGCTCTCACCTGGGCATCTGAGATGTTTGGGAGGCTAGACTCTGGTGGGATAGATATTTCTCCTTTTGGGGGAGGAGAAATTTGCACTGAACCTGTCTGCCAGTATGTTGGCAATGTCTGTGGGTTCAGTGATTTTTATCATTTTGGACTAATTCTGAGCATATCTGGGAGTTTCCACCCAGGTTTCTAACATAGCTAAAGAAGGCCTTATGATTGTCTTTTGTGTCATTAGCAATTTTTCTCTCAAAGTTGGCCTTGGATGATTTTATGAGTGATCGTAGTTTTTTGCTAGTATTGATCAGAGATGCCTTCCCTTTTAGGGATTTTGCTCTGTCATGTAGTAGCTTTCTCCTCTTGTTGTAGAGTTTGTTTATGGCTGGGGTCCACCAGACCGGGCGCCTGCCTTTGGTGGAAAGGGTCTTGATTTTAATAGGGATTGCTTGATCCATACATTCCTGGAGGTGCTTGTAGAAGGCATTTGTAAGGGTTTCAGCAGCGTGGGTTGTGGTTTCCACTGGCTCGGGGGCCTTGAAGGATACCACTCCAGTCTTAAGAAGTGTGAAGTTTGCTTTTGAGAAGTTCTTCACTGTGGTCTTTTTTGCTGGGGGTGGGGGCGGGATGTGGATCTCCAATGAGATTAATTTATGGTTTGATCTCATCAATGAGGGATATACTTCCGGTGTGGAGCATTTTGTCCCCATGTTTATGATGATCAGGTCTAGTATATTTTCTCCTCTTGTGGGGATGGCGACTAGTTGTTCCATAGCATTTGAGTTTATGAACTCCTGGAACCTTTGGGCTAGGGTGTTGGGGCTTGAGTAATGTTCCCAGACTATGTTTGGGTAGTTGAAGTCACCCAATATGATGGTGTTTGGAGAGACATTCATACTCTCCAGTGTCTTCAGGAAGGCTGTGTGGGTTTCCTGAGTTTGAGAAGGTGGTCTGTGGCATGCTACAAACTGTAGGGCAGTTTTACCTATGGTTAATTGCACCTGGATGGTCTCCGATGCTTCGTGCATTGCCACTAACCTGGAGGTGTGGGTATCCTTTATGAATATGGATACTCCCCCTCCTTTTGTGGTTCGGTCCGGATTTTGGGGCCAGAACGCATGATATGAGGTATAACCTGATAGTGCTGGGGTGCTCTCAGGAGCCTTGAACCAGGTTTCAGTCACAGCACAGACATCAATGTTCTCCATACTGAGAAGGGCTTCGAGGGCGTGCATCTTGAGGTTTAGACTTCTGGCATTGAGCAGTATTACCCTTAGTTTTTTCTCCATTTTTGTTTTCTAGGGTGGTAGGTTTATCATTTGAGCCTTGCCTAAAAAAGGCACTATGGGGGTGGCAAGAGCCTTTGCCAATATTCGGAAGCCCAGGGGTGACAGGTGCAAGCCGTCCCTTGTGAAGCAGTGTGGCTTGTCAAGCATGTCATCCCAGGCAGACAGACATTGGATCCCCTTAGAATGACACCAGTAATTAAGCCAATTATTAAAGCTGATCATTTTGTCTCTGTATTGTGGCATCATTCTTGGTGAGGGTAGGATACTGCTCAGGGTCAGGGTCATACCGGCCTGGGCTACATAATCTGAGAGCTCCTCTATGTCTCTTTTCATGTAGTCCAGGGAGGTATGTCTCAGGTCGTTCATACCGGCATGGATAATGACTGAGTCATACTTGTACTTGCTGTGGAGTGACCTGAGTGCTTGTGTTATGTGGCAGATTCTAGCGCCTGACAGGCAGCTTACTGTGATCTTTTCCTTGTTCAGTCTGGTGAGTGGGACATCAGTGTGTCTGACTATGGAGTCACCTATAACAAAAACACACCTATATCACCTGTTGCCAAACAGAAATGTTGGGGCAACATGTACTCTGGAAAATCCTGGTCACCACTACACCTTCCCATCCAGAAGGTGTCAGCTCACTGATGATAGTGCTTTCTGCAATTCTACAATGCTGCTGTGTTTTGCATAAATCATACAAAATACTTTCAACATGGGCAATGATTCATGTTGATTATATAATTTGAATGAAGAAGTGATATAAACAGCATAAACCATGGCACAGAGTTTGTGAAATATTTCATGTACCAAAAATTAGTTGTGCAGTTATTTGCAATCAGCGTTAAATGTCCTCTGGCACCATTTGCATGTCATTATGAAGTGGGTGGCATGCATGTTCTTTACTTACATTTACTGCACTACATTACAATAGGCAGTGTTCTGTTTCACACTTTGTGGCTTCATCTTTGCAAAGCAGTATTTTAGGGGTGCTTATTTCAATGTTACATTAGGACCTTTCTTGGTGAGTATGTGATGACATTTGTTTGACTGCTGACCCCTTAACAGAAAAGTACCATCATAAGAAAATGCAGGAAGATCAAAATATACACATCACTGTTCATGTATGTTATATGACAGATGAACATTAGAAAATAACATGCAAAATGTCTGATTTGTGAAGAACAGACCACTGTATGTTACTGTGCTTCATGGATTTGTATTCCTATTTTCAATCATGGTGTACTGTGTTATAAGCACTTTTATATCTCATTGACTGGAACTAGCTGTTATGGAAAATCTACACAGAAGTGTGCCATTATTTTGGTGCTTTTTCTTTGATCTTGTCCAGATATTTAGCATAATATACACTTTTCGGCCACCAAACCAGGACCGAAACACTAAAGGTGGAGGAGTGTCAATATTCACCAAGGATATTCACACCACCAGGCTAGTTGCCCAACACAATGCATCTGAAATTCTCCAGGTGCAACTAACACTAGGTAAGACTGCACTCTAAATTGTAGCTTGTTACAGATCCTCCACCATGCCCCAAGATTCTCACTACACCTTTCAAAACATACTGGAAAATATTAAGACAGACCCAAGCACCCAAATACTGGGTGATTTTAACTACCCTGCCATTAACTTGGAAAACTACTTGTGTACCAACACCTTTGCCCAACGGATCTTGGAATTCATAAATTCCAATGCACTGGATCAACTAATCCATAGTCCCACCAGGGGCTCCAATATCCTAGACCTGGTCATTACCAACATGGGAAATTGATGCTCCACACCTATGGTCACCCCCTTGTTAGTCAGGTCTGACCATAAGCTAATCACTCTTAACATCCACATCCCACCTCCACCCCCCAGTAAGGAAACCTCCATAAAAAACTTCTCCAAACCAACTTCATGCTACTGAAGTCACAAGTGACAAACTTCATGATACCCATGCAGACGGGAACTGAAAGTTCAACTGCTGAATACTACACTAAGGCACTGTACGAGCACATCCACTCATGCATGAATCATGCCATCCCAAATAGAACCAAGATGCTCTCATCCAAAAAAAGGAAGCCAGTCTGGTGGTCCCCTGCCATAAACAACCTTTACAACAAAAGGAAGAAACTGTTGTAGAAAAGAGGAAAATCCCAGAATGCAAAAAAACTCTCTTAACAGCCTCAATAAGAAACTGAGATCCCTCATAAAATCCTCCAAAGTTAGTTATGAAAATAAAATTGCCAAAGATTCCAAAGACAACCACAAGGCATTCTATAACTATGTCAGGAATCTAAATGGCATGCTTAGATCTGCTCTGAGCTACAACAGAATGGCATTAAATATACTGATCCCAAGGATATTGCCAATATCCTGGCAGATCGATTCAGTGCCAACTTCACCCCCCCTCACCCCCTAAATAGCCCATCTCAATACCGGAAGATTGCCAAATTCTGGTAATAATGGCCACACAGGTAAAAAAACGCTCTCTCCAAAGCTAAGAATACAGCATCCATGGGACCAGATGACATCCCGGGCTGTGTACTACATGAACTACAATATGAACTGGCACCTCACCTAAGTGTCATGTTTAATCATAGCCTCACCTCAGGTTTCATGCCCACTGAGTGGCACAGAGCTACAGTTATCCCACTCCAAAAGGGGGGATCCACCTTGGATCCCGGAAACTACCGTCCCATCAGTCTGACGAGCCTTATCTGCAAGGCCATGGAGCGTATTATCATGGAACTTAAACAAAGACAATGGCAACATTCAAACATTGGGCCCCACCCAGTTTGGGTTCGTGAAGGGCCGATCTTGTCTCCTCACCCTGATTGACTTCTTCAAATCAGTCTCCAGAGCCATGGACAAGGGTAAGGTGGTTCACACAGCCTATCTAGACCTTGCCAAGGCCTTCAACACCATCCCCCACTCTGGAATCATAGATAAACTTACTAAGCTGGGCATTAATCCCTACGTCACCCAATGGGTTGCTAACTGGCTTACTGATAGAACCCACACTGTAAAAGTAGCTGACTTAAAATCCAACTCCAGACAAGTGACAAGTGGAGTACCTCAGGGTTCAGTCCTGGGACCGCTCTTGTTTGGCATCTACTTCTGTGAAGTACAGGCCAACTCTAAGGGACTCTGGCTAACAAAGTTCACAGATGACTGTAAACTGTGAGCCATTATTGAATCCCCAAATGATGTGGATACTCTACAAAAGGGCCTTACAGAAACAGATGCTTGGTGCCAGAGCCATGGGCTCAAGCTCAATACCAAGAAATGTATAGTTATCCCCTTTGGGAAAAAGCATGTACCCGTGAATTACTACATAGGTGGCAGTACCCTAAACACTGAAAGTGTGATAAGAGACTTGGGGACACAGGTGGACAGTGGTCTCACCTTCAATAACCACATCGCCACAACAGTCAGGAAATCCTATGTGGCACACCTCATCACTAAGGTTTTTTCATCCAGAAAAAAGGTCATTGTCCCACTGTACTCATCCCTCATTAGACCCATTATAGAATACAATGCCCCATTTGGTATGTACCTCTCAAGACATCTGCAACAACTGGAAAGGCCGCAGAAATACCTCACTAAAAGGATCACAGGCCTAAAGCAGATGCCCTATGCTGACCGCCTTAAAAAACTACAGCTATACTCTGTCGCATATCGTCTACGCAGGAGCGATCTCTGCTTAACATACAAGGCCATGTCAAACCCAGAGCTGTTGGACATGCTACACTTAAAGACATCCCAATCCCTCAGAGCCACATGATCCAGGGATCTAAACCTTGTCATCACAATAAACAAAACATGCTGGAGGGATAGGTTCCTGACCCAGAGACTCCCCAGACTTTGGAATAGATTGCCCATACATGTCAAGCAGAGTGCCTCTGTGGCCCTCTTCAAAAGAAACCTTGACGATTGGATGGGAGAAAGGAAATTCACCCAGGGGATCACGTCAGTTGCCCTGCTAGACAGGGGTCCAGGGAAGTAAATAGTGTGGGAAGAAATAGCCAGGAAATTGTTATGGCTAGGCTTGTATAGGCCCTAGGGCTGATAGCCTAGTACCAACCTATGAACCTATGAACCTATGTATAAAAATGAACTTTGGATAATTAAACATACCCTATGAAATTCCTTTGTGCAGCAGCAGCATCACCTGTTCTGTTAATAATAATCCCAAAGAAATAAAAAAAAAATTTAGCAGGACTGTAATGCATTATTTCATCAGATATTGGGCTATGTCTCTGGCAACAATATTAAGACCAGAAGTTGTATATGGCTACAATGTATAGTGTATGTACTGCACATAATGCACATCTACCATCATTTCAACTAGGAACATGTCTTAGAATCCATATGAAAGACGAAAGACTAAAAATAATATTTTTGTGGGACCAGACAACATACCAGGGTGCATTCACATCAGTGTCAAGTATGAACTATCAGAAGAAAACCCAGAAGACAATGTCCACACTATAACCGATTTATTAAAACAACAAAATTGCAGTGATAGCAATAAAAATGCAAAGCTTTCGAGACAAGCTCTTTTTCAATGCTTCAATGATAGCTGCTATGCCATGAGCATTTAAATACTTAAAGGACTAATTAAAGTTAATTGGCTAGCCTATAGAAAAATTTATATAATTAACTCATTAAAATCAGAAATGTGTTTTTCTAAGGAAAATAAATGGTTATAAAAATACATAAATACATAAATATATATGTATATATATACATACAGACCGAAAAAAACAGTATAGACTAAAATAAATGTAATCAATTTATCCAAACATTCATACTTCATTTCCTATAATTCATTTTTATTATTTCATATACAATCAGGCTTAATTTTTCATATAGGCTTAATACTATGTTGGCTATTAAGACATGGTAATGTCTGCTCTGAAATAATTAATCCATTTATATTCTAACATCTCCATCTTTGTAATTAAGCTACCCCCTCATGGATCAGGGAATACTCGCTGGAGAACCCTGAACTTAAATTTATGGTCCTTCCCTTTAAGCAAAATATGTTTAAATAAAGCTTTAGCCTCAATTCCGCTTTATTTAGCTGATAAGTGTGAACTAATGCATTCTTCAAGTTTCTGGTTTGTCTTAACTATATAAAAATGATCACAGACTACACTTTTAGCTTCTGGTACCAAAGCAGCTACCACATCAGGATGACATCAGGAGGGAATTGCAAAGGTAATTATGCAGACATATCAGAACTCTCTGGTGGCACATAGTCAAGTGCATGGGCAACAAACATTTTTGTACATTTTGAACATTGTAAATGTTCATCATTGTTTAGCCTTGTCTGAGTGCACATGCACATGTGTGTGTGTGTTTGTCTGTGTGTGTCTGTGTGCATGTGCGTCTGTATGTGCGTGTCTGTGTGCATGTGCGTCCGTATGTGTGCCTGTGTGCATGTGTGTCTGTATGTATATGTCTGTGTGCATGTGTGTGTGTGTGTGTGTGTGTGTGTGTGTGTGTGTGTGTGTGTGTGTGTGTGTTTATTACAGAAGCAAGCCATGCTCAGATTGCCACCCTTGAAGCCTTAGCTGTTAGACTGCATCTAATAGTGCATTCTGTAGTAACATATGGAATATGAGACATATTCATTATGTCCTATATTTCCCTCAGCTTTGCATACATTCCATACTGTCACATATATGATGGTGTTCATGAATAGACTGCAGGCAGGTTTGCATTCTAGACAAGATATCTGCATCAGATATGTTTATTAAATCTTATCACATTTGCTTCCTCTTCCATTTTATTCCACAGTTCATTTTGCTGCTTCCTGGATGTAGATTAGCTAATGATTCTTGCTTAATATGTATTAAATATTGATTGACAGTATATTACATTAAATTACTAATCAATACTTACTTTCAGAATGTGAACAACAGAGAATTTTACCTACAAGGTGTACTTAATGCTTGTAACTGATAGTTCTTCCCCACTACTAAGCCAGTGCAGACTGCGAAACAACAGACTTAGGGCTGCTAACACAATTCACAATATTATGATTTCAACAGCTGACATGGGTTACTTCTGTACTGTACAGAACAGTTTGTATAATTCTGAAAAGTTTATTACTATTAAAGAAACATAATAAGAGAACTTTAGTCAAAATATCCAGATTTATTTGTAAAGAAATTACTTAATGATGTAATAACCATACAATAGGAGCACAAGTATACAGACCACAACTTACTGAAAATGTAAAAAGTCATAGCATATCATTTTGTAAAGTAAAGACAAGTCTGTGCCTTTTAATACATGTCTTCTCTCGCTATAATTTCTCTAAGTATTTTGGGTTTCTAATAACATGATGGGAATGGACCCCATTATGGGTATGATTAGAGTTCATGAAAATAGTATTGTTTCAATCTTTGGTGTTGTACAAGAGTGCTTTTCTCAGCACCCACAATGTACTCAGACTTGCCACCTTCTGTAACCATATGGGGTCACATATATTAGTAATGTATTTAAGTATGACACTAAATTATTTTTTAATTATGAAGCAGTGTCAGTGGCAACAGGTAGCACACTCACCTTTGTTGCAGAAGGCTGTGTGTTCTTTTCCCACACCAGGTAGATAGATTGCTAACATTGTAGTGCAGCATAATTTCATACACAAATAATATAAAAAAAAAATCTCAATTCACTTGGAGACTTCAATCGCAGCCCATTCAGTCCCATTCCTAAAGACCTAAATGCTCATCTGATACAAATATTTTGCTACTCCCTCCTAGATCTCATATTATCCAACAAACCTTTTATGTCAAACATTACCATTCATTTACCATCTTTCAGTGACCACTGGCCTATTAGCTCTCATGCCTGTCTTCCATATATAAATATAACCCTAGAGCTTGCATCTTTCTGTAATAACAAACCGAATAGCATTTACAAACTCAAATCCATTCTCCTTAATGGACTGGTCACTAATTCTTAATTTATCTGACCCTGACACCACTGCAAACTACTCATCTCTGTGCTGTGAAACCCCTGCTCCCCAGTAATCCAAAGAGTATATAAGCCTACGACTAACAACTGGTTAACCTATGATCATAAAATTCTTATACAACTCAGAAACAAGTCATGGGATTCTTGGAAAACACTTCCTACTACTGCAAAGAGACGGAGCTACACCCAGCTACACAACTTTGCCAACCAGGCTACATCATCATAAAAGTCACCTGAGAAAAATCATACCAAACCTCACGGATAAAATCACCCACAAATTTCTGTAAAGAGGTCAGCCATCTTACAGGATGGTGGAGCTTTCCCTCTATGAATTCTATATCTTTTCAGGTTTTTTTTCCCTTTGATTTCCTTTGTCATTTCTGCAACCTTCCCAATCCTTTCTCTACCTAATTCCAAACTGCATCCACTACACCCATCTCCCCTCTATATATCCCTTCATTTTACTTCAGGACTATCACATCCAAGTCCACCCTCTTTCCTTGAACAGATTAAACTTGATTGCCCCCTCCCCATCACAGTGAATCACACCCATGGTTTATTTATTAGTGTAGAGACAATATCATAACTGAATCCCTCCAATCCATCAGACTTCCACGCTCAATCAATACATCAACTAATGCCACTTGCTTTCTCAAAAGTATGGCTTTTGGTATAATTGCAATTCTCTGCTATCTAGACACTTAGTAATAACATTCTTCTTGGAATGGACAATTTCATAATTATGGAGCCATTTTACTGACCTCACCAGAGCCTTTCATTTTGTTGATCACTCAGATCTCGTCAACCATATCACTGAAACAGGGGTTAGTGAAGACACATTATCCTGGTTCAAAAAATACCTCAGTAGTTGGCACTTTTCAGTAAATTTCAATTTATCAACCTCTACATCATTCCTCTTGCATCTACATTAACAAACTTCTTTTTGACTTACCCTTCTTTCTTTATGCTGAGGACATGGTCCTATTCTGTTGTAACCTCTTTGTCTCTTCTCTTGAACTCAAACTTCAGGCTTCTTTTCATGCCTTTTTTCAATGGGACAATCATAAACAATTACTGCTGAATTTCTGTAAAACAAAAACGTTTTTGGCACTAGGCGATAGCTCACTTCTATCTCCAGGTCTCTCAAAATACTCAGTCATCTAAAGCTATCGAATATGTCACTTTATTCAAATGTCTATGAATATGATTGGACCTCTTCCTAAATTTACAACACCACCTGAACTATGCACACAAAACAATCAGCTCTCTCCTAATCTGGGCATATAGGCTCTCCCCTTTTCTATCCATACCCTGTAGAAATGCCATATGCAAAGGTATCTTGCTGGATCATTTAAATTATTGTCTCCCTCTAAATGCTGAAGCATTTAAAAGATAAGTATCCACCATTCAGTTTATCTCAAATGTCATTTGTAAATTAATCATTATCTGCCCAAGAAATGAACACCACTGCAAAACCATTGAGAAAGCTAACTGGCTACAGTGTGGTGACTTGCCTCTCAACTATTTAAACTTATCCAACATAGCACCTTCACCTGCTAGCCTCCAGAATATTCAGAGATGCACCAACATACAACCTTAGAAATCTTAACACTCATGTCCTATCATCCAAACCTCCCAAACTAGTCTCCATTGAACAGACTTCTCTTTCTCAGTTATTTGTCCCAAACTGTGAGAACCTCCTCTTTCTTTTCTTAAAGATCATTCCTTTTTCCTCATTTTCTGATCAGAAATAAAGGCACATTTCAAGACTCTAGTGCTATCTCTCTAGTCTTATAACTTAACCTCTTCAAATTCTACTTCCCTCTACATACCTTGCTCTGACTCTTTTTTTTTTTTTTTTTTTTTTTTTTTGCAGAATGCTGAAATTTTTGCCTCATATTTTTGGTCTGTTTTTCATAAAATTGTGGTTTACTGGCAAATTAATGTCAAATCAATAAAGACTGGAGTTAGAAAATAATGACAGATATTTGAGATTCAGACTTCATATCCTTCAGAAAATTCATGCTAATGCAAAATCTGTTACTTTATGAACTTTCTAAGTTTGTAAGAGCAATATTTAAAAACTGTCCCTATTTTTTGGCCTTTGTCCCACTTTTATTAGTGGCTTTGTCCAGATTTCTTGTGCTAAGTTGTTGAGAGGTATGATTTCTACTCAGTATAGAATGCAATTATTTATTGCATTTTGTCACTCACTCTGTATGTAATATCATGTATCCATCAACATTGTACCCTCACGCCACCTCTGATATTTGCTTTGTATATGATATCACTGCTGTACAACGGTTAACAACTTAAAAAAAAAAACAGATAATAAAGAAAGTAAGCACTTTCAATGATCAATTCTACTTTTGCCTTTTTTCATGAAATGCTATATCTGTTTTTTTGCATCTATGTTTTGAATTGTTGGTGATGGGTTATCGCTTATGTTATAAACTCCATCAATCTCTATAATGCTTTGTGATTCATGTATTAAATGTTTTCAGCTACTTCTATATTGTAGTGCTTGCACAATCCAAACTGCAACAGACTAACCACATTATCATGCCTTTCAGTATGCAGGCCTTCCTCTGCAAGTGTATCACACCCAGCAACAAGATGTGTCACTAAATCCTTTCTGTTTTATAGAACCTGCATTTGTCAGTTTCACCCATATTTTCAATGGACTCTGTAAACGAACATGTATGTAATCCGCTATACTGTATTGCCATTATTAGCCTTTCATCATTTGGTTCTGATTCACCTCTCTTTAACCATTCCTTTGTCAAATCATGGTCAATGTGAGGTTGTTCCAGAAGATCTATATACCTCCCATTATATTTGTGGACCTCCCTATATTTTCCTTCACATCTGATCCTTTTCCTGATATTCTTTCATTTTCTTTTTGGCACATTCAGTTGTTGTCTGATTTTTCTACTTCTGCTTTGAATTCCATTCTAGCTTGATTCTAAAATTCATCTGCCAAACTAAGGAAAGATGTCATCTCAGACTTCTCTACATGTTTTAAAACTGTCACTATGTTTTGATATGATGAAGTCAGCAGATATGTATGCATTCTCATGACTGTAGATCTATACATGTAGTTAGTTTCAACTAGGCCAATACCTCCTTCAGAGCAAGGAATGTATAATCTTGTTACACTGATTTTATATATCATTTTGTAAGCGTTTTTCTTGTTTTCATGCCAAATTGATTCAATACTTTTATTAAACCAGTAAATCACCCCAAATCTGTAAATTAAGGCAGGAAGAGAAACATTCTTTATAGCTTGGACTTGATTCCTACATGTCAATGCAGTTTGAATATTAATTTTAGTTTTCTGAAGTACTCCTTACTCTGCTTTATTCTCATTTATGTCTTATTGTTGACCCTTCAGCTATTGCCAAATATTTATACACTCTATCCTGCTCAAGTTCCTCTATATCACATTCCTGTTTCTGGTTGATATATTCTTGGTGCTACTGCTTTCCCTTTTTAATATTGATTTTGCACATTTATCAAGACCAAATGTAATTTTATATTGTCTGAAAGGGTTTTAACCATGTATAGTTGTGCTTTCAGCTTCTCATCTGATGAACTATACAATTTTAAATCATCCACAACATTTTATAAGAATTCTTTAAATAAAGTTGGTTTCTCCGTGCCAAATTGTGACCATGGCTTAAACTGTTAAATAATCAGCTTAACTGGTTAAGGACAAGACAACAAAACAGCAGTGACAAAGAATATCCTGATTTGAATTTTTGTCCCTAGGATAAGAATTTTCCCTTTGTCATGTCTTAACTGCAAATGGTTTGCCAGAGTTTCATGGTTACGGTAATGTAATTGGTCAAGTGTTGGGATTATCTTAAACACTCCATGTGGTTTGCCAGCGATTCATGGTTATGGTAATGTAATTGGTCAAGTGTTGGGTTTATCTTAAATACTCCATGTGGTTTGCCAGAGTTTCATAGTTATGGTAATGTAATTGGCCAAGTGTTGGGTTTATCTTAAACACTCCATGTGGTTTGCCAGAGTTTCATGGTTGCGGTAATGTAATTGGTCAAGTGTTGGGTTTATCTTAAACACTCCACGTGGTTTGCCAGAGTTTCATGGTTATGGTAATGTAATTGGTCAAGTGTTGGGTTTATCTTAAATACTCCATTATCCATGAATGTGAGATGCTGTTGAATGGTTTTTGGAATCTATCCATGCCTTACTTAGAGGTCCTTTATTACAACTCTCTTTTATGGATTTATTTAGCAAAAAAAGATCTTTTGTTCCATGTGACTTTCTTTTACTAACTTTTTGCTCTTTTGCCATAATTGATTTATTTATAAATGATTACAAACTTTGGCTGCATAAATTCTAGTATATAATTTGCATATTCTCAGAAGATGAGTTATTGGTCTATATTTCTTAGGATGGCTTGCAGGTTCACTCTTAAAGAGGAGTATCACGATTCATGTTGTTAGTCAGGTTGGTGTCTGGGATGTGCATATAAGTACATTTTGCTCTGCTTAGCCAATATGATGGTCATCTAATTCAGACCAATGACATTTTTGACACTGAATGAAGAGTCAATGAAGAGTTATTGCCAGTAACACAATGATATCCTCAGTCACCAGACATGTAAATATGTGTTAAAGACAGACAGCTTATAAACAAAACAACATTAGCAAATTTTGTTTTGAAAAGTTCAAACAAATACATAATTATTTCAGGTATGGTTGCAAAATAAAATAATTATGTTATTCCAAATTATACACTGTATTGTCTCTGTCCTTGCACAATAACCAAATCTTCTTCATCCAAGCAATTATAGCTGATCAAAGCCAAGTTGATCATGGCCAGTCTGTGAACTAAGCTTCCAATATTTGACTTTTCCATGAACTTTTATTTCCCCTCCATCTTTCTTAAACACACATACACACACACACACACACACACACACACACACACACACACACACACACACACACACACACACACACACACACACACACACACACACACACACACACACACACACACACACACACACACACACACACACACACACACACACACACACACATACACACGCACACACGCACACACACACACACACACACACACACACACACACACACACACACACACGCACAGACACCTGTTATGGCTCTACCAACACCTTTTTACCACATCTAACTCTTGGATTGCCAAACCTCAATGCTCTTGCCACTAATCCACCTTCCCACTCTCCCCTACAAACTTTATTATGCATAGGTCTGAGATTATTGATCCTAAATCCTCCACTTCCTCACCACAGCCATTATTCTAAATATATCTGACATCAGTAATGCATATACCGAATTGACCCTTACAAGCTTTATTATATCTACACCTGCAATTATCAGTCTTCACCCTGCCAACAACGACCTCAATCTTTATTATAAGTGTCTCTCACACCACAACTCCTCCACACAACTCTTCCTTACAAATTTTATTATATCTAGGCCTGAGATTATCAGTCCTCACCCTCAATCTCCTCACCATAGGCTTTATAATAACTATATAAAAGCATGTCTCAAGATACAGCTAAAATATTTTTAATCAAGTGTGCTCAAATTTTATCTATTACAGCTCTCCATTCTGCCTTGACTTACTTTACTATAATTTATATATATTTCTGACATCTCTAATCCTCAATCCCACTCACCTTGCAAACTTTAGTATATCTAGGGCTAAAATTACCAGTCCTCAACACTTCCCCTCCCATTCCTCCCATGAAATATTTTATTATAACTACCTCTGAGACCACCAAACTCTCAGCAAAAGTTTCAACTTTAAAGGATTCAAAATCTCTGTTTTAGTATCTGATCCTGACTATATTGGCTTTAAGTTGTTGGTTGTTATTCCAATGACTGAATCCCTAAATCTTCAGTATGAAAAAAGGGGCAGAGTGTCATAAAGATATCACTGCTAATGTAATGCATTATTTTCAACAACCATTTGCACATGCGAGATTAAGGATTACATTTTGTTACACTACATAAGTATTTTAATGTCTTGCAATTTTGTGGGTTTAGATGAGACCCCATTTTTGTTTACCTGTATGGCATTATATGAAACCAGTTCAAGGCCGTGCAATTAAAATTTCATTATCAGTAATATGCAGGAAGTATTTCACTTCCCTGAAAATGTTTGATCTAAAATATTCCTGAGGGAAGATTATAGCAGTGATAAAGCTTGTGGTGAACAATCCAATAGTCTGGTAACTTAAGATGGAATTAACATTTATTTCTACAAAGAATAATGAATATGTATAATAAAGCATGTATAATGGGGCATGCATAATGAAGCATGTATAATGGGGCATGTATAATCTACTATTCAGTTTTTTGGTGCATTCGCTAGGCACAGACTCAATATGTGAGTGACAAACTCTCCATTTCATCCACATATATATTACCTACAAAATGATACAGCACCTTTGTAAGCAATTTACATAAATCATGTAGGCATTTCATCCATCCCAAAACTCTTTTTATGACTGCAGCTGAGCTTGTGTTTCTGCCAGAATAATGTCTCCAGCTGTATCTGTGAATGTTTGCTGATGAGACTTTGAAAAATCTAATTGTGCTGAAACCATTGGCTTAAGCAATCATTTTATGCAAAAGCATTGCTAAACTTGGCCAGTGTGGCTGAATTGCAACATTAAACATTATCTAAACATGAAGTGATTGCATTGCTTGAATAAATATGCATCACCATGATATACCTATAGTGGTCTGTTTCCAGCTTTATATAAACATATGTCCAGCAGCATAGATCAGACCTTCTGAGTCACTATCCACCTGTGGAAAGATCTATTCACACTGGAAAAGTCTTCAGAGTCTTAACAATTTCCTTTAAGTAATAAGAACTCATTATGTTGTTGTCTTTTATCCACCTGATTAAACAGGAAAGAACTGACCTCAGCCAAGCTGGGGAACTCGGCTGTTATGTGAAAATGTGAAATTGTATGAACAGTATTATTATGGGATATCATATGTTCATGCTTCACAATTTTACTAGCTATAAAGTGAACTCTTTATGAAATGACAGTGCAGAACTTGGATTATTCAGAGCACATGAAGTGTGCTGGGTAAACAGCTGGTGAAAAGGTTTATAATAGTAGCTATTCAAATTGCTTTTCAAAAGGTTCTGGAAATATTTCTCTGAAAACATAAAACATAGACAAATCCCAGAAGCAGCAGCACTGTGAGACCTGTTAATAAGTATTGTTTTTAAATTGCTTACACAGATTGCATAAAAAAATGCCCTGAGCTGGAAGAGATCTTTAGACAGCTTCACTGACAGCACTTTAAAAAAAATGAAACCGCTTGAACACAGGCAGAATAAATATAGTCATGCCTTATAGATGTATTATATGTTTTAATCTTTGTTTAAACAAATAACCAAATGAACAAACCAGCAAACAAATAAATAAGACATTGTCAGAAGGTTAATACTTTCAGTCCTAAGTAAAATGTATGCAAAGTCAATATATCTATGTATTTATTTGTGAATTTATTTATTTATTTTCAGTAGAAAAGGAGCTGTAGAGTAATATCAAACTTGCAAGTATTCCTGGAGCTGTTGCTGTTTTTCTAATACTTTTAACTCATCCTTACAGTTTGAAATCAACGTTGCATATATTGGGTCTACTACAAGTGTTTGTGTGCCAATAGCATGTAATGCACTTGCTTACTGTTACTTGCTGTAATTGGTACGTATCCTAAATTTACTAGTTGATCATAGACAGTCATCTAGCCGTCCTGCCACCTGACCTTACTGAACTGCATATCCTAGCAGAACCCTAACCATAACCTTAAAACTCCCATCTGGCCTCTACCTCTAGCCCTAGCACTCCTCTCCATAAGCCTAAAGTCCCTAATTATTCCCTAAGCCAAAAACTCTACTACCTCCTCCCTAAACCTAAATATAACTTCCCTTCCCTAAACCAAAAACTCCCTTCCTGTTCCCTCCACTTAAAAATGTCAGTCACTTCCTAACCTTAAATTGCCCTCCTACTCACCAGACATAAAGACCTCATATCCCTTAACCAAAATCCCACTCCAGATCACTGTCTGAATCACACATCTAAGCTCCCATCCCCACCCCAACCTGCTCCCCATGGCTACCGGCCTTATGTCACTTGAACTCAGTTGTGTTTTGGTGAGGTGCAGCAACTCCTTTTTTCAGTGCATGCTATTCCAATATAATATGAGCATGTATTCAAGTGTGAGTGTAAGTGGACAGCTACTAGAGTAACAAAATGCCTAATTCCCTCTCTGAAAGATAGTGGCCTTTGGCTGCCTGATACTTTGGTTGCTGTAGTAGAGCTGTGCATACTTTTGGCAAAGTAGTAAATCCAGCATTAAAAGTTCTGCAAAGAGCACAATAGATATTGTTATATGCAAACATGCATCTGCATGGTTGGTCAAATTAGGTAAGGTATGCATCTGGATAGATATGACCATGGATATATCTGCTGTGCCACATTCAACAGTTCACCACTGTGTAATTATTTTCTTAAAAATAGTTCCTCCATGAGACACTTATCTCAGTCAACCAAAACACTTACCTTAAACTGCCTCAGAGGCTGTGAGCAGCAGTATAGCAATTTAAATTACCATGAAACAGGATCGCAAGCAGGTGGACTGGGCCTTGCTTAACAAAGAAGTTTCAGTCCTCCAATCAGCAGACAGTGCATCCCACATTTCTAATGTTCTTTTGTGCCCTGCCTTTCCTCTTAGTTTCTAGAAGTAGAAACAATCTGTTAGTCACAGTGTCTTCCATTTCATAGCTATTCAGTCTATTATTGACAGCTTCATTCATGCCTGTGCTGTTAAAACTTTTAGGGAGCATCATTATTTTATTCTTTGCAGCTTTGAATCTATTGTCTAGTAATGTTTGTAGCTCTTAAGCAGACATGGTTTATCCCTATTAAGGTCCAAATCCCACCTGGGCATTGTTCTATGTGTTGTAGGACCACATGTGTTGATTGGCACTGATGCCTGAATGCTTCAATAGCTATCAGCAGTACACCAATGGTTGTTTTTTTTTTTTTACCCCCATTGTTCATAATGGCATCGAAGCCTCTGGTAGCTGTTTTTATATCTGTGCTTTTTCAGACTCAGTCTATTTACAATGTCCATTCTCCCCTTGTAGAAAAAAACTGTTATTCACAGAAGACATGGTTCTAATGTTTTCATCCCTGTGGGTTAGACTCATTTGCACCAGTCTCTGAAAATCAAATTAATCTGTCCAAAATCAGTCATAAAAAGTAAAGTTGAATCTGCTTCTATAATGATGATTGACATTTTTCATTCCCAAGGACATGTTTAAATGTTTTAAGATGTGCAACTTTGCAAACTCAGTTATCTCCCTTTTGGGAATTATGTGTAATGATACAAAGCCTGGGAGAAATTACTATTACGGGCTCACACATCACACTCATTATCACACCAACAACTGTTTCTTTGTAACCACACATAAAGTGATATAATGAATCTTGGATGGCTAGCGCTTCTATTTTCTCACAATGCAAATGTAGCAATTCCTTAAATTCCTTAACATAACCATTCCAGTTTGCCCCTTTATATCTGATGCCATAGGCATGTACTCTTAGAAGCAGTGCCTACCTGTGTAGTGGCCTTCTTATCTGTTTGAGTTGAATTACACTTAGCTATTGCCAATGATCTGGCAGTAACTGGATGCTTTCTTGTCATGTAAGTGATTGTATAACATAATTGTGCCTTTTCTATGCATACATACATAAATGCAAATATTTCAAGCATGGGCATTACTGCCCGTCTAGCTTGTCAATATACCAAAACACTTGCTCCCATAGTAGGTGTCCAGGCTGTTCTTACAAATATCTAAACTTGTACTTGCTTTAATGTAATTTGGTAGTCTGTGCCATGCATCAGTTGCTCTCTCAAAGAACCAATTAATATACTTCACATTGCTATAGAACCTTCTACATAGGTTGTCTGATGATTCTCTGGTACTTTTTGATAACCCAAAACATTGCCAGAGGTACTTGTTTCCAAATGCCCTGTATACTTGAATAAGATCTCCTCTTAGATATCTGTAAGAGACACTGCACAAGTTCACATATTTTAGTGTTTCATGATAACTTAAATTTTCACATCTATGGATGCCCCTGGTGTATTTCTGCTATACTCTTTCCAGTTTACTCATGCTTGTTTTCTTATAAGGTTTCCATTTTGTTATTCCATACTCAAGTTTGGGTCTATAACAAACAATTACTTCATCATTTTGATTTCCTAGACTTTATAGATCTTTTTATACAACCTATAGTCCAGAACTATCATTAACCAATTGGATAATATGTTTAGAAAAAAACTCATAGCTGAATCTACCCATATACCAAGTCCTTAAATGAGTCTACAGTTTTAATCATTGTGTGCTGTATTAAATATTCACTTTCAGTTTATGTCTCCCAAATCTCATATGCTTAGTTTTTTGATGTATTTATCAGCATATTATTCTCCTGTGCCCAAATGATCAATTTAGTCAAGTTCTTTTGCAGATGCCTTATCTGTAACACTTGTAATCAGTTTACTCAATTTCAGGTCATCTGCATATAGACTGTAGAATACTGTAGATGAAAAAGGTAGGTCTGAAAGATACAATCTAAATATGTAAGGGACTAGGACAGAGTCCTGTGGGATACCCAGACTGTAATCAAGAATTTCACCTGTCCAATTGCTGTATGATACTTGCCATGTACTATTTGTAAACTGTGCAGCAATCCATTTTATCAAGCGTACATTAATACCTAGTTGTTCTAATTTATTGACCAGTGTTTTGTGTATGACCCTGTCAAATGCTGAAGTTAAATATATATAAATTACAACACAACACAAGTTTTCATTCATAGCTGTTATTATATTGTTATAGAACATCATGTTACAGGTGGTAATAGATCTATTTTCAACATATGCATACTGATATATGGTTTCAAGTCACAACTTATCCAATTCTGACAATAACTTATCCAATATTACCGTCTCCATTATTTCTCCACAGCATGAAAGTATACTTAAGGATCTATATGACTATGGGTTGTCCTCCTCCCCCTTTCCCTTAAAGTTAGGTTTAATAAGTGCATGTCTCCAATCTTGAGGAATCTCCCCATATTGGGAATCTCCCAATATTTTTATGACCTAGTGAATAATAGATATAATGGTAAAATAAGTTCTTGCTGAAGTGTTCTCAGGTCATTATTATTAATTCTGTCTCCTTCCTGTACTTTGTTTAGATCCAGTTACCACAGTTCTTTTTCAATATAATCTAATTTGATTCTAGTATCTGATGTTACTTGGATGTCACTAGGACAACTTATCACTCCCTTTGTAGAGCCAAACTGTTTTGTATAAGAGTTTATAAATATATCTCATAATCTGTTGTGTCGGAGAATAAATTTTAGAATCTGTACACAGGTTATTAATTTGTGTGTCTTTATTCCTTCCACATCTTATGTATATCTATAAAAAGATTTCCTATTATGCTCAATATCTTTATATAAATTTTCTTCAAATGTTTCTTGATCTTGTCTCGCACTGTGCTTAATCTGTTTGTCTAGCTTATTTATTTCAGTTTTCAAACTTGCAGTTTAACCTCTCTTCCATTTCTTAGATTTTTTTGTCCCTCACCTTAATCAGGTATCTTGTTCTTTTGGAAATATACCCCCCTTAGTGTTGTATGCCTAGATCCTGATGTTAAACATTGTTTTAGATTTTTTTGTACTCAAAAATTTCTCTTTCAAAGCTTTTCACATTCCATCTGCAGTTGTTGCACTGAACACCTCAACTAGTTAGTTTTACACAGTGACTGTTTTGCTTTCATATAATCCATAATTAACGTTCTGCGCATTGGTTTAGATTTCACTATGACAGAAACAAATTAACATTTATAACCTGTAGCACTGAATGTTAGTATAACAGAAATGGAGGGATCAAAACTAGTAAGTAATTTTCTAAGCTACTTACTTTCACGTTTCCCATAAAAGCCTGTTAGCAGCAGCCTTTCCTTTTTTGGGTATGCCCATCTTTTATGAGCACATTTAATGGAAGGTGAGCAGTCAAGCAGATTCTTAGCAATCAGTAGCAGTACTTCTACATTCCTAACTAAAACCTCAAATAAGATGATCTGAAGCCTATATATATTTAGCATAGACTCTTTCTTGTGTTGTACATCCATGTTAATCATAAGCTCTCAAAAATAAATATCTTCCTTGAAGAATTCTTATTTTGAGTGTATTAACTTGATGACCAACCTGTTTTTTAACATGTGTATAAATTAAGCAGTGTTCATAATGTTTCCCCAGTACAACAATATCATCAAGGCAATGGTAGACATTAAGTACTTTGTAGAATACTTGGTTTGTTGTACTTTGTCAGATGATCAGCATAATTATACATTACTGACAAAAATTATATTATTCTATAGGTAATTATTCATGTGTATTAGCAGTAAATAACTGCTTGGACAATTGTTTTTTCACCTCAGTATGAAAGACTGTGCTCAGTCGATCTTTGCAAAATCTTTTGCATCTCTTAAATAGAAAAACCTGTCCTCTGTCCATGGCATTACATGCAGCAGAATATGCAATGCAGTGTTAGTGCTACCTTTATAGTCTAATTGCTTTACAGCTTTCTTGCTTCCCCTCTTCACTATACTTATATCGATTTATCAACTCACTTCATTCAATGGTTGAAAATATTATTGCAGGTTCCAGTATTCGCTTTTCTAGATGCACTTGTTTCAGAAGCATGAGGCGCTGCAGGAATTTAATAAAATTTAGGTTACCATTTTGTTCTTGGTTCATCTCCCATTATACCATTCAATACTCCATTTCATCTACAAAAAATGGTTTGTCATCTGTTAGCAGTGCAACAATTCTTTAGTAGTGGGGTTATTACTACCGATTTAGGAGGCTAAATGTAATGTTATGATTGAATGCAACTTTAATTCAGTTTCCAATACAATTCCTTTTATGTATTCTTTGAGTATTGCCATAGTAGAAGAGCGAAATGCAAAAAATATAATCTTTCCTGGTTTTGAGAAATGAGGTTTGGAACAGACCATTTTGTCCAGGGACATCTTCAAGGTGGGTGGGGTTAGAGTAGTAGGATTTGGAGGGATAGGGGGAGGATATTGTTAAATAGGAACAGAGGAGGTTTGAGAAGAAGTGAGGTAGGGGTAGGGAGGGGCTTAAAGGATGTTAGGCAAGTGTAATTGGAATAGGAGTCACATTTTGGCGTGCACTTGCTACATGTAGGTTCATGTCCTGATGACGACCGGTGTGTTCCTTGGTCAGGTAGGCCTTGCTTTGGTGGTGGAGATATGGAGGTGAGTACCTGGGGTGTAGGGTATGGTTATATGTGTGCAGGTTACAGATGATGGCTTTTAAGTATAAGGACATTTTTTTTTCTCTTTTTTCTCTGAGGCAATGGCATCAGTGGCTTGGATGCATTATCTGCCTTCACTCAGGAGATTTGTGGTTTATGGTAGAAAGCACATGGGTGGGGGTTCCTGGCCCATATACAGTGCATGTCTGAAAGCTCCTTCTGTGTTTCCTTGCAAACCAGGTTACATGCTTTCAGTTTGGGTATGGTGCACCAGTAGGTTCGATGGTGGTTATGATGGAAAGCACATGAGGATTATGGTTCCCTACAGTACCCGTCCATTCAGTTTTGTGGTTGGGGTTGGTTGCATAATGGTTGGAGGAAGGGGATTTGATGGTGCTTGGCCCTATAACTAGTTTATTTGTTAGGATTTCAGGGTGGTGGGGAAGTTTTATATATATATAAAAAAAAAAAAAACACTCCAAAGAAGTTTTGCTGGTTAGTTGGAGGGTAGGGGCAGGATAGGTATTTATCCATTTAGTAAGCAGAGTGCTCCTGCTTTCAGGCCTTAGTGTCATCATGTCTGCTAGGTTGGTATCTGTTGGTGGTTAGTGTTTTGCGGGCAGGGTCTACTTTTCATGGGAATCATTGAGCTCATGTTTCTTTGCTGCAGTTTGTGGTAGCAGGGTTAGCCCCATGTGCAATGGCAGCAAGGAATCATAGCAGCTGTTAAATGCTGGCTGGCAATAAAAAAAAAAAAAAAAAAAGAGGACTTATTTTGCTGAAAAGCAGGTAAACGGAAACATCCATTATTTTAACCAGATCAGTGTCTGCAGCTTGTCCTTGGAGGTGTTTGCCACTGGTGGGTTGGTGGGTTGGCGGTTGGTGCAGAGGGATGGGATCTTTCATCTATGCTTCTGCTTTGCTCGGCTGGATGTCCTGCTGCTGAGGACTGTTTGACCATTGGGGGATTTTAGTGGGGCATTTACAATGTGTCACAAAAAGAAAAAGGAGAGAGAGAAAAAAAAGGGAAAGAGAGAAGCAGTTTGGTCGCTCCTTGTCTGTGTTGGTTCCTCTTCCAGTTGCGTGTGTGTGTGTGTGTGTGTGTGTGTGTGTGTGTTTGTGTGTTTGTGTGTGTGTGTGTGTGTGTGTGTGTGTGTGTGTGTGTGTGTGTGTGTGTGTGTGTGTGTGTGTGTGTGAGAGAGATGGTGGGTTGTCGCGTATTGTGGGATGTAAGTCTTGATGGGGCACTTCCTGTTGGGGAACAGATGCTGGTGTTTTGTGTTCACGGGATTTCTGGACAAGAATAACTATTCTGTACGATAGTTTCAGCTGAATAAGGATCTTATCTACTTACATTTCTGTTTGCTTGTTAGATTTTACATGTGGCTTATTGGGTTATACCAGGCATTTTTGTCACTGGATAAAATGCAGGAAGAGTCTGTTTGAGTACAGAGTGCTGTAATAAGGAAGTGAGTGTTGTGTTCTCAATAAAATAATTGTGGGGAGCAGGTGGGCTGCCATTTTGGTCTGCTGAGTGGGTCCTGTTTCCTGGAGTGTGCTGGGTCGCTAGGAAGTGAGACGGATGCTCGTTTTGCAATGGTGTTTTGTGCACAGTGTGGCAGCAGAAGAACAGTAGGGATGATTGAATGGGTGAGCATGTGCTTGAAGCTCATCGTTTAGGATCGGGATTTGGGTGCGGATGGTGTTTGTGATCTTTTGCATTTTGTCTGCTGATTGGAGGGAGGAGATTTCTCTGTGCTGCTGGTTTCCCTAGTTTTGTTGCTGACAGCTGGGCCTTCTCATGCTTGAATTGTGCTGGGCATTAGCAGTGGTGTGGCGAGACGGATCTCTTGTGATTGGCCTGCATGAGACGGACAATGAATTTAGCCGTGTTGCAGAGAAAGTTACTTCTACTACTCTGTTGGCTACAGGGCAAACATCAAAGGACCATCCTCTTAAATATGTGCAGACTCCATTAGAAAAGGTCAACAAAGTGAAACGTTATTAAAAGTTGCATACATACATTAGTTTATCTTGATGGCTGAGCTAGTGAAATATACTGATTCAACTTATTGTTCGTCACAGGAAGCATTTTTGCTAGCACTCTGTGGTTTGCTGTGCCATATAACACCATTCAAGTGATGGTGTAGTGGATGTCTAGCTGGAATATTATATAGATAATTTGCTCTAATAATTGAATAGCTTCTGCATATACTTAAATGTAATCTTTTGGTTATGCTGGAATGATTTTAATATCGATTATTTCTGTTTAACAGATGGGTTCTTGTTTTATGAGAATAGTCGCTATATGCCATTGTAGATGAATAACTCCTCTAAAATGACTTTAAGCTTTAATGATACAAAGTGGTATCAGTATCATTTTAAACAATTTGGCTAAAGTACCCCCTCCCCTTTTTTTTTTTTTTGCAGATAGAATGTTTTAATTGCACTTGTCTGTTTAGAAGGCTGTGTTTTGTGGTCATTAGTGGTGGCATGGTGGTATGTGGGGATGGAATGGATCAAGTCAGTCGCCCTGCTAGACGGGGGTCCAGGGAAGCAAATACTATGTAAGGAAGAGTGTTTTGCCCAACTGACAATGGCCCTGCCTAAAACCACATCCACAATGGAACCTCCCTTATCACCAAACATACCAAGCACTACTCTTATGGCTTATAAATTGCCAACACAGCAGGATTTGCTTTAACATATCCACTCTGAAAGATTTGAAGTCCGAAACTTAAATGTACTTCACTGCCCAGTGCCTAGCTCTCAGCCTTCCATTTCCAAAATGAGGAACACTAGCATTTGAATTGTGGAACAAATAGGAAAAATGAGTAACACATACTAACGGCTTACTAACAACTTCAGCTAGGTAGGTCATAAGATGGTACAAATCTGCTGGCTTTACTTCTAACAAGGATCTCTTAATGAATTAATATGAGCTGCAACAATCACAAGGTTTCTCATGTGTATCGTTACCCCTGCCCATTACTCCAGCAACTTGCAGATCCCCTCTGCACTACTGCAGCCTTCAAAGCAATATCTCCCATCCAATTATCAAGGTTCCTTTGAAGAAGGCCAAGGAGGCACTCTGCTTGACGTGTATGGGCAGTCTATTCCAGAGTCTGGGGAGTCTCTGGGTCAGGAACTTATCCCTCCAACATGTTTTGTTCATTGTGATGACAAGGTTTAGATCCCTGGAGCATGTGGCTCTGAGGGATTGGGATTTCTTTAAGTGTCGCATGTTCAACAGCTCTGGTGGCCTGGAATTGCAAAGTTACCCTGGTTGTGGATAGGGATAGATCCCTTCAGGTGTGAGGTTTATTTTTAATATATTCCACTGGTAGTTAAATTTGTCTTGGGTATTTGATAGGGTCATAGGAAGCATTGCTTCAGTTATGGCTGCTTTGTCATAGATGGGAGTGTCGGTGGTACATTGCTTCCCGGGTTGGAAGAATAGGTTGTCCTTGAAGATGTCTTGGCATGTGTTATGTAATTTGTTTTAAACATCTTTTCTTTCATGCAGATGGGGTCTTGGACCACTGTGGCTGCAATTTGGAATAGGTGGGTATAAGATGGAGCCTTCTCATTTCTATTAGAGAGTTTAATTTTGTCCTTTTCTTTGTAGATGATGGTGTGCCGAGTTCCAGTGGTGAGATACAGTGAATTTGCAGATGATCATGCTTTGGTGTCGATTAAGTGGTGGAGTCATTGGGTAAATAATCAGAAATGATAGGTAGGAAGGCAATCACAGTGATCCAGAAGAAGAAGAAGAAGAAGAAAGTTGTGACTGTCCAGGATGATGAAGCACAACCAACTTTGTTTACTCTAGAATAAGTATTAATGTTTTATGACCTTGTTTGATTTGTGATACAGGATAATCTACAATCCATGGTAAAATTAAGAGTTCTATTATTTAGACATCATGTGAGGCAGTGGTGCAGCAGTTTGTGTAATTTCACAGAGGTTCTCCAGTTCAATTCTCAGCCGGGGGCCAGTTATGTGGGCTTTGCGTGCCCTCCTTGCATTTGTGTGGGTTTCGTCGGGTACTCCTGGGTTTTCCTTCCATGCTGCTAAGTTGCCAGTTACTTAATATTGGATATATTTGTAAAGGAAGACATACAGATCACATACATTAGATGGGTCGTCATAGTGAGAATGGTTTTGCTGCATGTTTAAATTTGGATGCCTGTTTAAATGGAAGTCCTGATCACTTGCTTGGTCACATTGAGGTTACAGATGAGTGCTGAGTGAGTAACAGTCAGTGCCCTGATGGAAATGAGCTTGAAAGGTAATGTGTTTTGTTTTGTGGGTGTTTTGAGTGCTAGAGAGGCTATAGGGTAGTAGGTAATTTTATTAAATGGTCATTCTTACACCTGTAGGACATGTTTATTTTTGCCAGTTTGAGTGGGTTACTTTGGTAGGGTTAATAGTTGGTGTAGTTTATCAATTTTGTTGCTCGTAGCTTAATTCTTTTGATAAGCCCTTGTGGCAGATAGATAGGGTGGGCTATAGGGATTTGTATTTTGATTATACATTTATAGGTGTGGGGTTTGAGGGTTTAGGGGTGTATTTGTGGCATTTGTTATTGCTGTGGTTAGTCATTATGAAAAGGTGAGGGCCAGCAAGGGCAAGGATGGTTCTTGGGTGGTACTCTCGTATTGGATAGTTGGAGGGATGACAGGAAGGTTCGAGATCTATAATAGGGTGGATGTTAAGGTTAGTTGGCAATTGCCCTTGTCTAGTTTTAGGGGACATTGGGTTAACATCAGGGAGGGATTAAGGGTTTACTTTCAGTTATTTGGCCTCTTCGTCACTTTGGCTATGTATGTGATAAGGTTTATAAGCTGGAGGGTTGAGTCAGTGGTGTGTAAGTGAGGATGATTGAAGGGACATGGAGTATTTATTTTACTTTCGGTGTTTGTGTTATCTGGTGTAGGAGGTCCATTGGGGTCATTGGGGGATTATGGTTTGTTTCTAGTTACCAATATGGAACTTACAGATCTGATAGTGGTCGGGCTGCTAACAATGCCATGATGGTTGTTTAATCATTTCATGTTATAAAGGCTAGTTGGTTTAATGTCTGGATTGATATTGCACCGGCGTTAAAGAGATCTCATTGGTATGATGGTATGCAATTGGGTTAATAACAAAATAGTATGGCTTGTTTTGTTGAGTTGCTAGCATGTCATGATGACTGTTGAGCTGTTTTATTGCTTGCAAGAGATAGTTGGTGTGATGGCGGGATTGCCAGACAATGGGAGTTTAATGATACTATTTTGGTTGGTAGTGACGGAGGAGTTATTAGAACTGTTATTGCTCTGGCATTAAGGAGAGCTCCTTTGGTTATTACTGGATTGGGTGGTAAGTGTGATTGCAATGTGGCATGATGGTATGTAGCTGATCCTGCGTGCATTTTTATAATACCCTTGAAGTCATTGCGGAGCTGCCATTGGTCATGAAGTGAGGATTATTTAGCTCATGTGCAGTGCAATGCTAAGTTATCATAGCATAGGTGAAGGGTCAGTGTTTTGTTTTCAGTTGTTTCAGTAACTGTTTATTTGTTATATGATAGGGTTTTATGAGTTAGCTTTACCTACCTTGGGTAATGGGGACGGGGTACACCAAATGATGTTTGGCCACATGGAGTAATGGTTTTTAGTTTGTTGGAAGTGTGCCGCAGAGAGGGGGAACAGCCTAGTCAGGCTGGTGGGCAGAGAAGAGGGGCTGGCTTGCCTTCTTCTGTTCCCTCTCTGGTGCTGGATGGATAATTCAAAAAGTTTGAAAAGGAAAGTGAGTGGTTACGCTGTTTGAGTACATAAGTAAGTGGAGGAAGCTGCTTATTTGGTTGATGGTATAATGCAATAAATGGTAATGAAAGTAAGCAGGTACATTGCTTGATAAGTGCCAATAAACAGTAATGGAAGTGAGTGGGTACGCTGTTTCATAAGTAAGTGAGTGGAGGTATGGACGCTGCTTACTGATCAGGACAAGCAGGTTTACGCAGTCCTGTCCTAAGATAATTTTACATGGATGTTTCACCTGTATCATGTTTGGTTGAAATTAATGAATATTGATTAACATTTGTTTATGGAAGTTTAATAAAGGTCGTCGAATGTCATTTGGTGTAATGTGTTTCTTGAAGGGGACCTGGACAAATGAGGTTTGGAACAGACCATTTTGTCCAGGGGCATCTTCAAGGTGGGGGGGTTAGAGTAGTAGGATTTGGGAGGATAGGGGGAGGATAGGGTTAAATAGGAACAGAGGAGGTTTGGGAGGAAGTGAGGTAGGGGTAGGGAGTGGCTTAAAGGATGTTAGGCAAGTGTAATTGGAATAGGAGTCACATTTTGGCATGAACTTGCTACTCACCCTTCCTCCCTCTTTTATTAGTGGGGATATGGTTATGTTTAGTTTGGACAGGTCGGAGAAGAGGGGCAGTCTTTCCCTCTTCTGTTCCCCCACTGGTGCTGGATGGTCAATTCAATAAGTTTAAAAAGGAAAGTGAGCAGGTATGCTGCTTGAGTACATAAGTAAGTGGAGGAAGCTGCTTATTTGGTTGAAGGTAATTTAATAAAGGTCGTCAAATGTCATTCGGTGTAATATGTTTCTTGAAGGGGACCTGGACAAATATGAATGTCTTAGGAAGAATGAAAAGAAGGGATGGTGTGTTGCTGCTTGCCCATACATCTTTGGTTTCAAATTTTATTAAAATAAATAAAGAGAGAAAGCAAACTAGAGGCTAAAACAAACTTGTAAAACCAACGAGAAAAGTACTAATGGGCGATACTTGAAAGGCGGCTCAAAAAGTTTAAATAATTTATTAATTAATGTAAAGCACTTTTCGTTTGTGTAAATAACACAAACTTCTTCAGACAAATGATTGCAAAAAAAAATCTGCTGTATATACAAATGAAAGCATCAACTAAAACAAGCAATTAAGCAATAAAACAATAAATTGCTAATTTAACTTTTAAAGGAGCTATGCCCAAAGTATTAGCAGTGACTATAGAATAATGTAGAATCACTTAAGTAAGCTGCTGTGTCATTAAACTCCTACCTAAAATTACAACAGTTAGAAAAATTGTTTAAAAACATCACTTCAAACAATATAAAAGTAAAGTTATTAATATTAAAACATAAACAATAATTTTAAAATGACAAACTTTACCTAAGTTAATTTGATTTAATATGAGTATAATTCTAAAAACAAGTCATCTTGACAGACTCTTAATTTTCAAAATACTGCTTATAGAGCAGTTTTCATTTAGACCAGGGGTGTTATAGGCGTTTAGTCTGATCTGCCAAATGAGTTCTAATTCTTCCAATTTAAGACCTGTTGGTCCATCTCTTTTACTCTCAGTAATCTGGTCAATAACCATAAATTTAAAAGAATGGTCTGGGTGATGTAATACATGTTTTGCCAAAGCGTTATCATGTTTGTTTTTCCTAATGGCGTAAGTGTGCTCATAAATACGGTCACGGAGACGACTCTCCGTCTTGCCAATGTAAAATGCTGAACAACTTTGGCATTGAGCCAAGTAAATAATCATTTTGGAATTATAGTTTACTGTATGCTTCAGACTGTATATACGGCCCTCTAGTTTAAACCTATTAAATTCCATGACGTATTTGCAGTAATTACAAGCTTGACATTTGTACATACCCACTACTCTACTTGCAATCTGCTTTTGTTGTTCAAACAGTGCTTTGAGGATTTTTGCTCTCCTAAAAATCACTTTCGGTTGGTTCCCAAGTCTCTGACACACACTATGGTCACTTCTAAGTGCTGCCCAATTTTTGTATAGAATCTCATAGCAATCTTTGCTGTTTATACTGTAAGTTGTTATAAAGGCTGAGCATTGGGCGTGTAATTCAGAAGTAGTTATAGGACTTTTAAAAGGGGAAGCTGCTTATTTGGTTGAAGGTAATTTAATAAAGGTCGTCAAATGTCATTCAGTGTAATATGTTTCTTGAAGGGGACCTGGAAAAATATGAATGTCTTAGGAAGAATGAAAAGAAGGGATGGTGTGCTGCTGCTTGCCCATACATCTTTGGTTTCAAATTTTATTAAAATAAATAACTTACTGGACTGTGTTGTAGTGGATATACAAGATTTTATGTCAAACAAATCTTTGAGATTATTTTATATTATTGTAGTCTCAGTAGGGGGCTGACAGAGCATTATTTGCACAAGTTAAATTTAATATTGGAGACTAAAAACACACTGCTGCAAGGTGATTTTAACCATCATAACAAAGACTAATAAATCTACAGCAAAAAATACCCTTTCAAAAGAACTCACTAATAGTTTGTCAATACATTCCCCTGGATTCTGAATGCCTTCCACGGCATGCAGGATTAGTGCAAGAGCTCTGGCAGGCAATATGTCTGATGTGCGATCGAGGAACAGCCTGCAGTGGTGTGCATGAGCGCTCCTGCACTAGTCCTGCACGGACTAAGCCCCTGTATGCAAATCACCTTATTTGCAGGAGAAATCCATGCAAATGAGGTTAATTTGTGATCCAGGAAGCTTGAAACTGGCAGTGCAGGACTAGTGCAATCTGCAGAAATGTACTCGGTTAGTAACCGAGTACATTTCTGCAAAATCCAAAACGGAGCTGTGACAGCTCCAAATAAAGGTTGCATATCAGTCAGGAAGCATGCCAGTGGCCAAGTATAAGGCCATTGGCATTGCAAACAGCCAAAAAAATAAAAAAAACAACTTTTATTTATTTATTTTTTTTGCCGATCTCGGCTGTTTAAGAGTAGGGCAGCGGTGCGCAAATGGGATCAGGGAGAAAATAATAATAAAATAAATCTAAAATAAGCATTCTAACTAAAGTCACTATTCTGCCATGAAAGGCAATGGAAAGTAGAAGACAACATAGCCATTGAGTAGTGGTTTCTAAGGGGGGAGGTTCAGTGTGAGACATGGTAACTAAGCATTAGCAGGCAATCCTATGCAAATGAGGGGATTGATAGTGAATCCCAGTTTTCCCCAGCATGCTAGTCAGGTCCCAACAGTGTAAGAGTAGGAATAGCTTGGTGCAAGCCTAGGAGTTAGCTGACATCAAGAGGGGGTGTGTCAGGCATATGGTAAGCGGATTGGAGCCCTGTGGCTCGGGTTTGCTCCTAGCTTAGCACAGCTAAGCTAGGGGGTGTGTCTAAACCTGCTTAGCACTCTTTACAAAGCCTAAGCGGGTATGTGCGCCATGCACTAGGTTTTAAAGGAAGAAAAATAAAGTTAAACCAGGAAATAGTAGCACTGTGCACATTTGAGCACTCTGTGCGGCATGCCCTCAGGCTTAAACAGGAATGCAATGGGAAGGGAAAACAGCAGTAGGAAGGTAATCAAGGAGAACTAGCATAGCTGGCAGGTGAACTGTATCAAAATCAGCCAATTACACAGGCAGAAGACCAGCCCAGCCCAGAACACTACTATAATCTATGCAAATACCTTCCCCTCTGGTTTTCCCATACTCACCACCGGTTTATACAAGCAGGGAACTTTTAACAAACAAAACTACAAAATGAGATGGGCTGCAGCAGGCAACATAGAACAGCATGTGCAAGAAGCTGAGGGTGGTGAGGATGTGAATGCTGCCGATCAACCCACAGTGAGGAGACGGAAAAGAGTGTACAGACCCAGGGTAACCTTACTGGGGCTACATGAGCTGGAGATAGTGGAGCACTATAGAGTGGACATGGTCCTCCTACAGCAAATTGTTGAGCTGTGCCGGCCACACCTGACACACAGGACTGACCGAGGGGAACCCATCCCAGTTGATACCAAGGTATGTGTAGGCCTAGGAATACTAGCCACAGGTACCTCCCAAAGTTCAACTGGGGATATCATGGAGATCTCACAGGCATCAGAATCCAGAGTATTCCACCAGTTCCTGGATGCCATGTCAGCACATGCCAGTGAGCACATATATTTCCTCAACACCCATGAGGTGTTGGCAAGCAATATGCATCTCTTCCACCAAATAGCAGAATACCCTAGGGTAGTGGGTGTTATAGACTTTACGCACATTTGCATCAAAACACCACCCAGTGATCAGGGTAGGGCCTACATCAACTGCAGGGGCCTCCCCTCCATCAACTGCCAGGTCATGTATGATGCCCAGGGCATTATAATGAATGTGTGTGCTGGCTACCCTGGAAGCTATCACAGTTCCCACATTTAGCATCTGATGCAGCTGTACCAGAGATTTGCCAATTGGGACATCCCCTATGGTCACCTAGTGGAGGATGCTGGTTACACACTGAAGCTGTGGCTGATGACACCCATCAGAAATGCACACACACCTGAACAAGAACTTCATAATGAGGCACACGCGCAGACCAGACTTATAATAGAGCATGTGTTTGGGATGCTCAAGTCATGGTTCCATTGTCTGGACATGTCCGGTAGAGACTTGCAGTACTCACCAGCTACATGAACCCAAATTGTTACGGTATGTGCCATGCTACACATTATGATCCTGCGGAAACAGCTGCAGTAGTAACAGCATGGGTCAGGGCCACACATCCCCCCCAAACAATGCCAAGGCCTGTACAGGCACATACTGACTCAGAGGAGGAACAACCTGAGCCTGCCCCAGTAGGCAGATGGAGGTGTGCCCGGTATGCCCAGGCCATGGCAAAGAGACAATGCATAGCACTTACACTGACACAGTATGGACCCAGGGAATGACACCTCTCTCTGACTTGTACATACAGTAATGCCAAACATGACACTACCTGTGCTCAACCATGTATAGGGACTGTACTATGTGCATTCGACATAGGCAGCCTTCCAGCACCATCCTCAATCCTGGCATACCCACAAGATAAGTCAATTAACCTACCAATTGCCAAATGGAGTGGAATGTGTTGTTACCTGTATCTATGTTATGGGTGTGAGCATGCAAGGGAAATGGGTGGCTGAATGTTATGGCAGCAGATAGCAGACACCCATAGTGGCACCATGACATCTGTAACATATACTGGAGTCACCATAGCAGCCAGTACTACACACGGTGACAAAACCCACTGCAGGAAATGTGCTGGGTGACATGTGTGTCCATATGACTCACACATGCCTGTCAGGGAGGTTCACATACCCAACAGTCTCAGCCAGCAGGACAGGTGTAGACAAACCCAAGCAGAGCCTGTGCTATGGCCTTTGAATGATGCCTATGGGTAACCTCCACCCCAGGCCTACATAGACAGACTACAGCAGGTCAGGCAGTGGGATGTTAGTTCTGAAGGGTAGGAAGTCAGACACTAATATGTAGGGCAACCAAAGCTAAGACCTGTAGTATACTGATATGCCCCTACTCAGTATGATAGGTTAGAATACAGAATGAAATGGAGTACCTGACATACCAGTACAGTCACAGAAAATGCGTGCATGTGCAAGGTGTGCCCCCATCCTATGTAGATATGTAGAAACAGTAAAGTGTGCCCCCCCCCAATCCTGTGTAAAAATGTAGTAACAGTCAGGTGTGCCCACCCCAATCCTGTGTAGAAATGTAAAAACAGTCAGGTGTGTCATCCCACAACCCTATGTAGAAATGTAGTAACAGTCATGTGTGCCCCCCACTCCCATGTAGACATGTAGAAACAGTCAGGTGTGCCCCCCAATCCTGTGTAGAAATGTAGTAACAGTCAGGTGTGTCCCCATAATCCTGTGTCGACATGTAAAAACAGTCAGGTGTGCCCCCCCACAATCCTATGTAGAAATGTAGTAACAGTTTGGAGTGCCCCCCCCTCACGCCTATGTAGACATGTGGAAACAGACAGGTCTGCCCCTTCCCCAATCCAGTGTAGAAATGTAGTGACAGTAAGGTGTGCCCCCCCCAATCCTGTGTAGAAATGTTGTAACATGTATGAGTAGGTATAATATGAGTGGAGCACAGATGGCCAGAGGTGGCCAAGGTAGCAGGATAGGTTGTAGCATTTGCACAATATGCAGGTCTGTGGGTGTTAGGATGGTATGTATTTCATAATGTGTGAGAGTGGTCAGTATGTATGCATGTTGTGGTCAGTATGTATGCATGTTGATGTAAGATATGGTGGCCATTGCCTACTACTGCTGATAACAGGGACAAGCCCTCATGACTGCAGTGCCAAAGACAATTCCCACCAGTGTAACACATGCTAGCAGTAAGCCATTGTAAATGTATGGTGGTAATATGTGCCACCATCTGAAAGACTGGCATGGCATGACTGTTGGGCTAGATATACAAGCAGTACACAGGGGAAAGTACCCCAGACATACAGTATATATTGTGTCACTGTGAAATGGTGACATCCTTGGATTTGTATATATAAGTATGCATCAAAGTAAAAGGACCTGTAGTAGGGGATACCGGTGATGTCTGCCTGAACACCTGCAGATCACAAAGGAGGTAGGACTGATGTATTGGGAATTAGCTGATGTATATGCACATGCCAGCATACCTGTAATGTCCCATGCATATCTGTGTGTCAGATGGAAGTAGTGTCCATAGCACACATGCACCCAGCTACGCAAACCCCACCCACAGGCACCTCTCTGGCAATATGCCTGGTGTGGAGAATGGGTACAGTACGACCCCACCTGTATATGGCAATAGAAAAAGACTGCAGCATGCAGTGCAGGTGTCCCTTGCAGGTGTGTCCCTAGCTGTAGGTAGCACCCTGCCAGCATCCACACCATCTAATCGAGACTGATAGAAGGTATTGGCTGAACAACTATCACATCTACTCTGTCATGCCAGGTGAATATACTGTATGGTGGTCTGGGACTGTAGGACTGACAGAATGCAATGACCTGCCACATCTGGACTTCTTCAACACCTAATGCTACACAGACACCTGCCAAAGGCCCGTGTCTCACATGTA